>NC_092402.1:17702418-18075876 GCF_030028105.1 Mobula birostris | reverse complement strand
GGAGAGAGAGGGTGTGTGGTGTGCTGTCGGAGAGAGGGTGTGTGTGTTGTGCTGTCGGAGAGAGAGGGTGTGTGGTGTGTTGCCGGGGAGAGGGGATGTGTGTTGTGCTGTCGGAGAGAGTGGGTGTGTGGTGTGTTTTCGGAGAGAGGGTGTGTGGAGTGTTGTCGGGGAGAGGGTATGTGTGTTGTGCTGTCGGAGAGAGAGGGTGTGTGGTGTGTTGTCGGAGAGAGGGTGTGTGGTATGTTGTCGGGGAGAGGGTGTGTGTGGTGTGCTGTCGGAGAGAGGGGTTGAGTGGTGTGTTGTCGGGGAGAGTGTCTGTGGTGTGTTGTCGGGAGAAGGTGTGTGGTGTGTTGTCGGAGAGAGGGTGTGTGGTGTGTTGTCGGAGAGATGGGTTGTGTGGTGTGTTGTCAGGGAGATGGGTTGTGTAGTGTGTTGTCGGGGAGAAGGTGTGTGGTGTGTTGTCGGGGAGAGTGAGTCTGGTGTGCTGTCGAGAGAGGGGGTCTGGTGTGCTGTCGGAGAGAGGGGGTCTGGTGTGCTGTCGGAGAGAGGGGGTCTGGTGTGCTGTCGGAGAGAGGGGGTGTGTGTTGTGTTGTCGGAGAGAGAGGTGTAGTGTGTTGTGCTGTCGGAGATAGAGGGTGTGTGGTGTGTTGTTGGAGAGAGGGTGTGTGGTGTGCTGTCGGGAGAGGGTGTGTGGTGTGATGTCGGAGAGAGAGGGTGTGGTGTGTTGCCGGACAGAGGGGGTGTGTGTTGTGCTGTCGGAGAGAGTGGGTGTGTGGTGTGTTTTCGGAGAGAGGGTGTGTGGTGTGTTGTCGGGGAGAGGGTGTGTGTGTTGTGCTGTCGGAGAGAGAGGGTGTGTGGTGTGTTGTCGGAGAGAGGGTGTGTGGTGTGTTGTCGGGGAGAGGGTGTGTGTGGTGTGCTGTCGGAGAGAGGGGTTGAGTGGTGTGCTGTCAGAGAGAGGGGTTGAATGGTGTGTTGTCGGGGAGAAGGTGTGTGGTGTGTTGTTGGGGAGAGGGTGTGTGGTGTGTTGTCGGAGAGAGAGGGTGTGTGGTGTGTTGTCGGAGAGAGGGTGTGTGGTGTGTTGTCGGGGAGAGGGTGTGTGTGGTGTGCTGTCGGAGAGAGGGGTTGAGTGGTGTGCTGTCAGAGAGAGGGGTTGAATGGTGTGTTGTCGGGGAGAAGGTGTGTGGTGTGCTGTTGGGGAGAGGGTGTGTGGTGTGTTGTCGGAGAGAGAGGGTGTGGTGTGTTGTGCTGTCAGAGAGAGGGGGTGTGTGGTGTGTTGTCGGAGAGAGGGTGTGTGGTGTGTTGTCAGGGAGAGGGTGTGTGTGTTGTGCTGTCGGAGAGAGAGGATGTGTGTTGTGCTGTCGGAGAGAGGGGGTGTGGTGTGTTGTCAGAGAGAGGGGTTGTGTGGTGTGTTGGCGGAGAGAGGGGGTGTGTGCTGTGTTGTCGGAAAGGGTGGGTGTGTGCTGTGCTGTCGGAGAGTGGGTGTGGTGGTTGTCGGAGAGGGAGAGGTTGTGTGGTGTGTTGTCGGGGAGGGGGTGTGGGGTGTGTTGTCGGAGAGAGGGTGTGCGGTGTGTTGTCGGAGAGAGGGTGTGCGGTGTGTTGTCGGAGAGAGGGTGTGTGGTGTGCTGTCGGGGAGAGGGTGTGTGGTGTGCTGTCGGAGAGAGGGTCTGTGGTGTGTTCTCAGAGAGAGGGGGTGTGTGGTGTGCTGTCGGAGAGAGGGTGTGTGGTGTGCTGTCGGAGAGAGGGGGTGTGTGGTGTGCTGTCTGAGAGAGCGGGTATGTGGTGTGCTGTCTGAGAGAGCGGGTATGTGGTGTGCTGTCGGAGAGAGGGAGTGTGTGGTGTGCCGTCGGGGAGAGGGTGCGTGGTCTGTTGTCGGAGAGAGGGGCTGTGTGGTGTGTTGTCGGAGGGAAGGGGTGTGTGGTGTGTTGTCGGAGGGGGGGGTGTGGTGTGTTGTCAGAGATAGGGGGTGTTTGGTGTGTTGTCGGAGTGAGGGTTTGTGGTGTGTTGTCGGTGAGGGGGTGTGTGGTGTGTTGTCGGAGACGTGTGTGTTGAGTTGCTGGGGAGAGGGGTTGAGTGGTGTGCTGTCGGGGAGAATGTGTGTGTGTTGCGCCGTCGGAGAGAGGGGTTGTGTTGTGTGTTGTCGGAGAGAGGGAGTCTGGTGTGCTGTTGGAGAGAGGGGGTGTGGTGTGCTGTCGGGGAGAGGGGGTGTGTGTTGTGTTGTTGGAGAGAGCGGGTGTGTGTTGTGCTGTCGGAGAGAGGGGTGTGGTGTGTTGTCGGAGAGAGAGGGTGTGTGTGTTGTCGGAGAGAGAGGGTGTGTGTGTTGTGCTGTCGGAGAGAGCGGGTGTGTGTTGTGCTGTCGGAGAGAGGGGGTGTGTGGTGTGTTGCCGGAGAGAGGGGGTGTGTGGTGTGCTGTCGGAGAGAGGGGGTGTGTGGTGTGTTGTCGGAGAGAGGGTGTGTGGTGTGTTGTCGGAGAGAGGGTTTGTGGTGTGTTGTCGGTGAGGGGTGTGTGGTGTGTTGTCGGAGACGGTGTGTGTTGAGTTGCTGGGGAGAGGGGTTGAGTGGTGTGCTGTCGGGGAGAATGTGTGTGTGTTGTGCTGTCGGAGAGAGGGTTGTGTTGTGTGTTGTCGGAGAGAGAGGGTGTGGTGTGTTGTGCTGTCGGAGAGAGGGTTTGAGTGGTGTGTTGTCGGGGAGAGGGTGTGTGTGTTGTGCTGTCGGAGAGAGAGGGTGTGTGGTGTGTTGTCGGAGAGAGGGTGTGTGGTGTGTTGTCGGGGAGAGGGTGTGTGTGGTGTGCTGTCGGAGAGAGGGGTTGAGTGGTGTGCTGTCAGAGAGAGGGGTTGAATGGTGTGTTGTCGGGGAGAAGGTGTGTGGTGTGTTGTTGGGGAGAGGGTGTGTGGTGTGTTGTCGGAGAGAGAGGGTGTGTGGTGTGTTGTCGGAGAGAGGGTGTGTGGTGTGTTGTCGGGAGAGGGTGTGTGTGGTGTGCTGTCGGAGAGAGGGGTTGAGTGGTGTGCTGTCAGAGAGAGGGGTTGAATGGTGTGTTGTCGGGGAGAAGGTGTGTGGTGTGCTGTTGGGGAGAGGGTGTGTGGTGTGTTGTCGGAGAGAGAGGGTGGTGGTGTGTTGTGCTGTCAGAGAGAGGGGGTGTGTGGTGTGTTGTCAGGGAGAGGGTGTGTGTGTTGTGCTGTCGGAGAGAGAGGATGTGTGTTGTGCTGTCGGAGAGAGGGGGTGTGGTGTGTTGTCAGAGAGAGGGGTTGTGTGGTGTGTTGGCGGAGAGAGGGGGTGTGTGCTGTGTTGTCGGAAAGGGTGGGTGTGTGCTGTGCTGTCGGAGAGTGGGTTTGTGGTGTGTTGTCGGAGAGAGAGGTTGTGTGGTGTGTTGTCGGGGAGGGGTGTGGGGTGTGTTGTCGGAGAGAGGGTGTGCGGTGTGTTGTCGGAGAGAGGGTGTGCGGTGTGTTGTCGGAGAGAGGGTGTGTGGTGTGCTGTCGGGGAGAGGGTGTGTGGTGTGCTGTCGGAGAGAGGGTCTGTGGTGTGTTCTCAGAGAGAGGGGGTGTGTGGTGTGCTGTCGGAGAGAGGGTGTGTGGTGTGCTGTCGGAGAGAGGGGGTCTGGTGTGCTGTCGGAGAGAGGGGGTCTGGTGTGCTGTCGGAGAGAGGGGGTCTGGTGTGCTGTCGGAGAGAGGGGGTGTGTGTTGTGTTGTCGGAGAGAGAGGGTGTAGTGTGTTGTGCTGTCGAGATAGAGGGTGTGTGGTGTGTTGTTGGAGAGAGGGTGTGTGGTGTGCTGTCGGGGAGAGGGTGTGTGGTGTGATGTCGGAGAGAGAGGGTGTGGTGTGTTGCCGGACAGAGGGGTGTGTGTTGTGCTGTCGGAGAGAGTGGGTGTGTGGTGTGTTTTCGGAGAGAGGGTGTGTGTGTGTTGTCGGAGAGAGGGTGTGTGTGTTGTGCTGTCGGAGAGAGAGGGTGTGTGGTGTGTTGTCGAGAGAGGGTGTGTGGTGTGTTGTCGGGGAGAGGGTGTGTGTGGTGTGCTGTCGGAGAGAGGGGTTGAGTGGTGTGCTGTCAGAGAGAGGGGTTGAGTGGTGTGCTGTCAGAGAGAGGGGTTGAATGGTGTGTTGTCGGGGAGAAGGTGTGTGGTGTGTTGTTGGGAGAGGGTGTGTGGTGTGTTGTCGGAGAGAGAGGGTGTGTGGTGTGTTGTCGGAGAGAGGGTGTGTGGTGTGTTGTCGGGGAGAGGGTGTGTGTGGTGTGCTGTCGGAGAGAGGGGTTGAGTGGTGTGCTGTCAGAGAGAGGGGTGAATGGTGTGTTGTCGGGGAGAAGGTGTGTGGTGTGCTGTTGGGGAGAGGGTGTGTGGTGTGTTGTCGGAGAGAGAGGGTGTGGTGTGTTGTGCTGTCAGAGAGAGGGGTGTGTGGTGTGTTGTCGGAGAGAGGGTGTGTGGTGTGTTGTCAGGGAGAGGGTGTGTGTGTTGTGCTGTCGGAGAGAGAGGATGTGTGTTGTGCTGTCGGAGAGAGGGGGTGTGGTGTGTTGTCAGAGAGAGGGGTTGTGTGGTGTGTTGGCGGAGAGAGGGGGTGTGTGCTGTGTTGTCGGAAAGGGTGGGTGTGTGCTGTGCTGTCGGAGAGTGGGTGTGTGGTGTGTTGTCGGAGAGAGAGGTTGTGTGGTGTGTTGTCGGGGAGGGGGTGTGGGGTGTGTTGTCGGAGAGAGGGTGTGCGGTGTGTTGTCGGAGAGAGGGTGTGCGGTGTGTTGTCGGAGAGAGGGTGTGTGGTGTGCTGTCGGGGAGAGGGTGTGTTGTGCTGTCGGAGAGAGGGTCTGTGGTGTGTTCTCAGAGAGAGGGGGTGTGTGGTGTGCTGTCGGAGAGAGGGTGTGTGGTGTGCTGTCGGAGAGAGGGGGTGTGTGGTGTGCTGTCTGAGAGAGCGGGTATGTGGTGTGCTGTCTGAGAGAGCGGGTATGTGGTGTGCTGTCGGAGAGAGGGAGTGTGTGGTGTGCCGTCGGGGAGAGGGTGCGTGGTCTGTTGTCGGAGAGAGGGGCTGTGTGGTGTGTTGTCGGAGGGAAAGGGGTGTGTGGTGTGTTGTCGGAGGGGGGGGTGTGGTGTGTTGTCAGAGATAGGGGGTGTTTGGTGTGTTGTCGGAGTGAGGGTTTGTGGTGTGTTGTCGGTGAGGGGGTGTGTGGTGTGTTGTCGGAGACGGTGTGTGTTGAGTTGCTGGGGAGAGGGGTTGAGTGGTGTGCTGTCGGGGAGAATGTGTGTGTGTTGCGCCGTCGGAGAGAGGGGTTGTGTTGTGTGTTGTCGGAGAGAGGGAGTCTGGTGTGCTGTTGGAGAGAGGGGGTGTGGTGTGCTGTCGGGGAGAGGGGGTGTGTGTTGTGTGTTGGAGAGAGCGGGTGTGTGTTGTGCTGTCGGAGAGAGGGGGTGTGGTGTGTTGTCGGAGAGAGAGGGTGTGTGTGTTGTCGGAGAGAGGAGGGTGTGTGTGTTGTGCTGTCGGAGAGAGCGGGTGTGTGTTGTGCTGTCGGAGAGAGGGGGTGTGTGGTGTGTTGCCGGAGAGAGGGGGTGTGTGGTGTGCTGTCGGAGAGAGGGGGTGTGTGGTGTGTTGTCGGAGAGAGGGGGTGTGGTGTGTTGTCGGAGAGAGGTTTGTGGTGTGTTGTCGGTGAGGGGTGTGTGGTGTGTTGTCGGAGACGGTGTGTGTTGAGTTGCTGGGGAGAGGGGTTGAGTGGTGTGCTGTCGGGAGAATGTGTGTGTGTTGTGCTGTCGGAGAGAGGGGTTGTGTTGTGTGTTGTCGGAGAGAGAGGGTGTGGTGTGTTGTGCTGTCGGAGAGAGGGTTTGAGTGGTGTGTTGTCGGGGAGAGGGTGTGTGTGTTGTGCTGTCGGAGAGAGAGGGTGTGTGGTGTGTTGTCGGAGAGAGGGTGTGTGGTGTGTTGTCGGGGAGAGGGTGTGTGTGGTGTGCTGTCGGAGAGAGGGGTTGAGTGGTGTGCTGTCAGAGAGAGGGGTTGAATGGTGTGTTGTCGGGGAGAAGGTGTGTGGTGTGTTGTTGGGAGAGGGTGTGTGGTGTGTTGTCGGAGAGAGAGGGTGTGTGGTGTGTTGTCGGAGAGAGGGTGTGTGGTGTGTTGTCGGGGAGAGGGTGTGTGTGGTGTGCTGTCGGAGAGAGGGGTTGAGTGGTGTGCTGTCAGAGAGAGGGGTTGAATGGTGTGTTGTCGGGGAGAAGGTGTGTGGTGTGCTGTTGGGGAGAGGGTGTGTGGTGTGTTGTCGGAGAGAGAGGGTGTGGTGTGTTGTGCTGTCAGAGAGAGGGGGTGTGTGGTGTGTTGTCAGGGAGAGGGTGTGTGTGTTGTGCTGTCGGAGAGAGAGGATGTGTGTTGTGCTGTCGGAGAGAGGGGGTGTGGTGTGTTGTCAGAGAGAGGGGTTGTGTGGTGTGTTGGCGGAGAGAGGGGGTGTGTGCTGTGTTGTCGGAAAGGGTGGGTGTGTGCTGTGCTGTCGGAGAGTGGGTTTGTGGTGTGTTGTCGGAGAGAGAGGTTGTGTGGTGTGTTGTCGGGGAGGGGGTGTGGGGTGTGTTGTCGGAGAGAGGGTGTGCGGTGTGTTGTCGGAGAGAGGGTGTGCGGTGTGTTCTCGGAGAGAGGGTGTGTGGTGTGCTGTCGGGGAGAGGGTGTGTGGTGTGCTGTCGGAGAGAGGGTCTGTGGTGTGTTCTCAGAGAGAGGGGGTGTGTGGTGTGCTGTCGGAGAGAGGGTGTGTGGTGTGCTGTCGGAGAGAGGGGGTGTGTGGTGTGCTGTCTGAGAGAGCGGGTATGTGGTGTGCTGTCTGAGAGAGGGAGTGTGTGGTGTGCCGTCGGGGAGAGGGTGCGTGGTCTGTTGTCGAGAGAGGAGCTGTGTGGTGTGTTGTCGGAGGGAAGGGGTGTGTGGTGTGTTGTCGGAGGGGGGGTGTGGTGTGTTGTCAGAGATAGGGGGTGTTTGGTGTGTTGTCGAGTGAGGGTTTGTGGTGTGTTGTCGGTGAGGGGGTGTGTGGTGTGTTGTCGGAGACGGTGTGTGTTGAGTTGCTGGGGAGAGGGGTTGAGTGGTGTGCTGTCGGGGAGAATGTGTGTGTGTTGCGCCGTCGGAGAGAGGGGTTGTGTTGTGTGTTGTCGGAGAGAGGGAGTCTGGTGTGCTGTTGGAGAGAGGGGGTGTGGTGTGCTGTCGGGGAGAGGGGGTGTGTGTTGTGTTGTTGGAGAGAGCGGGTGTGTGTTGTGCTGTCGGAGAGAGGGGGTGTGGTGTGTTGTCGGAGAGAGAGGGTGTGTGTGTTGTCGGAGAGAGAGGGTGTGTGTGTTGTGCTGTCGGAGAGAGCGGGTGTGTGTTGTGCTGTCGGAGAGAGGGGGTGTGTGTTGTGCTGTCGGAGAGAGGGGTGTGTGGTGTGTTGCCGAGAGAGGGGGTGTGTGGTGTGCTGTCGGAGAGAGGGGTGTGTGGTGTGTTGTCGGAGAGAGGGTGTGTGGTGTGTTGTCGGAGAGAGGGTTTGTGGTGTGTTGTCGGTGAGCGGGGTGTGTGGTGTGTTGTCGGAGACGGTGTGTGTTGAGTTGCTGGGGAGAGGGGTTGAGTGGTGTGCTGTCGGGGAGAATGTGTGTGTGTTGTGCTGTCGGAGAGAGGGGTTGTGTTGTGTGTTGTCGGAGAGAGAGGGTGTGGTGTGTTGTGCTGTCGGAGAGAGGGTTTGAGTGGTGTGATGTCGGGGAGAAGGTGTGTGTGTGTTGTGCTGTCGGAGAGAAGGTGTGTGTGTGTTGTGCTGTCGGAGAGATGGTGTGTGTGTTGTGTTGCCGGAGAGAGGGGTTGTGTTGTGTGTTGCCGGAGAGAGAGGGTGTGTGTGTGATGTCGGAGAGATGGAGTGTGTGTTGTGTTGTCGGAGAGAGGGTTGAGTGGTGTGTTGTCGGGGAGAAGGTGTGTGTGTTGTGATGTCGGAGAGATGGAGTGTGTGTTGTGTTGCCGGAGAGAGGGGGTGCTGTGTGTTGCCGTAGAGAGGGGGTGCTGGTGTGTTGTCGGAGAGAGGGGGTACGGTGTGTTGTCGGAGAGAGGGGGTGTGGTGTGTTGTGCTGTCGGAGAGAGGGTGTTTGTGTGTTGTCGGAGAGAAGGGGTGCGGTGTGTTGTCGGACAGAGGGGGTGTGTGATGTGTTGTCGGAGAGAGAGCGGGTGTGGTGTGCTGTCGGAGAGAGCGGGTGTGTTGTGTGTTGTCGGAGAGGGGGTTGTGTGGTGTGTTCTCGGAGAGAGGGGGTGTGTGGTGTGCTGTCGGAGAGAGGGTGTGTGTTGTGCTGTCGGGGAGAGGGGGTGTGGGGTGTGTTGTCGGAGAGAGGGGGTGTGCGAAGTGTTGTCGGAGAGAGGGGTGTGCGGTGTGTTGTCGGAGAGAGGGTGTGTGGTGTGCTGTCGGAGAGAGGGTGTGTGTTGTGCTGTCGGAGAGAGGGGGTGTGTGTTGTGCTGTCGGAGAGAGGGGGTGTGTGGTGTGTTGCCGGAGAGAGGGGGTGTGTGGTGTGCTGTCGGAGAGAGCGGGTGTGTGTTGTGTTGCCGGAGAGAGGGGGTGTGTGGTGTGCTGTCGGAGAGAGGGGTGTGTGGTGTGCTGTCGGAGAGAGGGGGTGTGTGGTGTGTTGTCGGAGAGAGGGTGTGTGGTGTGTTGTCGGAGAGAGGGGGTTGTGTGGTGTGTTGTCGGAGAGAGCGGGTGTTTGGTGTGCTGTCGGAGATAGAGGGTGTGTGGTGTGCTGTCGGAGATAGAGGGTGTGTGGTGTGTTGTCGGAGAGATGGGTTGTGTGTGTGTTGTCGGGAGAGGGTCTGTGGTGTGTTGTCGGGAGAAGGTGTGTGGTGTGTTGTCGGGGAGAGTGAGTCTGGTGTGCTGTCGGAGAGAGGGGGTCTGGTGTGCTGTCGGAGAGAGGGGTCTGGTGTGCTGTCGGAGAGAGGGGGTGTGTGTTGTGCTGTCGGAGAGAGGGGTGTGTGTTGTGTTGCCGAGAGAGGGGGTGTGTGCTGTGTTGCCGGAGAGAGGGGGTGTGTGGTGTGTTGCCGGAGAGAGGGAGTGTGTGGTGTGCTGTCGGAGAGAGGGGGTGTGTGGTGTGCTGTCGGAGAGAGGGGGTGTGTGGTGTGTTGTCGGAGAGAGGGTGTGTGGTGTGTTGTCGGAGAGAGGGGGTTGTGTGGTGTGTTGTCGGAGAGAGCGGGTGTTTGGTGTGCTGTCGGAGATAGAGGGTGTGTGGTGTGCTGTCGGAGATAGAGGGTGTGTGGTGTGTTGTCGGAGAGATGGGTTGTGTGGTGTGTTGTCGGGGAGAGGGTCTGTGGTGTGTTGTCGGGGAGAAGGTGTGTGGTGTGTTGTCGGGGAGAGTGAGTCTGGTGTGCTGTCGGAGAGAGGGGGTCTGGTGTGCTGTCGGAGAGAGAGGGTGTGTGGTGTGTTGTCGGAGAGATGGGTTGTGTGGTGTGTTGTCGGGGAGAGGGTCTGTGGTGTGTTGTCGGGGAGAAGGTGTGTGGTGTGTTGTCGGGGAGAGTGAGTCTGGTGTGCTGTCGGAGAGAGGGGGTCTGGTGTGCTGTCGGAGAGAGGGGGTCTGGTGTGCTGTCGGAGAGAGGGGGTGTGTGTTGTGTTGTCGGAGAGAGGGTGTGTGGTGTGTTCTCGGGAGAGGGTGTGTGTGGTGTGCTGTCGGAGGGAGGGGTTGAGTGGTGTGTTGTCGGGGAGAAGGTGTGTGTGTTGTGTTGCCGGAGAGATGGTGTGTGTGTTGTGTTGCCGGAGAGAGGGGCTGCTGTGTGTTGCAGTAGAGAGGGGGTGCGGTGTGTTGTCGGTGAGAGGGGGTGCGGTGTGTTCTCAGAGAGAGGGGCTCTGGTGTGCTGTCGGAGAGAGAGGGTGTGGTGTGTTGTGCTGTCGGAGATAGAGGGTGTGTGGTGTGCTGTTGGGGAGAGGGTGTGTGGTGTGTTGTCGAAGAGATGGGTTGTGTGGTGTGTTGTCGGAGAGAGAGGGTGTGTGGTGCGCTGTCGGGGAGAGGGTAGTGTGTTGTCGGAGAGAGAGGGTGTGGTGTGTTGTGCTGTCAGAGAGAGCGGGTGTGTGGTGTGTTGTCGGAGAGAGGGTGTGTGTTGTGTTGCCGGAGAGAGGGGGTGCTGTGTGTTGCCATAGAGAGGGGGTGCGGTGTGTTGTCGGTGAGAGGGGGTGCGGTGTGTTCTCAGAGAGAGGGGCTCTGGTGTGCTGTCGGAGAGAGAGGGTGTGGTGTGTTGTGCTGTTGGAGATAGAGTGTGTGTGGTGTGCTGTTGGGGAGAGGGTGTGTAGTGTGTTGTCGAAGAGATGGGTTGTGTGGTGTGTTGTCGGAGAGAGAGGGTGTGTGGTGCGCTGTCGGGGAGAGGGTAGTGTGTTGTCGGAGAGAGAGGGTGTGGTGTGTTGTGCTGTCAGAGAGAGCGGGTGTGTGGTGTGTTGTCGGGGAGAGGGTGTGTGGTGTGTTGTCGGAGAGAGGGGTTGTGTGGTGTGTTGTCGGAGAGAGGGAGTCTGGTGTGCTGTCGGAGAGAGGAGGTGTAGTGTGCTGTCGGGGAGAGGGTGTGTGGTGTGTTGTCGGAGAGAGGGGGTGTGTGGTGTGTTGTCAGAGAGAGGGTGTGTGGTGTGTTGTCGGAGAGAGGGGGTGTCTGTTGTGCTGTCGGAGAGAGTGGGTGTGTGGTGTGTTTTCGGAGAGAGGGTGTGTGGAGGGTTGTCGGGGAGAGGGTGTGTGCGTTGTGCTGTCGGAGAGAGAGGGTGTGTGGTGTGTTGTCGGAGACAGGGTGTGTGTGGTACGCTGTCGGAGAGAGGGGTTGAGTGGTGTGCTGTCGGAGAGAGGGGTTGAGTGGTGTGTTGTCGCGGAGAAGCTGTGTGTGTTGTGTTGTCGGAGAGAGGGGGTGCGGTGTGTTGTCGGAGAGAGGGGGTGTGTGGTGTGTTGTCAGAGAGAGGGGGTGTGTGGTGTGTTGTCAGAGAGAGGGTGTGTGGTGTGTTGTCGGAGAGAGGGGGTGTCTGTTGTGCTGTCGGAGAGAGTGGGTGTGTGGTGTGTTTTCGGAGATAGGGTGTGTGGTGTGTTGTCGGAGAGAGGGTGTGTGTGGTACGCTGTCGGAGAGAGGGGTTGAGTGGTATGTTGTCGGGGAGAGGGGCTGTGTGGTGTGTTGTCGGAGGGAAGGGGTGTGTGGTGTGTTGTCGGAGGGGGGGGTGTGGTGTGTTGTCGGAGAGAGGGGGTGTTTGGTGTGTTGTCGGAGTGAGGGTTTGTGGTGTGTTGTCGGTGAGGGGGTGTGTGGTGTGTTGTCGGAGACGGTGTGTGTTGAGTTGCTGGGGAGAGGGGTTGAGTGGTGTGCTGTCGGGGAGAACGTGTGTGTGTTGCGCCGTCGGAGAGAGGGGTTGTGTTGTGTGTTGTCGGAGAGAGGGAGTCTGGTGTGCTGTTGGAGAGAGGGGGTGTGGTGTGCTGTCGGGGAGAGGGGGTGTGTGTTGTGTTGTTGGAGAGAGCGGGTGTGTGTTGTGCTGTCGGAGAGAGGGGGTGTGGTGTGTTGTCGGAGAGAGAGGGTGTGTGTGTTGTGCTGTCGGAGAGAGCGGGTGTGTGTTGTGCTGTCGGAGAGAGGGGGTGTGTGGTGTGTTGCCGGAGAGAGGGGGTGTGTGGTGTGCTGTCGGAGAGAGGGGGTGTGTGGTGTGCTGTCGGAGAGAGGGTGTGTGGTGTGTTGTCGGAGAGAGGGGGTTGTGTGGTGTGTTGTCGGAGAGAGCGGGTGTTTGGTGTGCTGTCGGAGATAGAGGGTGTGTGGTGTGCTGTCGGAGATAGAGGGTGTGTGGTGTGTTGTCGGAGAGATGGGTTGTGTGGTGTGTTGTCGGGGAGAGGGTCTGTGGTGTGTTGTCGGGGAGAAGGTGTGTGGTGTGTTGTCGGGGAGAGTGAGTCTGGTGTGCTGTCGGAGAGAGGGGGTCTGGTGTGCTGTCGGAGAGAGGGGGTCTGGTGTGCTGTCGGAGAGAGGGGGTCTGGTGTGCTGTCGGAGAGAGGGGGTGTGTGTTGTGTTGTCGGAGAGAGAGGGTGTAGTGTGTTGTGCTGTAGGAGATAGAGGGTGTAGTGTGGTGTGTTGTCGGAGAGGGGGGTGTGTGGTGTGTTGTCGGAGAGAGGGTGTGTGGTGTGTTGTCGGAGAGAGGGTTTGTGGTGTGTTGTCGGAGAGAGGGTTTGTGGTGTGCTGTCGGTGAGGGGGTGTGTGGTGTGCTGTCGGAGAGAGGGTCTGTGGTGTGTTCTCAGAGAGAGGGGGTGTGTGGTGTGCTGTCGGAGAGAGGGTGTGTGGTGTGCTGTCGGAGAGAGGGGGTGTGTGGTGTGCTGTCTGAGAGAGCGGGTATGTGGTGTGCTGTCTGAGAGAGCGGGTATGTGGTGTGCTGTCGGAGAGAGGGAGTGTGTGGTGTGCCGTCGGGGAGAGGGTGCGTGGTCTGTTGTCGGAGAGAGGGGCTGTGTGGTGTGTTGTCGGAGGGAAGGGGTGTGTGGTGTGTTGTCGGAGGGGGGGGTGTGGTGTGTTGTCAGAGATAGGGGGTGTTTGGTGTGTTGTCGGAGTGAGGGTTTGTGGTGTGTTGTCGGTGAGGGGGTGTGTGGTGTGTTGTCGGAGACGGTGTGTGTTGAGTTGCTGGGGAGAGGGGTTGAGTGGTGTGCTGTCGGGGAGAACGTGTGTGTGTTGTGCTGTCGGGGAGAACGTGTGTGTGTTGTGCTGTCGGAGAGAGCGGGTGTGTGTTGTGTTGCCGGAGAGAGGGGGTGTGTGGTGTGTTGCCGGAGAGAGGGGGTGTGTGGTGTGCTGTCGGAGAGAGGGGGTGTGTGTTGTGCTGTCGGAGAGAGCGGGTGTGTGTTGTGCTGTCGGAGAGAGCGGGTGTGTGTTGTGTTGCCGGAGAGAGGGGGTGTGTGGTGTGTTGCCGGAGAGAGGGGGTGTGTGGTGTGCTGTCGGAGAGAGGGGGTGTGTGGTGTGTTGTCGGAGAGAGGGTGTGTGGTGTGTTGTCGGAGAGAGGGGGTGTGTGGTGTGTTGTCGGAGAGAGCGGGTGTTTGGTGTGCTGTCGGAGATAGAGGGTGTGTGGTGTGATGTTCGGGAGAGGGTGTGTGGTGTGTTGTCGGAGAGATGGGTTGTGTGGTGTGTTGTCGGGGAGAGGGTCTGTGGTGTGTTGTCGGGGAGAAGGTGTGTGGTGTGTTGTTGGGGAGAGTGAGTCTGGTGTGCTGTCGGAGAGAGGGGGTCTGGTGTGCTGTCGGAGAGAGGGGGTGTGTGTTGTGTTGTCGGAGAGAGGGGGTCTGGTGTGCTGTCGGAGAGAGGGGGTCTGGTGTGCTGTCGGAGAGAGGGGGTGTGTGTTGTGTTGTCGGAGAGAGAGGGTGTAGTGTGTTGTGCTGTCGGAGATAGAGGGTGTAGTGTGTTGTGCTGTCAGAGAGAGGGGGTGTGTGGTGTGTTGTCGGAGAGAGGGTGTGTGGTGTGTTGTCGGAGAGAGGGTTTGTGGTGTGTTGTCGGTGAGGGGGTGTGTGGTGTGTTGTCGGAGACGGTGTGTGTTGAGTTGCTGGGGAGAGGGGTTGAGTGGTGTGCTGTCGGGGAGAATGTGTGTGTGTTGTGCTGTCGGAGAGAGGGGTTGTGTTGTGTGTTGTCGGAGAGAGAGGGTGTGGTGTGTTGTGCTGTCGGAGAGAGGGTTTGAGTGGTGTGTTGTCGGGGAGAAGGTGTGTGTGTGTTGTGCTGTCGGAGAGAAGGTGTGTGTGTGTTGTGCTGTCGGAGAGATGGTGTGTGTGTTGTGTTGCCGGAGAGAGGGGTTGTGTTGTGTGTTGCCGGAGAGAGAGGGTGTGTGTTGTGATGTCGGAGAGATGGAGTGTGTGTTGTGTTGTCGGAGAGAGGGGTTGAGTGGTGTGTTGTCGGGGAGAAGGTGTGTGTGTTGTGATGTCGGAGAGATGGAGTGTGTGTTGTGTTGCCGGAGAGAGGGGGTGCTGTGTGTTGCCGTAGAGAGGGGGTGCTGTGTGTTGTCGGAGAGAGGGGGTACGGTGTGTTGTCGGAGAGAGGGGGTGCGGTGTGTTGTCAGAGAGAGGGGTTGTGTGGTGTGTTGTCGGAGAGAGGGGGTGTGTGTTGTGCTGTCGGAGAGAGGGGGTGTGGTGTGTTGTCAGAGAGAGGGGTTGTGTGGTGTGTTGTCGGAGAGAGGGGGTGTGTGGTGTGCTGTCGGAGAGAGGGTGTGTGGTGTATTGTCGGAGAGAGGGGGTGTGTGGTGTGCTGTCGGAGAGAGGGTGTGTGGTGTGTTGTCGGAGAGGGGGTGTGTGGTGTGTTGTCGGAGACAGGGTGTGCGTTGAGTTGCTGGGGAGAGGGGTTGAGTGGTGTGTTGTCGGGGAAAAGGTGTGTGTGTTGCGCTGTCGGAGAGAGGGGTTGTGTTGTGTGTTGTCGGAGAGAGGGAGTCTGGTGTGCTCTTGGAGTGAGGGTGTGTGGTGTGCTGTCAGAGAGAGGGGGTGTGTGGTGTGCTGTCGGAGAGAGGGGGTGTGGTGTGTTGTGCTGTCGGAGAGAGGGTGTTTGGTGTGTTGTCGGAGAGAAGGGGTGCGGTGTGTTGTCGGACAGAGGGGGTGTGTGATGTGTTGTCGGAGAGAGAGCGGGTGTGGTGTGCTGTCGGAGAGAGCGGGTGTGTGGTGTGTTGTCGGAGAGGGGGTTGTGTGGTGTGTTCTCGGAGAGAGGGGGTGTGTGGTGTGCTGTCGGAGAGAGGGTGTGTGTTGCGCTGTCGGGGAGAGGGTGTGCGGTGTGCTGTCGGGGAGAGGGTGTGCGGTGTGTTGTCGGAGAGAGGGTGTGTGGTGTGTTTTCGGAGAGAGGGTGTGTTGACTGTTGTCGGGGAGAGGGTATGTGTGTTGTGCTGTCGGAGACAGAGGGTGTGTGGTGTGTTGTCGGAGAGAGAGGGTGTGTGGTGTGTTGTCGGAGAGAGGGGGTGAGTGGTGTGCTGTCGGAGAGAGGGGGTGTGTGTTGTGTTGTTGGAGAGAGCGGGTGTGTGTTGTGCTGTCGGAGAGAGGGGGTGTGTTGTGTTGTCGGAGAGAGAGGGTGTGGTGTGTTGCGCTGTCGGAGAGAGGGGTTGAGTGGTGTGTTGTCGGGGAGAAGGTGTGTGTGTTGTGTTGTCGGAGAGAGAGGGTGTGGTGTGTTGCGCTGTCGGAGAGAGAGGGTGTGTGGTGTGCTGTCGGAGAGAGGGTGTGTGTGTTGTGCTGTCGGAGAGAGAGGGTGTGTGGTGTGTTGCCGGGGAGAGGGGATGTGTGTTGTGCTGTCGGAGAGAGTGGGTGTGTGGTGTGTTTTCGGAGAGAGGGTGTGTGGAGTGTTGTCGGGGAGAGGGTATGTGTGTTGTGCTGTCGGAGAGAGAGGGTGTGTGGTGTGTTGTCGGAGAGAGGGTGTGTGGTATGTTGTCGGGGAGAGGGTGTGTGTGGTGTGCTGTCGGAGAGAGGGGTTGAGTGGTGTGTTGTCGGGGAGAGTGTCTGTGGTGTGTTGTCGGGGAGAAGGTGTGTGGTGTGTTGTCGGAGAGAGGGTGTGTGGTGTGTTGTCGGAGAGATGGGTTGTGTGGTGTGTTGTCGGGGAGATGGGTTGTGTGGTGTGTTGTCGGGGAGAAGGTGTGTGGTGTGTTGTCGGGGAGAGTGAGTCTGGTGTGCTGTCGGAGAGAGGGGGTCTGGTGTGCTGTCGGAGAGAGGGGGTCTGGTGTGCTGTCGGAGAGAGGGGGTCTGGTGTGCTGTCGGAGAGAGGGGGTGTGTGTTGTGTTGTCGGAGAGAGAGGGTGTAGTGTGTTGTGCTGTCGGAGATAGAGGGTGTGTGGTGTGTTGTTGGAGAGAGGGTGTGTGGTGTGCTGTCGGGGAGAGGGTGTGTGGTGTGATGTCGGAGAGAGAGGGTGTGGTGTGTTGCCGGACAGAGGGGGTGTGTGTTGTGCTGTCGGAGAGAGTGGGTGTGTGGTGTGTTTTCGGAGAGAGGGTGTGTGGTGTGTTGTCGGGGAGAGGGTGTGTGTGTTGTGCTGTCGGAGAGAGAGGGTGTGTGGTGTGTTGTCGGAGAGAGGGTGTGTGGTGTGTTGTCGGGGAGAGGGTGTGTGTGGTGTGCTGTCGGAGAGAGGGGTTGAGTGGTGTGCTGTCAGAGAGAGGGGTTGAATGGTGTGTTGTCGGGGAGAAGGTGTGTGGTGTGTTGTTGGGGAGAGGGTGTGTGGTGTGTTGTCGGAGAGAGAGGGTGTGTGGTGTGTTGTCGGAGAGAGGGTGTGTGGTGTGTTGTCGGGGAGAGGGTGTGTGTGGTGTGCTGTCGGAGAGAGGGGTTGAGTGGTGTGCTGTCAGAGAGAGGGGTTGAATGGTGTGTTGTCGGGGAGAAGGTGTGTGGTGTGCTGTTGGGGAGAGGGTGTGTGGTGTGTTGTCGGAGAGAGAGGGTGTGGTGTGTTGTGCTGTCAGAGAGAGGGGGTGTGTGGTGTGTTGTCGGAGAGAGGGTGTGTGGTGTGTTGTCAGGGAGAGGGTGTGTGTGTTGTGCTGTCGGAGAGAGAGGATGTGTGTTGTGCTGTCGGAGAGAGGGGGTGTGGTGTGTTGTCAGAGAGAGGGGTTGTGTGGTGTGTTGGCGGAGAGAGGGGGTGTGTGCTGTGTTGTCGGAAAGGGTGGGTGTGTGCTGTGCTGTCGGAGAGTGGGTGTGTGGTGTGTTGTCGGAGAGAGAGGTTGTGTGGTGTGTTGTCGGGGAGGGGGTGTGGGGTGTGTTGTCGGAGAGAGGGTGTGCGGTGTGTTGTCGGAGAGAGGGTGTGCGGTGTGTTGTCGGAGAGAGGGTGTGTGGTGTGCTGTCGGGGAGAGGGTGTGTGGTGTGCTGTCGGAGAGAGGGTCTGTGGTGTGTTCTCAGAGAGAGGGGGTGTGTGGTGTGCTGTCGGAGAGAGGGTGTGTGGTGTGCTGTCGGAGAGAGGGGGTGTGTGGTGTGCTGTCTGAGAGAGCGGGTATGTGGTGTGCTGTCTGAGAGAGCGGGTATGTGGTGTGCTGTCGGAGAGAGGGAGTGTGTGGTGTGCCGTCGGGGAGAGGGTGCGTGGTCTGTTGTCGGAGAGAGGGGCTGTGTGGTGTGTTGTCGGAGGGAAGGGGTGTGTGGTGTGTTGTCGGAGGGGGGGGGTGTGGTGTGTTGTCAGAGATAGGGGGTGTTTGGTGTGTTGTCGGAGTGAGGGTTTGTGGTGTGTTGTCGGTGAGGGGGTGTGTGGTGTGTTGTCGGAGACGGTGTGTGTTGAGTTGCTGGGGAGAGGGGTTGAGTGGTGTGTTGTCGGGGAGATGGGTTGTGTGGTGTGTTGTCGGGGAGAAGGTGTGTGGTGTGTTGTCGGGGAGAGTGAGTCTGGTGTGCTGTCGGAGAGAGGGGGTCTGGTGTGCTGTCGGAGAGAGGGGGTCTGGTGTGCTGTCGGAGAGAGGGGGTGTGTGTTGTGTTGTCGGAGAGAGAGGGTGTAGTGTGTTGTGCTGTCGGAGATAGAGGGTGTGTGGTGTGTTGTTGGAGAGAGGGTGTGTGGTGTGCTGTCGGGGAGAGGGTGTGTGGTGTGATGTCGGAGAGAGAGGGTGTGGTGTGTTGCCGGACAGAGGGGGTGTGTGTTGTGCTGTCGGAGAGAGTGGGTGTGTGGTGTGTTTTCGGAGAGAGGGTGTGTGGTGTGTTGTCGGGGAGAGGGTGTGTGTGTTGTGCTGTCGGAGAGAGGGGTTGAGTGGTGTGCTGTCAGAGAGAGGGGTTGAATGGTGTGTTGTCGGGGAGAAGGTGTGTGGTGTGTTGTTGGGGAGAGGGTGTGTGGTGTGTTGTCGGAGAGAGAGGGTGTGTGGTGTGTTGTCGGAGAGAGGGTGTGTGGTGTGTTGTCGGGGAGAGGGTGTGTGTGGTGTGCTGTCGGAGAGAGGGGTTGAGTGGTGTGCTGTCAGAGAGAGGGGTTGAATGGTGTGTTGTCGGGGAGAAGGTGTGTGGTGTGCTGTTGGGGAGAGGGTGTGTGGTGTGTTGTCGGAGAGAGAGGGTGTGGTGTGTTGTGCTGTCAGAGAGAGGGGGTGTGTGGTGTGTTGTCGGAGAGAGGGTGTGTGGTGTGTTGTCAGGGAGAGGGTGTGTGTGTTGTGCTGTCGGAGAGAGAGGATGTGTGTTGTGCTGTCGGAGAGAGGGGGTGTGGTGTGTTGTCAGAGAGAGGGGTTGTGTGGTGTGTTGGCGGAGAGAGGGGGTGTGTGCTGTGTTGTCGGAAAGGGTGGGTGTGTGCTGTGCTGTCGGAGAGTGGGTGTGTGGTGTGTTGTCGGAGAGAGAGGTTGTGTGGTGTGTTGTCGGGGAGGGGGTGTGGGGTGTGTTGTCGGAGAGAGGGTGTGCGGTGTGTTGTCGGAGAGAGGGTGTGCGGTGTGTTGTCGGAGAGAGGGTGTGTGGTGTGCTGTCGGGGAGAGGGTGTGTGGTGTGCTGTCGGAGAGAGGGTCTGTGGTGTGTTCTCAGAGAGAGGGGGTGTGTGGTGTGCTGTCGGAGAGAGGGTGTGTGGTGTGCTGTCGGAGAGAGGGGGTATGTGGTGTGCTGTCTGAGAGAGCGGGTATGTGGTGTGCTGTCGGAGAGAGGGAGTGTGTGGTGTGCCGTCGGGGAGAGGGTGCGTGGTCTGTTGTCGGAGAGAGGGGCTGTGTGGTGTGTTGTCGGAGGGAAGGGGTGTGTGGTGTGTTGTCGGAGGGGGGGGTGTGGTGTGTTGTCAGAGATAGGGGGTGTTTGGTGTGTTGTCGGAGTGAGGGTTTGTGGTGTGTTGTCGGTGAGGGGGTGTGTGGTGTGTTGTCGGAGACGGTGTGTGTTGAGTTGCTGGGGAGAGGGGTTGAGTGGTGTGCTGTCGGGGAGAATGTGTGTGTGTTGCGCCGTCGGAGAGAGGGGTTGTGTTGTGTGTTGTCGGAGAGAGGGAGTCTGGTGTGCTGTTGGAGAGAGGGGGTGTGGTGTGCTGTCGGGGAGAGGGGGTGTGTGTTGTGTTGTTGGAGAGAGTGGGTGTGTGTTGTGCTGTCGGAGAGAGGGGGTGTGGTGTGTTGTCGGAGAGAGAGGGTGTGTGTGTTGTGCTGTCGGAGAGAGGGGGTGTGTGTTGTGCTGTCGGAGAGAGGGGGTGTGTGTTGTGCTGTCGGAGAGAGGGGGTGTGTGGTGTGTTGCCGGAGAGAGGGGGTGTGTGGTGTGCTGTCGGAGAGAGGGGGTGTGTGGTGTGTTGTCGGAGAGAGGGTGTGTGGTGTGCTGTTCGGGAGAGGGTGTGTGGTGTGTTGTCGGAGAGATGGGTTGTGTGGTGTGTTGTCGGGGAGAGGGTCTGTGGTGTGTTGTCGGGGAGAAGGTGTGTGGTGTGTTGTCGGGGAGAGTGAGTCTGGTGTGCTGTCGGAGAGAGGGGGTCTGGTGTGCTGTCGGAGAGAGGGTGTGTGTGTTGTGTTGTCGGAGAGAGAGGGTGTAGTGTGTTGTGCTGTCGGAGATAGAGGGTGTAGTGTGTTGTGCTGTCAGAGAGAGGGGGTGTGTGGTGTGTTGTCGGAGAGAGGGTGTGTGGTGTGTTGTCGGAGAGAGGGTTTGTGGTGTGTTGTCGGAGAGAGGGTTTGTGGTGTGTTGTCGGTGAGGGGGTGTGTGGTGTGCTGTCGGAGAGAGGGTCTGTGGTGTGTTCTCAGAGAGAGGGGGTGTGTGGTGTGCTGTCGGGGAGAACGTGTGTGTGGTGTGCTGTCGGGGAGAACGTGTGTGTGTTGTGCTGTCGGAGAGAGGGGGTGTGTGTTGTGTTGTCGGAGAGAGGGGGGTGTGTGGTGTGTTGTCGGAGAGAGCGGGTGTTTGGTGTGTTGTCGGAGATAGAGGGTGTGTGGTGTGCTGTTCGGGAGAGGGTGTGTGGTGTGTTGTCGGAGAGATGGGTTGTGTGGTGTGTTGTCGGGGAGAGGGTCTGTGGTGTGTTGTCGGGGAGAAGGTGTGTGGTGTGTTGTCGGGGAGAGTGAGTCTGGTGTGCTGTCGGAGAGAGGGGGTCTGGTGTGCTGTCGGAGAGAGGGGGTGTGTGTTGTGTTGTCGGAGAGAGGGGGTCTGGTGTGCTGTCGGAGAGAGGGGGTCTGGTGTGCTGTCGGAGAGAGGGGGTGTGTGTTGTGTTGTCGGAGAGAGAGGGTGTAGTGTGTTGTGCTGTCGGAGATAGAGGGTGTAGTGTGTTGTGCTGTCAGAGAGAGGGGGTGTGTGGTGTGTTGTCGGAGAGAGGGTGTGTGGTGTGTTGTCGGAGAGAGTGTTTGTGGTGTGTTGTCGGTGAGGGGGTGTGTGGTGTGTTGTCGGAGACGGTGTGTGTTGAGTTGCTGGGGAGAGGGGTTGAGTGGTGTGCTGTCGGGGAGAATGTGTGTGTGTTGTGCTGTCGGAGAGAGGGGTTGTGTTGTGTATTGTCGGAGAGAGAGGGTGTGGTGTGTTGTGCTGTCGGAGAGAGGGTTTGAGTGGTGTGTTGTCGGGGAGAAGGTGTGTGTGTGTTGTGCTGTCGGAGAGAAGGTGTGTGTGTGTTGTGCTGTCGGAGAGATGGTGTGTGTGTGGTGTGTTGTCGGAGAGAGGGGTTGTGCTGTGTGTTGCCGTAGAGAGGGGGTGCTGTGTGTTGTCGGAGAGAGGGGGTACGGTGTGTTGTCGGAGAGAGGGGGTGCGGTGTGTTGTCGGAGAGAGGGGGTGCGGTGTGTTGTCGGAGAGAGGGGGTGTGTGGTGTGCTGTCGGAGAGAGGGGGTGTGTGGTGTGCTGTCGGAGAGAGGGTGTGTGGTGTGTTGTCGGAGAGAGGGGGTGTGTGGTGTGCTGTCGGAGAGAGGGTGTGTGGTGTGTTGTCGGAGAGGGGGTGTGTGGTGTGTTGTCGGAGACAGGGTGTGCGTTGAGTTGCTGGGGAGAGGGGTTGAGTGGTGTGTTGTCGGGGAAAAGGTGTGTGTGTTGCGCTGTCGGAGAGAGGGGTTGTGTTGTGTGTTGTCGGAGAGAGGGAGTCTGGTGTGCTCTTGGAGAGAGGGTGTGTGGTGTGCTGTCAGAGAGAGGGGGTGTGTGGTGTGCTGTCGGAGAGAGGGGGTGTGGTGTGTTGTGCTGTCGGAGAGAGGGTGTTTGGTGTGTTGTCGGAGAGAAGGGGTGCGGTGTGTTGTCGGACAGAGGGGGTGTGTGATGTGTTGTCGGAGAGAGAGCGGGTGTGGTGTGCTGTCGGAGAGAGCAGGTGTGTGGTGTGTTGTCGGAGAGGGGGTTGTGTGGTGTGTTCTCGGAGAGAGGGGGTGTGCGGTGTGTTGTCGGAGAGAGGGTGTGTGGTGTGTTGTCGGAGAGAGGGTGTGTGGTGTGCTGTTGGCGAGGGGGGTGTGTGGTGTGCTGTCGGAGAGAGAGGGTGTGTGGTGTGCTGTCGGAGAGAGGGTGTGTGTTGTGCTGTCGGGGAGAGGGTGTGCGGTGTGTTTTCGGAGAGAGGGTGTGTTGAGTGTTGTCGGGGAGAGGGTATGTGTGTTGTGCTGTCGGAGACAGAGGGTGTGTGGTGTGCTGTCGGAGAGAGGGTGTGTGGTGTGCTGTCGGAGAGAGGGGGTGTGTGTTGTGCTGTTGGAGAGAGCGGGTGTGTGTTGTGCTGTCGGAGAGAGGGGGTGTGTTGTGTTGTCGGAGAGAGAGGGTGTGTGTGTTGCGCTGTCGGAGAGAGGGGTTGAGTGGTGTGTTGTCGGGGAGAAGGTGTGTGTGTTGCGCTGTCGGAGAGAGAGGGTGTGGTGTGTTGCGCTGTCGGAGAGAGAGGGTGTGGTGTGTTGCGCTGTCGGAGAGAGAGGGTGTGGTGTGTTGCGCTGTCGGAGAGAGAGGGTCTGTGGTGTGTTGTCGCGGAGAAGGTGTGTGGTGTGTTGTCGGAGAGAGGGGTTGTGTGGTGTGTTGTCGGAGAGAGGGAGTCTGGTGTGCTGTCGGAGAGAAGATGTGTGGTGTGTTGTCGGAGAGAGGGTGTGTGGTGTGTTGTCGGAGAGAGGGGGTTGTGTGGTGTGTTGTCGGAGAGAGCGGGTGTTTGGTGTGCTGTCGGAGATAGAGGGTGTGTGGTGTGCTGTTCGGGAGAGGGTGTGTGGTGTGTTGTCGGAGAGATGGGTTGTGTGGTGTGTTGTCGGGGAGAGGGTCTGTGGTGTGTTGTCGGGGAGAAGGTGTGTGGTGTGTTGTCGGGGAGAGTGAGTCTGGTGTGCTGTCGGAGAGAGGGGGTCTGGTGTGCTGTCGGAGAGAGGGTGTGTGTGTTGTGTTGTCGGAGAGAGAGGGTGTAGTGTGTTGTGCTGTCGGAGATAGAGGGTGTAGTGTGTTGTGCTGTCAGAGAGAGGGGGTGTGTGGTGTGTTGTCGGAGAGAGGGTGTGTGGTGTGTTGTCGGAGAGAGGGTTTGTGGTGTGTTGTCGGAGAGAGGGTTTGTGGTGTGTTGTCGGTGAGGGGGTGTGTGGTGTGCTGTCGGAGAGAGGGTCTGTGGTGTGTTCTCAGAGAGAGGGGGTGTGTGGTGTGCTGTCGGGGAGAACGTGTGTGTGGTGTGCTGTCGGGGAGAACGTGTGTGTGTTGTGCTGTCGGAGAGAGGGGGTGTGTGGTGTGCTGTCGGGGAGAACGTGTGTGTGGTGTGCTGTCGGGGAGAACGTGTGTGTGTTGTGCTGTCGGAGAGAGGGGGTGTGTGTTGTGTTGTCGGAGAGAGGGGCGTGTGTGGTGTGTTGTCGGAGAGAGCGGGTGTTTGGTGTGCTGTCGGAGATAGAGGGTGTGTGGTGTGCTGTCGGAGATAGAGGGTGTGTGGTGTGTTGTCGGAGAGATGGGTTGTGTGGTGTGTTGTCGGGGAGAGGGTCTGCGGTGTGTTGTCGGGGAGAAGGTGTGTGGTGTGTTGTCGGGGAGAGTGAGTCTGGTGTGCTGTCGGAGAGAGGGGGTCTGGTGTGCTGTCGGAGAGAGGGGGTGTGTGTTGTGTTGTCGGAGAGAGGGGGTCTGGTGTGCTGTCGGAGAGAGGGGGTCTGGTGTGCTGTCGGAGAGAGGGGGTGTGTGTTGTGTTGTCGGAGAGAGAGGGTGTAGTGTGTTGTGCTGTCGGAGATAGAGGGTGTAGTGTGTTGTGCTGTCAGAGAGAGGGGGTGTGTGGTGAGTTGTCGGAGAGAGGGTGTGAGGTGTGTTGTCGGAGAGAGGGTTTGTGGTGTGTTGTCGGTGAGGGGGTGTGTGGTGTGTTGTCGGAGACGGTGTGTGTTGAGTTGCTGGGGAGAGGGGTTGAGTGGTGTGCTGTCGGGGAGAATGTGTGTGTGTTGTGCTGTCGGAGAGAGGGGTTGTGTTGTGTGTTGTCGGAGAGAGAGGGTGTGGTGTGTTGTGCTGTCGGAGAGAGGGTTTGAGTGGTGTGTTGTCGGGGAGAAGGTGTGTGTGTGTTGTGCTGTCGGAGAGAAGGTGTGTGTGTGTTGTGCTGTCGGAGAGATGGTGTGTGTGTGGTGTGTTGTCGGAGAGAGGGGTTGTGCTGTGTGTTGCCGTAGAGAGGGGGTGCTGTGTGTTGTTGGAGAGAGGGGGTACGGTGTGTTGTCGGAGAGAGGGGGTGCGGTGTGTTGTCGGAGAGAGGGGGTGTGTGGTGTGCTGTCGGAGAGAGGGGGTGTGTGGTGTGCTGTCGGAGAGAGGGTGTGTGGTGTGTTGTCGGAGAGAGGGGGTGTGTGGTGTGCTGTCGGAGAGAGGGTGTGTGGTGTGTTGTCGGAGAGGGGGTGTGTGGTGTGTTGTCGGAGACAGGGTGTGCGTTGAGTTGCTGGGGAGAGGGGTTGAGTGGTGTGTTGTCGGGGAAAAGGTGTGTGTGTTGCGCTGTCGGAGAGAGGGGTTGTGTTGTGTGTTGTCGGAGAGAGGGAGTCTGGTGTGCTCTTGGAGAGAGGGTGTGTGGTGTGCTGTCAGAGAGAGGGGGTGTGTGGTGTGCTGTCGGAGAGAGGGGGTGTGGTGTGTTGTGCTGTCGGAGAGAGGGTGTTTGGTGTGTTGTCGGAGAGAAGGGGTGCGGTGTGTTGTCGGACAGAGGGGGTGTGTGATGTGTTGTCGGAGAGAGAGCGGGTGTGGTGTGCTGTCGGAGAGAGCAGGTGTGTGGTGTGTTGTCGGAGAGGGGGTTGTGTGGTGTGTTCTCGGAGAGAGGGGGTGTGCGGTGTGTTGTCGGAGAGAGGGTGTGTGGTGTGTTGTCGGAGAGAGGGTGTGTGGTGTGCTGTTGGCGAGGGGGGTGTGTGGTGTGCTGTCGGAGAGAGAGGGTGTGTGGTGTGCTGTCGGAGAGAGGGTGTGTGTTGTGCTGTCGGGGAGATGGTGTGCGGTGTGTTGTCGGAGAGAGGGTGTGTGGTGTGTTTTCGGAGAGAGGGTGTGTTGAGTGTTGTCGGGGAGAGGGTATGTGTGTTGTGCTGTCGGAGACAGAGGGTGTGTGGTGTGCTGTCGGAGAGAGGGTGTGTGGTGTGCTGTCGGAGAGAGGGGGTGTGTGTTGTGCTGTTGGAGAGAGCGGGTGTGTGTTGTGCTGTCGGAGAGAGGGGGTGTGTTGTGTTGTCGGAGAGAGAGGGTGTGTGTGTTGTGCTGTCGGAGAGAGGGGTTGAGTGGTGTGTTGTCGGGGAGAAGGTGTGTGTGTTGCGCTGTCGGAGAGAGAGGGTGTGGTGTGTTGCGCTGTCGGAGAGAGAGGGTGTGGTGTGTTGCGCTGTCGGAGAGAGAGGGTGTGGTGTGTTGCGCTGTCGGAGAGAGAGGGTCTGTGGTGTGTTGTCGCGGAGAAGGTGTGTGGTGTGTTGTCGGAGAGAGGGGTTGTGTGGTGTGTTGTCGGAGAGAGGGAGTCTGGTGTGCTGTCGGAGAGAAGATGTGTGGTGTGTTGCCGGGGAGAGGGTGTGTGGTGTGTTGTCGGGGAGAGGGTGTGTGGTGTGTTGTCTGAGAGGGGGGGTGTGTGGTGTGCTGTCGGAGAGAGGGGGTGCGGTGTGCTGTCGGAGAGAGGGGGTGTGTGGTGTGTTGTCGGGGAGAGGGTGTGTGTGGTGTGTTGTCGGGGAGAGGGTGTGTGTGGTGTGTTGTCGGGGAGAGGGTGTTGTGTGGTGTACTGTCGGAGAGACGGGGTGTGTGGTGTGTTGTCGGAGAGAGGGGTTTGTGTGGTGTGTTGTCGGAGGGGGGGTTGTGTGGTGTGTTGTCGGGGAGAGGGTGTGTGCGGTGTGCTGTCGGAGAGAGGGGGTGCGGTGTGCTGTCGGAGAGAGGGGGTGTGTGGTGTGTTGTCGGGGAGAAGGTGTGTGTGGTGTGTTGTCGGGGAGAGGGTGTGTGTGGTGTGTTGTCTGAGAGGGGGGTGTGTGGTGTGCTGTCGGAGAGAGTGGGTGTGTGGTGTGCTGTCGGAGAGAGGGTGTGTGTTGTGTTGTCGGGGAGAGGGTGTGGTGTGTTGTGCTGTCGGAGATAGAGGGTGTGTGGTGTGTTGTCGGAGAGGGGATTGTGTGGTGTGTTGTCGGAGAGATGAGTTGTGTGGTGTGTTGTCGGAGAGAGGGTGTGTGGTGTGCTGTCGGGGAGAGGGTGTGTGTGGTGTGTTGTCGGGGAGAGGGTGTGTGTGGTGTGTTGTCTGAGAGGGGGGTGTGTGGTGTGTTGTGCTGTCGGAGAGAGAGGGTGTGTGGTGTGCTGTCGGAGAGAGGGTGTGTGGAGTGTTGTCGGGGAGAGGGTGTGTGTGTTGTGCTGTCGGAGAGAGGGGGTGTGGTGTGTTTTCGGAGAGAGGGTGTGTGGAGTGTTGTCGGGGAGAGGGTGTGTGTGTTGTGCTGTCGGAGAGAGGGGGTGTGTGGTGTGTTGCCAGAGAGAGCGGTTGTGTGGTGTGTTGCCAGAGAGAGGGGGTGTGTGGTGTGTTGTCGGAGAGCGGTTGTGTGGTGTGTTGCCAGAGAGAGGGGGTGTGTGGTGTGTTTTCGGAGAGAGGGTGTGTGGTGTGCTGTCAGAGAGAGGGGGTGTGTGGTGTGCTGTCGGAGAGAGGGGGTGTGGTGTGTTGTGCTGTCGGAGAGAGGGTGTTTGGTGTGTTGTCGGAGAGAAGGGGTGCGGTGTGTTGTCGGACAGAGGGGGTGTGTGATGTGTTGTCGGAGAGAGGGGGTGTGCGGTGTGTTGTCGGAGAGAGGGTGTGTGGTGTGTTGTCGGAGAGAGGGTGTGTGGTGTGCTGTTGGCGAGGGGGGTGTGTGGTGTGCTGTCGGAGAGAGAGGGTGTGTGGTGTGCTGTCGGAGAGAGGGTGTGTGTTGTGCTGTCGGGGAGATGGTGTGCGGTGTGTTGTCGGAGAGAGGGTGTGTGGTGTGTTTTCGGAGAGAGGGTGTGTTGAGTGTTGTCGGGGAGAGGGTATGTGTGTTGTGCTGTCGGAGACAGAGGGTGTGTGGTGTGCTGTCGGAGAGAGGGTGTGTGGTGTGCTGTCGGAGAGAGGGTGTGTGGTGTGCTGTCGGAGAGAGGGGGTGTGTGTTGTGCTGTTGGAGAGAGCGGGTGTGTGTTGTGCTGTCGGAGAGAGGGGGTGTGTTGTGTTGTCGGAGAGAGAGGGTGTGTGTGTTGTGCTGTCGGAGAGAGGGGTTGAGTGGTGTGTTGTCGGGGAGAAGGTGTGTGTGTTGCGCTGTCGGAGAGAGAGGGTGTGGTGTGTTGCGCTGTCGGAGAGAGAGGGTGTGGTGTGTTGCGCTGTCGGAGAGAGAGGGTGTGGTGTGTTGCGCTGTCGGAGAGAGAGGGTCTGTGGTGTGTTGTCGCGGAGAAGGTGTGTGGTGTGTTGTCGGAGAGAGGGGTTGTGTGGTGTGTTGTCGGAGAGAGGGAGTCTGGTGTGCTGTCGGAGAGAAGATGTGTGGTGTGTTGCCGGGGAGAGGGTGTGTGGTGTGTTGTCGGGGAGAGGGTGTGTGGTGTGTTGTCGGGGAGAGGGTGTGTGGTGTGTTGTCGGGGAGAGGGTGTGTGGTGCTGTCGGAGAGGGTGGTTGTGTGTTGTGTTGTCGGCGAGAGGGTGTGTGTGTTGTGCTGTCGGAGAGAGAGGATGTGTGTTGTGCTGTCGGAGAGAGGGGGTGTGGTGTGCTGTCAGAGAGAGGGGTTGTGTGGTGTGTTGGCGGAGAGAGGGGGTGTGTGCTGTGTTGTCGGAGAGGGTGGGTGTGTGCTGTGCTGTCGGAGAGTGGGTGTGTGGTGTGCTGTCGGAGAGAGAGGTTGTGTGGTGTGCTGTCGGGGAGGGGGTGTGGGGTGTGTTGTCGGAGAGAGGGTGTGCGGTGTGTTGTCGGAGAGAGGGTGTGCGGTGTGCTGTCGGAGAGAGGGTGTGCGGTGTGCTGTCGGAGAGAGGGTGTGTGGTGTGCTGTCGGAGAGAGGGTGTGTGGTGTGCTGTCGGAGAGAGGGGGTGTGTGGTGTGCTGTCGGAGAGAGGGGGTGCGGTGTGTTGTCGGAGAGAGGGGGTGCGGTGTGTTGTCGGAGAGAGGGGGTGCGGTGTGTTGTCGGAGAGAGGGTGTGTGGTGTGTTGTCGGAGAGAGGGGGTGTGGTGTGCTGTCGGAGAGAGGGGGTGTGTGGTCTGCTGTCGGAGAGAGGGGGTGCGGTGTGTTGTCGGAGAGAGGGGGTGCAGTGTGTTGTCGGAGAGAGGGGGTGTGTGATGTGCTGTCGGAGAGAGTGGGTGTGTGGTGTGTTTTCGGAGAGAGGGTGTGTGGTGTGTTGTCGAGGAGAGCGTGTGTGGTGTGTTGTCGGGGTGAGGGTGTGTGGTGTGTTGTCGGAGAGAGAGGGTGTGTGTGTTGTCGGAGAGAGAGGGTGTGTGTGTTGTGCTGTCGGAGAGAGAGGATGTGTGTTGTGCTGTCGGAGAGAGGGGGTGCGGTGTGCTGTCGGAGAGAGGGGTTGTGTGGTGTGTTGTCGGAGAGAGGGGGTTGTGTGGTGTGTTTTCGGAGGGGGGGTGTGTGGTGTGCTGTCGGAGAGAGGGTGTGTGGTGTGTTGTCGGAGAGAGGGGGTGTGTGCTGTGTTGTCTGAGAGGGGGGGTGTGTGGTGTGCTGTCGGAGAGAGCGGGTGTGTGGTGTGTTGTCGGAGAGAGGGGTTGTGTGGTGTGTTGTCGGAGAGAGGGGGTTGTGTGGTGTGTTGTCGGAGAGAGGGGGTTGTGTGGTGTACTGTCGGAGAGACGGGGTGTGTGGTGTGTTGTCGGAGAGAGGGGTTTGTGTGGTGTGTTGTCGGAGGGGGGGTTGTGCGGTGTGTTGTCGGGGAGAGGGTGTGTGCGGTGTGCTGTCGGAGAGAGGGGGTGCGGTGTGCTGTCGGAGAGAGGGGGTGTGTGGTGTGTTGTCGGGGAGAGGGTGTGTGTGGTGTGTTGTCGGAGAGAGGGGGTTGTGTGGTGTACTGTCGGAGAGACGGGGTGTGTGGTGTGTTGTCGGAGAGAGGGGTTTGTGTGGTGTGTTGTCGGAGGGGGGGTTGTGCGGTGTGTTGTCGGGGAGAGGGTGTGTGCGGTGTGCTGTCGGAGAGAGGGGGTGCGGTGTGCTGTCGGAGAGAGGGGGTGTGTGGTGTGTTGTCGGGGAGAGGGTGTGTGTGGTGTGTTGTCGGGGAGAGGGTGTGTGTGGTGTGTTGTCGGGGAGAGGGTGTTGTGTGGTGTACTGTCGGAGAGACGGGGTGTGTGGTGTGTTGTCGGAGAGAGGGGTTTGTGTGGTGTGTTGTCGGAGGGGGGGTTGTGTGGTGTGTTGTCGGGGAGAGGGTGTGTGCGGTGTGCTGTCGGAGAGAGGGGGTGCGGTGTGCTGTCGGAGAGAGGGGGTGTGTGGTGTGTTGTCGGGGAGAAGGTGTGTGTGGTGTGTTGTCGGGGAGAGGGTGTGTGTGGTGTGTTGTCTGAGAGGGGGGTGTGTGGTGTGCTGTCGGAGAGAGTGGGTGTGTGGTGTGCTGTCGGAGAGAGGGTGTGTGTTGTGTTGTCGGGGAGAGGGTGTGGTGTGTTGTGCTGTCGGAGATAGAGGGTGTGTGGTGTGTTGTCGGAGAGGGGATTGTGTGGTGTGTTGTCGGAGAGATGAGTTGTGTGGTGTGTTGTCGGAGAGAGGGTGTGTGGTGTGCTGTCGGGGAGAGGGTGTGTGTGGTGTGTTGTCGGGGAGAGGGTGTGTGTGGTGTGTTGTCTGAGAGGGGGGTGTGTGGTGTGTTGTGCTGTCGGAGAGAGAGGGTGTGTGGTGTGCTGTCGGAGAGAGGGTGTGTGGAGTGTTGTCGGGGAGAGGGTGTGTGTGTTGTGCTGTCGGAGAGAGGGGGTGTGGTGTGTTTTCGGAGAGAGGGTGTGTGGAGTGTTGTCGGGGAGAGGGTGTGTGTGTTGTGCTGTCGGAGAGAGGGGGTGTGTGGTGTGTTGCCAGAGAGAGCGGTTGTGTGGTGTGTTGCCAGAGAGAGGGGGTGTGTGGTGTGTTGTCGGAGAGCGGTTGTGTGGTGTGTTGCCAGAGAGAGGGGGTGTGTGGTGTGTTTTCGGAGAGAGGGTGTGTGGTGTGTTGTCGGGGAGAGGGTGTGTGTGGTGTGTTGTCGGGGAGAGGGTGTGTGTGGTGTGTTGTCGGGGAGAGGGTGTGTGTGGTGTGTTGTCTGAGAGGGGGGTGTGTGGTGTGTTGTGCTGTCGGAGAGAGAGGGTGTGTGGTGTGCTGTCGGAGAGAGGGTGTGTGGAGTGTTGTCGGGGAGAGGGTGTGTGTGTTGTGCTGTCGGAGAGAGGGGTTGTGGTGTGTTTTCGGAGAGAGGGTGTGTGGAGTGTTGTCGGGGAGAGGGTGTGTGTGTTGTGCTGTCGGAGAGAGGGGGTGTGTGGTGTGTTGTCGGAGAGAGGGTGTGTGGTGTGCTGTCGGGGAGAGGGTGTGTGTGGTGTGTTGTCGGGGAGAGGGTGTGTGTGGTGTGTTGTCTGAGAGGGGGGTGTGTGGTGTGTTGTGCTGTCGGAGAGAGAGGGTGTGTGGTGTGTTGTCGGAGAGAGGGTGTGTGGTGTGTTGTGCTGTCGGAGAGAGAGGGTGTGTGGTGTGCTGTCGGAGAGAGGGTGTGTGGAGTGTTGTCGGGGAGAGGGTGTGTGTGTTGTGCTGTCGGAGAGAGGGGGTGTGTGGTGTGTTGCCAGAGAGCGCGGTTGTGTGGTGTGTTGCCAGAGAGAGAGGGTGTGTGGTGTGTTGTCGGAGAGCGGGTGTGTGGTGTGCTGTCGGAGAGAGGGGCTGTGTGGTGTGTTGTCGGAGATAAGGGGTGTGTGGTGTGCTGTCGGAGAGAGAGGGTGTGTGGTGTGCTGTCGGAGAGAGGGTGTGTGGAGTGTTGTCGGGGAGAGGGTGTGTGTGTTGTGCTGTCGGAGAGAGGGGGTGTGTGGTGTGTTGCCAGAGAGCGCGGTTGTGTGGTGTGTTGTCGGAGAGAGGGGGTGTGTGGTGTGTTGTCGGAGAGCGGGTGTGTGGTGTGCTGTCGGAGAGAGGGGCTGTGTGGTGTGCTGTCGGAGAGAGGGGGTTGTGTGGGGTGTTGTCAGAGAGAGAGGGTGTGTGGTGTGCTGTCGGAGAGAGGGTGTGTGGAGTGTTGTCGGGGAGAGGGTGTGTGTGTTGTGCTGTCGGAGAGAGGGGGTGTGTGGTGTGTTGCCAGAGAGCGCGGTTGTGTGGTGTGTTGTCGGAGAGAGGGGGTGTGTGGTGTGTTGTCGGAGAGCGGGTGTGTGGTGTGCTGTCGGAGAGAGGGGCTGTGTGGTGTGTTGTCGGAGATAAGGGGTGTGTGGTGTGCTGTCGGAGAGAGAGGGTGTGTGGTGTGCTGTCGGAGAGAGGGTGTGTGGAGTGTTGTCGGGGAGAGGGTGTGTGTGTTGTGCTGTCGGAGAGAGGGGGTGTGTGGTGTGTTGCCAGAGAGCGCGGTTGTGTGGTGTGTTGTCGGAGAGAGGGGGTGTGTGGTGTGTTGTCGGAGAGCGGGTGTGTGGTGTGCTGTCGGAGAGAGGGGCTGTGTGGTGTGCTGTCGGAGAGAGGGGGTTGTGTGGGGTGTTGTCAGAGAGAGGAGGATTTGAGAGGAGAGTCGCACGCGCGCACACATACACAACTTTATTGAACCGCACATAACTTTTGGAATGACTCTGGAAGAAATAAATACCTGTAACATGGTTGCCGGCCGCGCCAGTCTGAGAGATAGCATTGTGAAACTCTACTCCACTGTCACCTTGAACGATCAGGGAAGCCCTTCCACCCCACTCCAATCCAAACTGCAGCCGGAAGGAGAACTGTTATACAGCCCGCCCCCCTATTTCTTGCTTTTGGTTCCTGGGTCATCCATTCAAAGTCAAAATCTCGATTGTTTTGAAGTGTTCGCAGAATTCAATCGGTTTCAAGTAGCGCTGTTTAACTGCTTGTGAATGTGCACTTTGAGAAATTCTCCCGTCCATCCTAAATTTTCCAAATAATTTTTGACGGCGATGCTTTACTCCCAGAGCAATACACACAAAATGCTGGAGGATCTCAACAGGTGAAGCAGCATTATGGAAATAAGTGAATGGTGGAGACCCTTCCTCAGAGCGGGAAAGGAAAGAGGCAGAAGCCAGAATAAGAAGGTGGTGGTAGGGAGGAGTACAAACTAGCGGGTGTGAGGTGATTCTGGCTTCCTTCTCCTTCCTTTCCAGTCCTGATGAAGGTTGTCGGCCCAGAACGTCGACTGTTTATTCCTGTCCATTGATGCTATTTGACTTGCTTAGTTCCTCCAGCATTTTGTGTGTGCTGTTCAGGATTTCCAGCATCTGCAGAATCTCGTGTGTTAATTCCTCACTCCCATAGATTCCAGTGTCAGAGCGAGTAGCGGTTTATTGTATGGAATGATATTCATTATCTGATTTCAGGAGCTCAGAGATGAACCCGTGTCCAAAGAGGCCATTCTGGCAAATACAACACTTCATTCCTCATTATTGTAAAACTCAAGATTCAAGATTATTTGTTGAAATTCCACAGTACATAAGCGCAGAGGAGAACAAAATGATTTTTACTCCGGATCTGATGCAGCATTAAAAAACACAATATTGATTTTAAAAAACACAATAAAAATACAATAAATATGAATATAAAAGCATACCTATAAAATACAGTGTACAAGTAACTTTAAAACATAGACTGATTGTATATACATAAAGTGATGCTAGGTGATGGTGATGGGTGTGGAGGGGTGATTTAGTGGGTGAAGGTGTTGATCAGCCTTACTGCTTGGGGACAGTAACTGTTTTAGAGTCTGGCGATCCTGGCGTGGATGCTACGTAACCTCTTCCCTGATGAGAGTGGAACAAACAGTCTATGAGCATGGTGTGGGATCCTTCATGATGTTGCTGGTGTTTTTCTGAAACCTTTCTGTACTTATGTCCTTGGTGGCAGGTAGGCTGGTGCCAGTGATGCGTTGGGCAATTTTAACTAGTCAAGTCAAGTCAAGTCACTTTTTATTGTCATTTCAACCATAACTGCTGGTACAGAACATAGTAAGAATGAGACAACGTTTTTCAGGACCATGGTGCTACATGAACAATACAAAAACTACACTGAACTACGTAAAAAAACAACACAAAACTACACTAGACTACAGACCTACCCAGGACTGCATAAAGTGCACAAAACAGTGCAGACACTACAATAAATAATAAACAAGACAATAGGCACAGTAGAGGGCAGTAGGTTGATGTCAAGTCAGGCTCTGGGTATTGAGGAGTCTGATGGCTTGGCGGAAGAAACTGTTACATAGTCTGGTCATGAGAGCCCGAATGCTTCAGTGTCTTTTGCCAGATGGCAGGAGGGAGAAGAGTTAGTATGAGGGGTGTGTGGGGTCCTTCATAATGCTGTTTGCTTTGTGGATGCAGCATGTGGTGTAAGTGTCTCTAATGGCAGAAAGAGAGACCCCAATGATCTTCTCAGCTGACCTCACTATCCGCTGCAGGGTCTTGCGATCTGAGATGGTGCAATTTCCAAACCAGGCAGTGATGCAGCTGCTCAGGATGCTCTCAATTCAACCTCTGTAGAATGTGATGAGGATGGAGGGTGGGAGATGGACTTCCCTCAGCCTTCGCAGAAAGTAGAGACGCTGCTGGGCTTTCTTTGCTACGGAGCTGGTGTTGAGGGAGCAGGTGAGATTCTCCGCCAGGTGAACACCAAGAAATTTGGTGCTCTTAACGATCTCTACGGAGGAGTCATCGATGTTCAGTGGAGAGTGGAGAGTGGTTGCTCCGTGTCCTCCTGAAGTCAACAACCATCTCTTTTGTTTTGTTTACATTCAGAGACAGGTTGTTGGCTATCCAATGCAACTCCCCTTTCCTTGTCCCAAGGCTGATTCATACTGCTGTCCTTGTGTTCCCTGAGTTGTGCAGTTCCCTGGTTTAAAATCCTGCATTTTAATATCTTTGATTTCAGCTGTCTGCAGAAGCCCACCTCACCCATCTCTCATCCTGCTCTACCCCCACAGACCCTGCAGTTGTGCAGATCTTCAAACTTGTTCACCCAATCTTCAGCTGGTGGTAAACCTTCAACTGGTCATCGATATGCCAAGGAGCGCCTCCACATGAAAGCAGCATCCATCATCAAGGACCTCCATCATCCAGGTCATGCTCTCTTCTTGCTGCTGCCTTCGGGAAGGAGGTACAGGAGCTTTAGGTCCCACACCCCCGCATTCAGGAACAGTTACTACCCTTCAACCGTCAAGCTCCTAAACAAGCGTGGATAACATCACTAACCTCTACACTGAACTGATTCCATAACCTATGGACTCATTTTCAAGGACTCAACAACTTATGTTCTCAATATTATTTATTTATTATTTACTATTATTACTTGTTTTTCTTTTTGTATTTGCATATTGGTTGCTTGTCTGTCTTTGTGTGTAGTTCTTCACTGATTCTATTGTATTTCTTTGTATCTCCTGTGAATGTCTGCAAGAAAATTAATCTCAAGGCTATATATGGTGACATGTACATACTTTGATAATAAATTTACTTTGAAAACCACAGAGATGCATACTAACTGTAGCAGAAATGTGTTTCTTCTCCACCCATTCATCATCAACAATACTACAGTTATTACAGTTAGCAATGTTTCAACGTTCAGGTCGCTGGCCACCATTATTTCGCAGGGCTTTATGTATGAGAACCATATCCCCTTCTTTAACAAAAAGGCTCAGCAAAAGATGTACTTGGTTGTGGTCACTGGTGAAATTCCATCTTCCCCAGAATATACCGATGCATTTCTACACTGTAGTGAACATCCTCACATCAGCAGTTACTGTTTGCTTTGGTGCAGCATCTTCTCACAATATACGAAAGCCACAGCAATCTGTCAGGAAAAGTTATTGGCTGCAGTCTACCATCACCACAGGACTTGTATGTGTCCAGGACAAAGAATTGGGCAGGAAAAATCCTTGCAGACACTATTCACATGGCAAACTGCCTTTTCCAAAAGCTCCTCACTGGATAGCGCTATAGTTCAAGTTTAAAGTAAATTTATTATCAAAGGATAGGTATATCACCGTATACAACCCTGAGATTCATTTCCTTGCAGACATACTCAAAAATCCATAATAAAACATAAATGTAATAGAATATAAATATAATCATATAAATGTAATTGCAAAGAGAGCACAGCAGCTTCTCTACTTCCTCAGGAGACTGCGGAGATTCCGCACGTCATCAAAAACCTTGAGAAACCTCTACGGATGTGTGGTGGACAGTGTGCTGACTGGCTGCATTCCGGCCTGGTATGGGAACACTAATGAGTGGAAAATCCTACGAAAGGTAGTGGACTCGGCCCAGTATATCACGGATAACACCCTCCTGACCATTGAGTACATCTCAATGAAATGTTGCAGTAGAAAAGCAGCATCCATCATCAAAGATCCTTATCAGCCAGGTTATTCTCTTTTCTTGCTGTTGCCATCGGGTAGAAGGTACAAGTTGCTCAGGACTCGCACCACCAGGTTCAAGAGCAGTTGCTGCCCCTCAACCATCAGGCTCTTAAACAAAAGGGGACGACTACACTCATTCTATTTCTGGTGTTTCCACAATCAATGGTCTAAGGAATCTTTATCTTATTATTTTATGCTCTTGTTATTTAGTGCTATTTATTTATCTTTGCTTTTGTGCAGTTTGTTGTTCATTGATCCTGTTTACAGTTACTGTTCTACAGAGTTGCTAAGTAACCCCACAGGAAAAAGAATCTCAGGGTTGTATGTGGTAACATGTATGTACTCTGATAATAAATTTTACTTTGAACTTTGAGAATAATAATCATAATAGAATCAATGGGAGACCACAAACAACAGGAATTCTGCAGATGCTGGAAATTCAAGCAACACACATCAAAGTTGCTGGTGAACGCAGCAGGCCAGGCAGCATCTGTAGGAAGAGGTGCAGTCGACGTTTCAGCCCGAGACCCTTCGTCAGGACTAACTGAAGGAAGAGCTTCCTTCAGTTATTCCTGACGAAGGGTCTCGGCCTGAAACGTCGACTGCACCTCTTCCTACAGATGCTGCCTGGCCTGCTGCGTTCACCAGCAACTTCAATGGGAGACCACACCAACCTGGGCATTCAACTAGTGTGCAAAAGACAACAAACTGTGCAAATACAAAAAGAAAGAAAGAAATAATAAATAATAGATAAATAAGCAATAAATATTGGGAACATGAGATGAACAGTCCTTGAATGCGAGTCCACTGGTTGTGGGAACATGTCAATGATGGGGCAAGTGAAGTTGAGTGAAGTTATCACTTTTGGTTCAAGAGCCTGATGATTGAGAGGTAATAACTGTTCCTGAACTTGGTGAGTCCTGAGGCTCCTGTACCTTCTTTCTGATGGCAGCAGCGAGACAAGAGCATGTCCTGGGTGGTGGGGGTCCATCGTGATGGATGCTGCTTTCCTGTGATAACAGTTTGTGTAGATGTGCTCAATGGTTGGGAGAGCTTTACCCATGATGGACTGGGCCATATCCACTACTTTTTGTATGATCTTTCCATTCAAGGTCATTGGTGTTTCCATACCAATGCAGCCAGTCAGTGTACTCTCCACTACACATCTATACAAGTTTGACCAAGTTTTAGATGTCATGCCAAATCTATGCAAGCCCCTAAGGAATTAGAGGCGCTACCGTGCTTTCTTTGTAATAACATTTACTTGCTGGGCCCAGGACAGGTCCTCCAATATAATAACACCAAGGAATTTAAAGTTGTTGACCCTCTTCAACTCTGATCCTCCAATGACGTCTGGCTCATAGACCTCTGGTTTCCTGCTCTTGAGGTCAATAATCGTTCCCTTGGTCTTGCTGACATTGAGTAAGAGGTTGTTGTTGTAATGGCACCAGAGCCAGATTTTCAATCTCCCTCTTATATGCTGATTCATCACCACCTTTGATTGGGCCTACGACAGTGGTGTTGTCAACAAACTTAAACATGGCATTGGAGTTGTGCTTAGCCACACAGTCATAAATGTAAAGCGAGTAGAGCAGGGGGCTAAGCACACAGTCTTGTGGTGCACCTGCGCTGATGGAAATAATGGAGGGAGATTTTGTCACCAATCTGAACTGACTGAAGTCTGCAAGTGAGGAAATCGAGGATCCAATTGTACAAGGAACTATTGAGACCAAGGTCTTAAAGCTTATTGATTAGTTTTGAGGGAATGATGGTATTAGATGCCGAGCTGTGGTCGATAAAGAGCATCCTGATGTATGCATCTTTGCTGTCCAGATTGTATGAGATGGTACCTGCTGTGGGCCCGTTGCTCCAGTAGGCAAATTGGAGTGGATCCAAATCACTTCTCAGACAGGAGTTGATATGTTTCATCACCAACCTCTCAAAACACTTAATCACAGTGGATGTAGGTGTTACTGGACAATAGTCACTGAGGCAGGTTACCATGTTCTTCTTAGGCACCGACATAATTGATGACTGCTTGAAGTAGGTGAGTACCTCAGTCTGTTAAAGCAAAAGGTTAAAGATCTCAGTGAACACTCCAGCTAGTTGAGCAGCACAGGTCTTTAGTACTTGGCCTGTTACGCTGTCTGGGCCGGATGCTTTTCATGGGTTCACCCTCCTGAAGGCTGCTCACACGTCAGCCTCAGAGACTGAAATTATAGGTTTACTGGGGTCTTTGGGACCTTGAGATAGTTTCTCCATGTTTAGGAGGACAAAGGGAAGCATTGTGCTCATTTGGAAGTGAAGCCCTGCTGTTGCCAACGTTGCTTGATTTTATTTTATAAGAGGTGATAGTATTCAAGCCCTGCCACAACTGTCAAGCATCCTCTTTCGATTCAACTTTAATCCAGAATTAAAACAAAAGCTTCATGTCATCTGAGAAGGTTCTTCCTCCAGCAGTTAATCTGATCAACCATTCTAGTTAACCCTCCCCCACTTCCAACTCTACCTACAGATTGGTACGTATGATGTTGTGGGCATCACTGAATCGTGGCTGAAAGAAGATTATAGCTGGGAGCTTAAGGTCCAAGGATACACATTATATCAAAAGGACAGGCAGGTAGACAGAGAGGGCAGTATGGCTCTTGTGGTAAAACATGAGCTCAAATCCTGAGAATGAGGTGGGAAGGTGTTGAATCATTGTGGGTAGAACTAAGGAACAGCAAGGGTAAAAGGACCCTGATGGGAGTTATATTCAGACCCTCAGTATTAAAGTTGTCGTCTACAAATTATAATGGAAGATAGAAAATACATGTCAAAAGGGCAATGTTATGATAGTCATGGGGGATTTTAATATGCAGGTAGATTGGGAAAATCAGGTTGGTGCTGGATCCCAAGAGGAACAACTTCTAGAATGCCTCTGAGATGGCTTTTTAGAGTAGCTCACGGTTGAGCTCACTAGGGGATCAGCTATTGTGGATTGGGTGTTTTGCTATGAACCAGAATTGATTAGAGAACTTAAGGTAAAGGAACCCTAAGGGACAGATAATCATATGATGGAATTCACCCTGAAATTTGAGAAGAGAAACAAAAGTCAGATATATCAGTATTACAGTGGAGTAAAGGTAATTACAGAGTCATGAGGGAGTAGCTGGTCAAAGTTGGTAGGAAGAGGACACCGGCAGAGATGACAACAGAGCAGCAATGGCTGGAAATTCTGGGAGCAATTCAGAAGGTACAGGATATATACATCCCAAAGAGGAAGAAGTATTCAAAAGGCTGGATGATGCGACTATGGCTGACAAGAAAAGTCAAACCCAACATAAAAACCAAAGTTAGGGCATATACTGTAATAGAGCAAAAATTAGTGGGAAATTAGAGGATTGGGAAGCTTTTAAAAACTAACAAAAGGCAGATTAAAAATCATTAAGAAGGTAAAAATGGAATATAAAAGTAAGCAAACCAATAATGGATACCAAAAGTTTCTTCGGATACACAAAGTGCAAAAGAGAGGTGAGAGTGGATATTGGGCTGCTGAAAAACGATGCTGGAGAAGTAGTAATGGGGGACAGTGAAATGGTGGATGAACTGAAAAGTCTTTTGCATCAGTCTTCATTGTGGAAGACACTAGGAGTATGCCAGAAGTTCAAGAGTATCAGAGGGCAGAAGTGTGTGGTTGCCATTTCTGGGGAGAAGGTTCTCGGGAAACTGAAAGGTCAGAAGGTAGATAAGTCACCTGGATCAGATGGTGTACACCGCACCCAGGGTTCTGAAAGAAGTGGCTGAAGAGATTATGGAGGCATTAGTAATGATCTTTCAAGAATCAATTGATTCTGTCATGGTTCTGGAGAAATGGAAAATTGCAAATGTCACTCCTCTCTTCAAGAAGGAAGAGAGGCAGAAGAAAGGAAATTATAGGCCAGTTAGTTTGACCTCTTTGATAGAAAGATGTTGGAGTGGATTGTTAACGATGTGGTTTCGGGGTATTTGGAGGCACTTGATTAAATAGACCATAGTCAACATGGTTTCCTCAAGGGAAAATCTTGCCTGATAAATCTGTTGGAATTCTTTAAAGAAATAATAAGCAGAATAGACAAATGAAAATTAATTGATGTTGTGTATTTGGATTTTCAGAAGGCCTTTGACAAGGTGCCACACATGAGGCTGCATAAAAAGTTAAGAGCCCATGGTATTATAAGAAAGATTGTAGTTTAATTTATTGAAATTACTTTATTAAGCCTTCTTTGAGTGATCCAGTTTTTTTACTTTGGAAAAATAAAGGTATTAATTCTTTTTTGGATTTATTTAAAGAAGATAGATTGATGTCTTTTGAACAATTAATTGATAAATATTCTCTTTCATACTCACACTTTCTGCAATACCTTCAAGTTAGCCATTTTTTACAAAAATATTTAAGTAATTTTCCTTATATATTGGAGGCTGACCTGTTAGATACTATTATGAGTATGAATCCTTTGATCAAGGGTTCTATTGGAAGAATTTATAATTTATTATTACAATGGGATAAGCGTCCTTTATCTAAGGTTAAACAGGATTGGGAAAAGGAACTTAATCTGACTTTTATGACAGAGGATTGGATGTGGATTTTGAAGTTGGTTAACTCTTCTTCAATTTGTGCTAGCCATTCATTGATTCAATTTAAAATTGTACATCGTTATCATTTGATGAAGGAGAGACTTTCTAAAATCTTTTCTAATGTTGATAGTCATTGTGATAGATGTAAAACTGAGATAGCTACACTGACACATATGTTTTGGTCTTGTTCTATATTGGAACAGTTCTGGAAGTAGGTTTTTTCAACAATTTCTAAAGCACTTAAAATTAATCTACAACCTAATAAATTAACTGTGCTTTTTGGAATAAATCCTCAAAATATTCATGGTATTTCTGTGTCTGACCAACATGTTATTGCATTTGTTACATTGACAGCTAGGAGGGCCATTTTGTTGAAGTGGAAGGATACATCAGCTCCCACTTTGGTTCTCTCAAGTGATGCTATGTCTTAGTTTGGAGAAAATTAGAAGTTGAACCTTTGAACCTTTATTTGATTTTGGGAAAAGATGGGGCTCATTTGCTCATTATTGTCATTTGAGCTAATTGATATAATTTTTCCACAATCTAATTGTAAATTTTTTAGTATATTTTCTTTTCTTGCTGGCGGTTTGATGTTTATTTTTAGAAGCTTTTTGTATGACGCATGACTCCGGGGTTGTACACCGAATGGGTTCTTTTTTTTTCTCACTTTTCTGCTTAGTAGGTTTTTTGTGTTATTGCAAAATTTTGTTTTCAATCTTTAAGATAGTGTCTTTTTTGAGACATTGTAAGTGTTGTTACTTCATGTACTCATGTTATTTTTTCTGTATAATATAACAATAAAAAGACTTGAAAAGAAAGATTCTGGCATGCATAAAGCATTGGCTGATTGGCAGGAGGCAAAGAGTGGCAATAAAGGGAACCTTTTCTGGTTGGCTGCCTGTGACTAGTAATGTTCCACAGGAGTCTGTATTGGGACCACTTCTTTTTATGTTATATATCAATGACTTGGATGACAGAATTGATGGCTTTGCGGCCAAGTTTGCAGACAATACGAAGATAGGTGGAGGAGCTGGTAGTTTTGAGGAAGTAGAGAGGCTACAGGAGGACCTGGACAAATTATGAGAATGGGCAAAGAAGTGGCAGATGGAATACAGTGTCAGGAAGTGTATGGCCATGCACTTTGGTAGAAGAAATAAAAGCATAGACTAATTTCTAAATGGAGAGAAAATTCAAAAATCTAAGGTATAAAGGGACTAAGTGTCCTTATAGAGAATTCCCTAAAGGTTAATTTGCAGGTGAATCAGTGGTGAGGAAGGCAAATGCAATGTTAGCACTCATTTCGAGAGGACTGGCATATAAAAGCAAGGATGTAATGTTGAGGCTTTATAAAGCATTAGTGAGGCCTCACTTTGAGTACTGGGAGCAGTTTTAGGCCTCTTGTCTAAGAAAGGATGTGCTGACATTGGAGAGAGTTCAAAGGGGGTTCATGAAAATGATTCCGTGATTGAAAGGCTTGTCAGATGAGGCCTCTACTCACCGGAATTCAGAATGAGGGGTGACCTTTTTGAAACCTATCAAATGTTGAAAGCTCCCGACAGACTGGGTGTGGAGAGGATGTTTCCCATGGTGGAGACCAGAGGACACAGCCTCAGAATAGAGGGACGTTCTTTTAGAATGGAGATGAGGAGGAATTTCTTTAGTCAGAGAGTGGTGAATCTGTGGAATTTGTTGCCATAGACAGCTGTGGAGGCCAAGTCATTGGGTATATTTAAGGCAGAGGTTAATGGTTTCTTGATTAGTCAGGACATGAATGGATACGGGAAGAAGGCAAGAGATTGAGGTTGAGAGGGAAATGGATCAGCCATAATGAAATGGCAGAGCATACTCGATGGGCCAAATGGCCTAATTCTCCTCCTATCTTCTGGTCCTCTGGTCTATCCATTATCCCCGTCACTACACTGCACTGTAAATACTTTAAACCTTTCTTTATAAAGCTGTTACATTGTAAATCGATGTTGGTATTTACGTATTTATGCACATTTTATTCCAAATCCATATACTTTCATCTTTAACTTTAGTTTTTACATAATTATTTAGAATTGTTGAAGGTTGTTTTACTTTGTTGCATGCTGTGCCCTGACCAACACACCACAACAAACGACTGTGTATGAAAAATGTGTATCCTTGAATTGAGTGTAATTTGAAAACTGACCTTTAATGGGTGCAACAGGGAAGGTAACTTTGAAAGATGACATTGAAGGTGATGTATTAACACAACTCAAGGATTTGTTATCTAAAAGGAGTGGGAGTCAAAGGGTAATTTTTCAAGCTGGCAGCCTTCATTCAGTGGATTTCTAAAGAGATTGGTACTAGGATCACAGCTGTTTACAATAAATATAAATCATTTACAGGTAGGTAATAAATGTGCTGCAACTAAATATGCAGAATAGGTAGCAACAAGCACAAGGTACCGTAGCATTAGGACAAGAAATCTTAGGACAGAAAACAGCATTTTCCCCCAGGCTGTGAGACTATTAAACTCTCTGACACCACCCAGGTCTCATCACATATGAAGCACCAGTAGTGTTATACTGTTTATATTTTAACTTGTCTCATAAATGCACCTTATTATTTCAGTTATTTGTGGTAATATCAGTTTGTGTGTTGCGTGTGTGAGTTATATGTACTGCATTGCGTAGTGATGTGCAGAGGAACGTCATTTCGTTTGGCAGTATACATACGGTTGAATGACAATAATCATGAACTTAAACTTGAGTTCAGTGGGCTGAGTAGCCCTGTGCAGGGTTTCAAACCGAAGTATCAACAGTTCCTCCCCCCGCAACACGTGCTGCTTCACTTTCTGAGCTCCTCCAGCTGATTGTTTGTTACTCCAGATTCCAGCATCTGCTGCCTCTTGTGTAAGAATAGTAGGTGGAGAGGCAGGCTGTGACAAGAATACAAACTGTTAACAGAGAGAAATTATTTGTTTCAGTGAGTAGGAAAAGTGTTGACAAAAGAAGTATAATGTGGTAAAATATGAAGGTGTTCACTGTGGAAGATTGTTAATGTAAATGAAGAAACACTGCAGAAAGGAATCTGGGGGTCTTTGGAATGTAAAATAAATTGGTTACCAATATTTGTTTATTATTGTCTTGTGTACCGAGATATGGTGAAGAACTTGTTTCTTATGCCATTGAAATTTGATTACATCGTGCATTGAGGTAGTACGTACATGAGAAAACAATAATAGAGTGCCAAATGAAGTGTTACAATTCCACAGAAAGTGCAAGGCAGGCAGACAATAAGGTGCAAGGCCATAACAAGGTAGATTATGAGGTCAACAGTCCATTTTATGGTACTAAGTGACCATTCAATAATCCTAATCAGATTTCTGGACAGTCCATGAACACTACCTCACTGTTCCTCTTTAGCATCATTCATTCATTTCTTTATTTATCTAACAACCGATTAATTAACCTATTTATTTATTGTAACTTGTAGTTTTTTTTTACTTTCACTGTACTGCTGCCACAAATTCCACAACATACAGAACTGTGCAGAAGTCTTAGGCACTCTAGATTTTTTATATGGTTTCAGATGTATGGCCCCCATAGAGTCCTGATCTCAACATCATCGAGGCTGTCTGGGATTACCTGGAGAGGCAGAAGCAAACGAGACAGCCAAAGTCTGCAGAAGGACTATGGCAAGTTCTCCAAAGTGCTTGAAACAACCTACCAGCTGATTTTCTTATAAAGCTGCATGACATTGTACCGAAGAGAATCGTTACAGTTTTAAAGGCAAAGGGCGGTCACACTAAATATTGATTTGATTTAGTTGTTTTTAGTGTTTAATGTTCTTTATAGTTTTTTGATATTTTGAAACTATTCATTTCATTATTTTTGAAAGCATCTTCGCCTTACAGAAATTTTTACATGTGCCGAAAACTTTTGCACAGTATTGCATGTCAGTGATAATAACCATATAACAATTACAGCACAGAAACAGGCCATTTCGGCCCTTCTAGTCCATGCCGATCTCTTACTCTCACCTAGTCCCACCGACCTGCACTCAGCCCATAATCCTCCATTCCTTTCCTGTCCATATATCTATCCAATTTAACTTTAAACGACAACATCGAACCTGCCTCAACCACTTCTGCTGGAAGCTCGTTCCACACAGCTACCACTCTGAGTAAAGAAGTTCCCCCTCATGTTACCCCTAAACTTTTGTCCTCTAATTCTCAATCCATGTCCTCTTGTTTGAATCTCCCCTACTCTCAATGGAAAAAGCCTATCCACGTCAACTCTATCTATCCCCCTCATAATTTTAAATACCTCTATCAAGGCCCCCCTCAACCTTCTACGTTCCAAAGAATAAAGACCCAACTTGTTCAACCTTTCTCTGTAACTTAGGTGATGAAACCCAGGTAACATTGTAGTAAACATTCTCTGTACTCTCTCAATTTTATTGACATCTTTCCTATAATTCAGTGACCAAAACTGTACAGAATTTGAATGGACTTCAGGTATAGAATTGGGTAGATCTAAACGTACTGTACAAGGCATGAGTAATAGCATATCTGGTGTAATGTGTATAATTTTACCCCCTTATTTAAGGAAAGGTATAATTGGAGGTAGATCAGAGGAGGTCTGCTCTGATGATCCTGGGTATTAAAGTATTTTTTTGTCGGCTGATATTCACTGGAGTTTAAAAGAGTGAGACAAGAATACCTAATGGCAGTGTTACAGTTACTACAACATTTTACAGTGCTACTGTAAGATCAGGTTTTGATTCCTGCCACTATCTGTAAGGAGTTTATACATTCTCCCTGTGACTGTGTGTTTCCTCCGGGCGCTCTGGTTTCCTCCCACATTCCAAACACGTACGATTAGGATTAGTAAGTTGTGTGCATGCTATGTTGGCACCGGAAGCATGGTAACACTTATGGGCTGCCTCAGCACATCCTTACAGATTTGATTTGATGCAAAATGACACATTTCACTGTATGTTTTGACATACGTGTGACAAATAAAGTTAATCTTTTTTCACTAAGTTTTAAACGTTATTGAAACGTAATATTCTTAAGGGACTGCGGATGGTAAATTCAAGATTTATAGATTAGCTTTATTGCTAATTGAAACATACAGTGAAATGCGTTGTTTGCATCCACAAACAACACAGTCTGAGGATGTGCTGGAGGCAGCCCGCAAGTGTTGCCATGCTTCAGGGGTCAACATAGCATATCTACAAATCACTAACTCATATAATCCATACATCTTCTGAATATGGGACAAAAGTGAAGCACCTGGACACAGGCTCAGGGAGAACGTACAAACTCCCTACAGACAACGGTGGGAATTGAACTCCATTAAGCAACTGTTGGTGCTGTAAAGCTTTGCATGGGTGTATGTTTCCCCTTTTGGGGAGTTTAGGACACAAGGGAATGATCTCAGGATAAGTGGGTGTCCATGAGGAAAATTTCTTCTCTCTGTGTCTTTGGAATTCCTTTTCCATGGAAGTTGTGGAAGATAAATCCTTGAAAATATTCAAAGTGGAGATATATTCGAAGTGGTGCCAGCTGTAAGTTTGGGATTTTGATTCCTGTTGCTGTCTGTAAGGACCCTGTACGTTCTCCCTGTGACTGTGTGGCTGTCTTCTGGGTACTTTGGTTTCCTCCCACATTCCAAAGACGTACCAGTTAGCGCTGGAAGTGTGGCGGCACAATCCTCGCTGATTCGATTTGACACTTCACTGTATGTTTCAATGTACATGCAACAAATAAAGCCAATGTCATAAGTGGGGTGATGGGAGTGGACCCTAATGCAAGACAGGGACACTGAAGTACTAGGAACAGGAGTAGGACCGGAGTTAGAGACATGACAGGACACAGACTTGAGCTAAGGCTTGGCTAGGAAAGTGGGACCAGGACAAGGAACTTGGAACTAGGAGCCTGGGCTTGGACTCTGAGCCAGAGACTGGACAGGGACCCAGAACCTCGGACTTGACTCGGGCTCGGACTCCAGAACTAGGCTCGGACAAGACGTGGCTCCTGGATGAGGAGTGGCAACAGGACTGGACGTGAACTCCTAGACAGGATGAGGGAACCCCAGCACTGAGCTGGGCGAGGTACTCCTGGGTTGGGCGAGGCACATGGACAGGACGAGAACACGAAGCCTTGACTTGGTCGAGGGAGAACAGGAACGCAGAGCCTTGGTTGAGGGAGAACAGGAATGCAGAACCTTGGTCGAGGGAGAGACAGGAACGTGGGGCCTTAGTCAAGGGAGAACAGGAACATGGAACACAGAGCCAGGACCCCTCCTTGGGAACAGGATTTGGGGCCGGGGGCTCAACACAGAGTCAGGACCTCTCCTAGGGAGCAGGACGTAGGGCCGGGACTCATACACAGAACACTGAGAGACAGATCTCCACTCAAGGTAGTGGCAAACGGCTGGACCTATCTAGCAAAGGCATGGACACAGAGATGGTTCCCAACACTAGGTAGCAGCAAACGGCCGGACCTACCCAGCGAAGGCGTGGACACAGAGACAGTTCCAACTCAACGATAGACAGTTCCTATCTTGACACAGCAAGGCTCCGGTCTCGCTCCGGTGGTTGAACTTGACAAGGTTGCAGGTACAGCTCCAGGCACAGGTTACTGGACAAGGCTCTAGGCACAGTTTGCATGGCAAGGCTCCAGGCACAGGTTGCTGGGCACGGCTCCAGACACAGGTTGCAGGCACGGCTCCAGACACAGGTTGCAGGCACGGCTCCAGACACAGGTTGCTGGGCAAGGCTCCAGACACAGGTTGCAGGCAAGGCTCCAGACACAGGTTGCAGGCACGGCTCCAGCCACAAGTTGCAGGGCAAGGCTTCAGAAGGAAGAGGATAACAGAATAATCGAGAGGTAGAATTAAGAGTTTGAGAACAGGACAGCACCACTGGGCAGAGGGTACGAAAGGGGATATTGACTGAGAAGTCTGATAGCAATGGAGAAGAAGCAGATCTCTGAGAATGGTTGTCTAAGCTTTCATGTTTCCCTGTCTTCTCCCTGAAAGTGGAAGAGAAAATGGAATGGCCAGAGTGGCAGGCATCCTTGATGATATTACTGGCCTTCCTGAAGCAACGCATTGTGAAGATGGACTGGTTTCAAGAGGGTTCAGGATAGCGCCAAGCTGCAACTTCTGTTGAGGTGAACAGAAACACAATTTTCAGTTGTGTTTCAGTGATTCTTTGGATTCGTGGAGATGATTTTGGGGACAGAGACCCAGGGCCAGGTTAGGGTTTAGGGACAGCGATATGGGGAATTAGAGGACAGGTTTGAGTCTTAAGTCTCTGCTCCACTCCGTGTCTGTGGACCTTTGGAGATGGAGGAAGAACAGCTAGGTGTCTTGGTACATATTGGTACCAATGACATGGGAAGAAAAAACAATGAGGTTCTGAAAAGAGAATTTAGAGAGCTAGGTAGAAAGCTGAGAAGCAGGACCTTCCGGGTAGTAATCTGTGGATTGCTGCCTGTACTGCACATCAGTGAGGGTAGAAACAGGAAGATTTGATAGATTTGGCTAAGAAGTTGGTGCAAGACGTAGGGCTTCAGGTTCTTGGATCATTGGAACCTCTCCTGGGGGAGGTATGACCTGTTCAAAAGTGACAGGTTGCACCTGAACCCGTGGCGGAACCAATATTCTCACAGGCAGGTTTGGTAGAGCTGTTGGGGAGGGTTTAAACTACAAACCCCATTTCCAGAAAAGTTGGGATATTTTCCAAAATGCAATAAAAACAAAAATCTGTGATATGTTAATTCACGTGAACCTCTATTTAACTGACAAAAGTGCAAAAAAAAGATTTTCAATAGTTTTACTGACCAACTTAATTGTATTTTGTAAATATACACAAATTTAGAATTTGATGGCTGCAACACACTCAACAAAAGTTGGGACAGAGTTAAAATAAGATTGAAAAGTGCACAAAATATTCAAGTAACACCGGTTTGTAAGCCTCCACATTAAGCAGGCTAATTGGTAGCAGGTGAGGTATCATGACTGGGTATAAAAGTAGCGTCCATCAAAGGCTCAGTCTTTGCAAGCAAGGATGGGTCGTGGCTCACCCCTTTGTGCCAAAATTCGTGAGAGAGTTGTTAGTCAGATCAGAAGGAACATTTCTCAACGCAAGATTGCAGAGATTTTAGGTCTTTCAACATCTACAGTACATAATGTGAAAAGATTCAGAGAATTCAGAGACATCTCAATGTGTAAAGGGCAAGGTCGGAAACCACTGTTGAATGCGTGTGATCTTCAAGCCCTCAGGCGGCACTGCCTAAGAAACCGTCATGCTACTGTGACAATTATAGCCACCTGGGCTCGGGAGTACTTCGGAAAACCATTATCACTCAACACAGTCCATCGCTGCATCTAGAAATGCAACTTGAAACTGTATTACACAAGGAGGAAGCCATACATCAACTCTATGCAGAAACGCCGGTGACTTCTCTGGGCCTGAGCTCATCTCAGATGGACCAAAACACTGTGGAACCGTGTGCTGTGGTCAGATGAGTCCACAGTTCAGCTAGTTTTCAGAAAAAATGGATGGCGAGTTCTCCGTGCCAAAGATGAAAACAATTGTTATCCAGATTGTTATCAGCGAAAAGTGCAAAAGTCAGCATCTGTGATGGTGTGGGGGTGCATCAGTGCCCACAGTATGGGTGAGTTGCATGTATGTGAAGGTACCATTGACTCTGAGGCGTATATTAGGATTTTAGAGATGTCTCTTCCCGGGACGGCCATGCTTATTTCAGCAGGACAATGCCAGACCACATTCTGCACGGGCTACAACAGCGTGGCTTTGTAGACACAGAGTGCGTGTGCTTGACTGGCCTGCTGCCAGTCCAGATCCATCTCCTATTGCGCATCATGAAGAGGAGAATCAGACAACAGAGACCACGGACTGTTGAGCAGCTGAAGTCTTATATCAAGCAAGAATGGACAAAATTTCCAATTGCAAATTTACTACAATTAGTATCCTCAGTTCCAAGATGATTAAAGAGTGTTATTAAAAGGAAAGGTGATGTAACACAATGGTAAACATGCCTCTGTCCCAACTTTTGTCGAGTGTGTTGCAGCCATCAAATTCTAAATTTGTGTATGTTTACAAAATACAATTAAGTTGGTCAGTAAAACTATTGAAAATCTTTTCTTTGTACTTTTGTCAGTTAAATAAAGGTTCACGTGAATTAACATATCACAGATTTTTGTTTTTATTGCATTTTGGAAAATATCCGAACTTTTCTGGAAATGGGGTTTGTAATTTGGCAGGGGGTGGGAACCAGAGTGAAGGGACTCAGATTAGGGTGGATGGTGAAAAAAACAATGATAGTGTGCAGACAGACTGTCAGGAAGGACAGGCAGATGATACAACATAATTGCAGCTAGCAGGGTGAGTATCAATGCATTAGGAATGCAGGATCAAAGAGGGTAGCAAACACAGCACTCAAAGTATTATATCTCAATGCATGGAGTATAAGAAATAAGGTGGATGATCTTGTTGCACTGTTACAGATTGTCAGGTATGATGTTGTGGCCATCACTGAATCGCGGCTGAAGGATGGTTGTAGTTGGGAGCTGAATGTCCAAGGTTACACATTATATCAGAAGGATAGGAAAGTAGGCAGAGGGGGTGGTGTGGCTCTGCTGGTAAAGAATGGCATCAAATCAAGAGAAAGATGTGACATAGGATCGGAAGGTGTTGAATCCTTGTGGGTTGAGTTAAGAACCTGCAAGGGTAAATGGATCCTGATGGCAGTTATATACAGTGTCACAAATGCGGAGCACAGGTGGACCCAAATGCAAGACACAAACACGTGTTGTAGCATTAACAAGAATAGAGTTTATTAATCATTACTAGGAAAGCAGGGGAGCAAGGATTGTTCAGGGGGCGATCATCAAGGAGTGAGCAAAACAGAAGTGGAAATAAGCATGGCTAGACTCGGACTTGGACTTGGAACTCAGAACCTGGACTTGGGCTTGGAACTCCGAACATGCAACTTGGGACCCGGACATGGAACTCGGAACATGGAACTCAGGACCCGGACATGGAACTCGGAACTTGGAACTTGAGACCTGGATATGGAACTTGGGACCTGGACATGGAACTCGGAACTTAGAACTTGGGACGCGGATATGGAACTCGGGACGCGGACATGGAACTCGGAACTTGGAACTCGGGACGCGGACATGGAACTTGGACCTTGGAACTCGGGACCCGGACATGGAACTCAGAACTTGGAACTTGGGACCCAGACTTGAAACTCGGAATATCAGAGCCTGGACTTGGAACTCAAAACATCACAGCCTGGACTTGGAACTCGGAACATCAGAAACCTGGACTTGGAACTTCGAATATCAGAAACCTGGACTTGGAACTTGGAACATCGAAGCCTGGACCTTTCTTAGACACAGGACGCAGAACACTGAGAGACAGGATTCCCCAACTCAGAGTAGCGGCTAACGGCCGGACCTACTGAGTGGAGACGAGAACATGAAGAGACAGTTCCCCACTCAAGGTAGCGGCAAATGGCCGGACCGACCCAGTGGAGACGAGGACACGAGGAGACAGTTCCTAACTCAGGGTAGTGGCAAAACAGCCGGACTTACTTAGCGGAGACGAGGACACAAAGAGACGGTACCACACAACAATAGACTGTTCATACCTTGACACGAAATGGCTCCAAGTAGTGGCAAGCCCTTGACGCGGCCCAGGTACTACAGACAGTGGCTCTAGTCTTACTCTGGTGGGTTAACTTGACAGACCCGCTCCGGTGAGATAACTTAGTGGCTCGATCAGGCAAGGTAACTTGACAGGCTGCCTCCGGCGAGGAGAGGTGACTTACTGGCACTCGCTTCGGGGAGAAGACTTGAGTAGCTCCGGCGATGTGACTTGGCTCATTCCGGCAGGGTGACTTGCTCACACTTGCTTCGGTGATGTCCGATGACGATCTAGCACCGAGTAGCTGTAAGCCCAACACTAAATACTGCTCGTTCAGTGGAGACTCAAGTGCCTTTAATTACAGAGCATAAGAAACACGGGGAAACAATGAATTAAGGAAAACAAGGAGTGAACGGTCCCGATCGTGACACAAAGTAAATTTAAAGAGACCCAGGGAATAATTGATCAGGACCATGACATACAGGCCTCCCAACAGTAGCTGGGATGTGGACCCCAAATTACAACAGGAAATAGAAATGGCATGCCAAATGGGCAACATTATGATAGTCATGGGAGATTTCCACATCCAGGTCGATTGGGAAAATTAGGTTGGAACTGGATCTCAAGAGAGTGAGTTTGTTGTATGCCTATGGGATGGCTTTTTAGAGCAGTTTGTTATTGAGCCTGCTAGGGGATCAGATATACTGGATTGGGTGTTATGTAATGAACCGGAGGTGATTAGCGAAGGTAAAAAAACCCTTAGCAGGCAGTGATCACAATATAATTGAGTTCAACTTGAAACCTGATAAGAGAAAGTAAAGTCTGACATAACAGTATTACAGTGGAGAATTACAGGGTTGGCCAAATTTTTAAGTAATTTGGAAGGAGCTGCTGGCAGGGATGACAGCAGAGCAACAATATCGTGAATTTCTTTGAAAAATGAGGAAGGTGCAGGATAGATGTATTCCAAAAATGAAGAAATACTCAGATGGCAAAATAGTACAACCGTGGCTGACAAGAGAAGTCAAAGCTAATGTAAAAGCAAAAGAGAGGGCATACAACAAAGCAAAAATTAGTGGGAAGGCAGAGGATTGGGAAACTTTGAAAACCCTACAGAGAGCAACTAAAAGAATAGTTAGGAGGCAAAAGATGAAATATGAAAGGAAGCTAGCAAACAATATCAAAGTGGATAGTAAAAGCTTTTTCAAGTATGTAAAAAGAAAAGAGGTGAGAGTGGGTATAGGACTACTGGAAAATGAGGCCAGACAAACAATATTGGGGCCAAGGAGGTGGCAGATGAACTAAATGAGTATTTTGCATCAGTCTTCAGTGTGGCAGTGTGCCAGATGTTGAAGAATGTGAGGGAAGAGAAGTGAATGCAGTTACTATTACAAGGGAGAAGGTGCTCAAAAAGCTGAAAGACCTAAGATTACATACATGAGTCACCTTGACCAGATGAATTGCACCTTAGGGTTCTGCAAGAGGTAGCAGTAGAGATTATGGACGTATTAGATCTTTCAAAAATCATTGGTCAGAGGACTGGAAAATTGCAAATGTCACTTCACTCTTTAAGAAAGAAGGAAGGCAGTGGAAAGAAAATTATAGACCAGTTAGCCTGACCTCAGTGGTTGAGAAGATGTTGAAGTTAATTGTTAAGGATGAGATTACGGAGTACTTGGTGACACAGGACAAGATAGGGCAACGTCAACATGGTTTCCTTAAGGGAAAATCTTGCCTGACGAACCTATTGGAACTCTTTGAGGAGATTACACTTAGGACAAATAAAGGGATGCAGTGAATGCTGTATATTTGGACTTTCAGAAGGCCTTTGACAAGGTGCCACTCATGAAGCTGCATACCAAGTTAAGAACCCATGGTAATACAGGAAAGTTATTGGCATGGTTAGAGCATTGGCTGATTGGTAGGAGGCAGTGAGTTGGAATAAAAGGATCCTTTTCTGGTTGGCTGCCAGTGACTAGTGGTGTTCCGCAAGGGTCAGTGTTGGGTCCACTTCTTTCAATGCTGTATATCAATGATTTAAATAACGAAATAGATAACTTTGTTGCCAAGGTTGCAGATGATAAGAAGTTTGGTGGGGGGCAGGTAGGAGTTGAATGGGTGAAGCAGTCCCGACCCTCCAAGCAGACCATTGCCTCTGTCAGAGCTGGGGAGCGGCCAATACCCACCAAAAGAACATCTGCAGGCATTCTGACCTCTGCAAGGGACCGGCAGCTGTTGGTGGACCTCGAAGGGCAGCTGAAATTCCCCAACCATATCGCAGCCACCACCTTGCGACCAGACATTGTCCTAGTGTCTGAGTCGACTAAGCAGGTGGTGCTGCTGCAGCTGGCAGTCCCATGGGAAGATCGCTTGGAAGAGGCCTTTGAAAGAAAGCTCTCCAAGTACGCAGGACTGGTCAGCAGCAGTCAGCAGGCTGGATGGAGAGCGAGGTGTCTCCCAGTGGAGGTTGGTTGTAGGGGATTCGCAGCCCGTTCTTTAGCCAGGCCTTCAGCAATTTGGGCATCGAGGGAGAGAGGAAGAGGAGAGCCATCCGCACTACCACCGATGCGGCAGAGAGGGCCTCAAGATGGCTGTGGCTCAAAAGAGGGGAGCCATGGAGTCATAAGTAGCTAGCCATCTGGACACAAGCTGGGCTCTGATCAGCCCCGGCTGGGTCACCTGGAGGAGGTTGTATGATGTTGAAAGACCCGAAACACCCGATGATTCCAGGAACATCACTGAAGATGTGTCCAGAAGCACCAATAGATATACGTACACAGCAGAAGGACTTAGACAGATTAGGAGAATGGGCAAGAAAGTAGCAAATAAAATACAATGTTGGAAAATGCACGGTCATGCACTTTGGTAGTAGAAATAAATGCGCAGATTTTTTTCTAAACAGGGAGAAAATCCAAAAATCTGAGATGCAAAGGGACTTGGGAGTCCTTGAGCAGAACACCCTAAAGGTTAATTTGAAGGTAGAGTTAGTGGTGAGGAAGGCAAATGCAATGTTAACATTCATTTCAAGAGGTCTAGAATACAAGAGCAGCAATGTGATTCTAAGGCTTTATAAGGCACTAGTGAGGCCTCACCCTGAGTATTGTGAACAGTTTTGAGCTCCTGATCTAAGAAGGGATTTGCCGGCATTGAATAGGGTTCAGAGGAGGTTCACAAGGATGATTCTGAGAATTAAAGGGTTATCATATGAGGAATGTTTGATAGGTCTGTGTCTGTACTTGCTAGAATTTAGAAGGATGAGGGTAGATCTCAATGAAACCTTTTGAATGTTGAAAGGCCTAGAGAGAGTTGATGTAGAAAGGATGTTTCCCATGGTGGGGGAGTTTAGGACAGGAGGGCACAACCTTGGGATAGAGGGACGTCCATTTAAAACAGAGATGCGGAGAAATTTCTTTAGCCAGAGGGTGGTGAATTTATGGAATTTGTTACCACAGGCAGCTGTGGAGTCCAGGTCATTGGGTGTATTTAAGGCAGAGATTAATAGGCTCTTAATTGGACAAGGCATCAAAGGTTATGGGGAGGCCGGGGAGTGGGGCTGAGGAGGGGAAAAAGGATTAGTTGTGATTGAATGGAGGAGCAGACTCAAGGGGCCAGATAGCCTAATTCTGCTGTTATGTCTTATGGTCTTGGCTGGGATGACGAACCAGATGTTGGACTGGCAAATCAGTGTAAACGGGGAGTTGTTGGCAAGTTCTGGAGTCGGCGTTCCATGCCAGTAGGAAGGACGAGATCCGATGACCCCCTGGCTTCGCAAATTGGTGAGACTGGAGTTTGAGGCCTAGTGTTCAGGGTCCTGCCATCGACAAATCCAGAGTTCAAGGCCTGGATTTCAGTCATTGGCAGGTCTTAGGGCCAATGCCGACTGTCGAGGCTCAAGGGTTGAATTGGAAGTCAGGAAATTGAGGTCCGTTGTCTGGAGTCCCCGGTTTGTGAATCTCTGTGTGTCTACTGGGATAGTTGAAGGTCCAATGTCTGTGTATCCAAATCCAAATCCCCTGAAGGCTGGTGGCCAAAGACGACGGCCTGTCTTGGAGTTAGAGAACTGTGCATGTGCAGCAAGAAAGGGGGCTTGTTTTCTGTTGTTGTTTTGTTGCTTGTTGTGTTCTGTGTTGTTCTGCTGAGCACCGTGGGCATGTTATGTTGAATGTGTAGCAACACTTATGGGTTGCCCCAAGCACATTCTTGAGTGTGTTGGTTGGTAATGCAAATGGTGCATTTCACTGAATGTTTTGATGTAAATAAACTTGAATCCTCAAAGTTCAAAGTAAATTTATTCTCAAAGTTTGTATATGCCACTATATACAACCCTGAGATCCATTTTCTTGCAGGCATTCACAGTTGAACAAAGAAATACAATAGAAGCTTGAATCTTGGATGGCAACCCTGTGGTGGACTGAACAGAGCAGTTGTCATACCAGCTAAGTGAAATTCAAGAAGCTTTTGAAGTGTTTTACAAAACTCTATATTCCAAAGTTCCAGGGGGAAGCATAACCCAAATTGACACCTTTCTGAATTCTCTAGAGTTACTCACTTTAAGCGAAGAACAAAATAGAACAATGACTGCTGACATAACTGAAGCTGAACTAAAAACTGCAATTAGTAGGCTTAAATTAAACAACTCACCAGGATCAGATGGATATATGGCAGAGTGGTATAAAGAATTTAAAAATGAGTTAATTCCTGTTTTACTCCCCACACTGAACTGGGCTCTAAAAAAGGCGCAAATGTCACCCAGCTGGAAGGAGGTGATAATCTCAGCTATACCGAAAGAAGGCAAGGATAAAATGGAATGTGGGTCATTTAGACCAATATCTGTTCTGAATGTAGATTATAGATTGATTTACCTTCATCACGACCAAACAATTAGAAGAGTTTCTACCCATACTGATTCATAATGATCAGACAGGTTTTATACAACAACGCCAAACACAAGACAATATACGCAGGACACTTCACATTATGAATCATATACAAAAAAAATAAAATTGAAGCAATAGTGATAAGTGTGGACGCTGAAAAACCATTTGATTCAGTTAATTGGAATTTCCTTTACAGAGTATTACATAGACTTGGTTTACATGACACAATTATTAAAACTATACAGGCACTGTATGACAATCCTACTGCCAGATTAAAATCAATGGATATTTATCAAATAGTTTTACCCTAGAAAGGGGCACGGGACAGGGTTGTGCATGGTCACCGCTACTCTTCGCATTATATCTGGAACCATTAGCTCAATACATCAGACAAAATGAAGATATCAGGGGAATTACTATTAAAGGGACAGAGCATAAGTTGGCCTGTTACGTGGATGACATTTTGATCTATCTAGGGCAACTAACATACTCTTTACCTAGATTGATGCAATCCTTTGAACAAGATGGCCAATTATCAACATACAAGATCAACATAGATAAAACCCAACTACTTTCATATAACGATAGCCCACCAAGAGAAATTGAAAGTAGATATCCCTGGGCATGGCAAACAGAGTCTTCCAAATATTTGGGCATCATTATGCCAAAAGATTTGGCAAAACTATCGGAATGCAATTATTCGCCTATATATAAAAAAATAAGGAAGATATAACAAGATGGAACCTAATTCCATTTTTTAGTCTCAGTTCAAGGATCAAGGCATCCGTTAGTCTTGCGAGACCATGGATCTGCGCCTGGAACGTCTTCACTCTCCAGGGCGCAGGCCTGTGCAAGGTTGTATGGAAGACCAGCAGTTGCCCATGCTGCAAGTTTCCCCTCTCCACGAGACCGATGTTGTCCAAGGAAAGGGCATTAGGATCCATACAGCTTGGCACCAGTGTCATCGCAGAGCAATGTGCGATTAAGTGCCTTGCTCAAGGACACAACGCATGTTGCCTCGGCTAGGGCTCGAACTCACAACCTTCAGGTTGCTAGTCCAATGCCTTAACCACTTGGCCATGTGCCAACGATTGAATCCATTAAAATGAATATACTGCCCAGATTATTATATCTCTTTCAGACCCTACCAATAGAGATTAACGAAAATCAATTCAATGAATGGAACAAAATGTTATCTAGATATATATGGCAAGGTAAAAGGCCTAGAGTTCATCTCAAAATTTTGCAATTAGCCAAGGAAAAGGGGGGATGGGACCTACCTTCTCTTTGAGATTATTATTTTGCAGCACTGTTGAGAGCTGTGATATGCTGGTGCAACCCATCATATGACGTTCAATAGAAAAACATTGAGGAGAGGATACCTTCCATCCCCATACAGGCAATTTTGGCTGATAACAACCTACAAAGTTACATAAATACTATTGATAACCCATGGGTGAAATGGACTCTTAAAATATTATAGAACTATTATAGAAGAATATAAACTAGAGGGAGATATTGCAATTCTTAAATGGTGTGCATATGACTCAGATTTTATGCCAAATTAACTGGATGCTAGATTTAAGGACTGGACAGCTAAAGGAATAACAGTTCTTTGCAATATAATGAAAGAAGGAACACTGTTCAGTTTTGAAATGCTTAAAGAGAAACACTTATTAGAAAAACAAGACTTTTATCGGTATTTACAGATGCGACATTATGTTAATAGGACGGTTAAAAATATAACCAAGGCAAGTATATGTTTGATAGAGCTATTTAGAAAAGCATATAATTCAGATAACGGTAGTAGAATCATTTCAAGTGTATATAAGGGTTTGTCAAATCTTAAAACACATTCAACTTCATACATTAAAACAAAATAGAAGGAAGGAGGGATAATAATATCTGAGGAAGAATGGATAATAATATGGAGGTATCAATGGAAGTGTACCAGTTCACAGAAATGGAGGGAGTTCGGATGGAAAAACTTGATAAGATATTTTATTATACCCTCTCAGAAACCCCATTATGATACTAACCTCCCTGTGTGCTGGAGAAATTGTGGAAATCAAAATGCAAACCATTATCATATTTTCTGGGAATGCCCCGTTATCAAAGACTATTGGAGGGGGATACACAATGCCCTACAAGACATCTTTAAATGTGAAATACCCTTAGAAAGTAAGACCATATATTTTGGATATATACCTCAAGAATGGTTGGAAAGAGATAAATATTTAATGAATATACTGCTGGTGGCTGGTAAAAAGACTCTTACCAGGAAATGGTTATCACAGGGGAGCCCCACTTTAAACGCATGGATGGAAATTACAATGGACATTTACAAAATGGAGACGATAACAGCATCATAAGTTGGAACAATTTGATTCATACTGGGAAAAATGGTTTAACTACATAACACCTCATAGGCCTGATTTTATTCTCACAAATCAATGAATATGTTGTAAAAAAAATCACTCCCTACCTGTACATAGTTTTCTCCTTTGCTTGTTCTTTCTTTCCTCTCCTTTCTATAAGCGTATAACTCAGATGAATATTATGTGGAGGTTTGTGGCAAATATGACTATGTGATATATATGTACAGTATCTGAAATACATCTTATGGAAATGTTTGTTTGATGATGAACTTCAATAAAAAATAAATTACAAAAAACAACACACAGGTGCCAACATTCACTGGTTCAACCACAGAACAGATATTTAAAAAATCTTGAAGCATGTCAGAGTGCGGATAGAATGATGGAGCTTGTTGGAAAATGCCAAAATGGTAAGATGGCGCTATTAAGTAGTGACTCTTTCCATGCAGCTCTGGTGGGGTTCATCAAATATTCCTGTTTAGGATTACTACAGCTGAAATCGATGGTCACAGTTATAGGTACATTTCAAGATGTTTAAGAAATTTATTGACACTGAAAATCAACAAACCTCAGACGGCAGACTTGGGTCACAAGTGCAGTTCCCCTTTAAGAAAACGGAAGTGGGGACGGCATGCTGGTCTACAAGTTTGATTGAAACACAGAGGTCTTAGACTTTATTCTTATCAATTCTGACCGCAAAGTAAGATTGCTGTACCAGAAGGACATCAGAGTCTGCTATGTACTCTGCTTTACAGAAACGTGGCTCACATTTGCAATTTTGGACACGGCTCTGCAGCTTGATGACTTCACCATTATCAGCCAAAGACAGGACAGATCATTCTTTTAAAGGTATAAGAGGTGGAGTATGCTTTATGATTAACTTATTGTGGTGCACAGATGAGGTGGTTCTGTTTTAGTCCTGCTTACCTGACTTGGAACATTTAGTGGTCAAATGTTGTCCAGTTTATCTGCCAAGGGAGTTTTCTGCCATTAACCCAGTAGTGGAGCACATTCTACCTTAGGCCAATATCAAGCAGGCTCAGGAGGAACTAAGCAACAAAATCAGCAGGCATGAAACTGCGCACCCTGATGCCTTCCCTATCATTGCGGGAGATTTCAAGCAGTCCAGCTTGAAGAAGCCTCTGACTAACTACCACCAACATATCACCCGTGGAACCAGAGGAACCAACACATGTGACAGTAGTTATATAACCATCAAGAACTCTTACCATGCCATCCCACACCCATACTTTGGAAAGTCTGATCATCTGGCTGTACTACTCCCAGCGTATAGGTAGAGACTAAAAACTGATGAGAACCAAGAAAGTATGGTCAAAGGAGGCACTGAGGTGCTTACAGGACTGCTTTGAGTCAGTGGACTGGACAATATTCAGAGATTCATCTTCGAGTCTAAATGAATATGCCACAGTTGTCACCGACTTCATCAAGACTTGTGTGTGCCTTTGAGAACATAACCAGACATACCCAAATCAAAAGCCGTGAATGAGCCAGGAGATTTGTTGTCTGCTGAGGGCTAGATCTTACTTGGTGAGGGACAGTACAGGTGGAGGCATGATCAGGTCCTGAAGACCATCGCTGAAGCCGTCAGCACAGGAGTTGAGTGGGCGAAGCGGTCCCGACCCTCCAAGCAGAGCATTGCCTTTGTCAGAGCTGGGGAGCAGCCAATACCTGCCAAAAGAACATCTGCAGGTATTCTGACCTCTGCAAGGGACTGGCAGCTGTTGATGGACCTCGAAGGGCAGCTGAAATTCCCCAACCATATCGCAGCCACCACCCTGCGTCCAGACATTGTCCTAGTGTCTGAGTCTACTAAGCAAGTGGTGCTGCTGGAGCTGACAGTCCCGTGGGAAGATCGCTTGGAGGAGGCCTTTGAAAGGAAGCTTTCCAAGTACGCAGGACTGGTCAGCAACTGTCAGCAGGCTGGATGGAGAGCGAGGTGTCTCCCAGTGGAGGTTGGTTGTAGGGGATTCGTAGCCCGTTCTTTAGTTAGGGCCTTCAGCATCTTGGGCATCGAGGGAGAGAGGAAGAGGAGAGCCACCCGCAGTACCACCGATGCGGCAGAGAGGGCCTCAAGATGGCTGTGGCTCAAAAGAGGGGAGCCATGGAGTCATAAGTAGCTAGCCATCTGGACACAAGCTGGGGTCTGATCAGCCCCGGCTGGGTCACCTGGAGGAGGCTGTATGATGTTGAAAGACCCGAAACACCCGATGATTCCAGGAACATCACTGAAGGTGTGTCCAGAAGCATCAGTAGTTGTATGTACACAGTAGTCTGCTGACGGCTAGATCTGTGGCATTCAAGACTGGTGATCCAGAACTATACAAAAAGTCCAAGTAAGATGGTTAGACGGCTATTTTGAGAGTGAAAAAACAATTCACATTGAAGTTTAAAAAGTTCAAAATTCAAAGTAAATTTATTATCAAAGTACATAAATGTCACCATTTCCAACCCTGAGATTCATTTTCTTGTGGGCATACTCAATAAATCCACGTTAGAATAATAACCAGAACAGAATCAATGCAAGACTGCACCAACTTTGGCATTCAATCAGTGTGCAAAAGATAACAAACTGCAAATAAAGAAGAAAGATATAATAACTAACTAACTAACTAACTAACTAACGAACTAACTAACTAACAAATTTTGAGAACATGAGAAGAAGCATCCTTAGAAGTAAGTCCACAGGTTGTGGTAACAGTTCAATGATGGGGCAAGTGAAGTTTTTCCTTTGGTTCAAAGCCTGATGGATGATGGATCCTGAATCTGGTGGTGTAAGTCCTGAGGCCCGATGGCAGCAGCGAGAAGCGAGCATGACCTGGGTGGTGGGGGTGCTTTCCTGCAACAACGTTTTGTGTAGATGTGCTCAGTTGTGGGGAGGGATTGACCCATGATGGACTGGGTCGTATCCACTACTTTTTGTAGGATTTTCCATCCAAGGGCATTGGTGTTTCCATACCAGGCTGCAATGCAGCCAGTCAATATATTCTCCACTACACATAAAAGAAGTTAGCCAAAGTTTTTGATGTCATGTTAAATTTGGGTTACGTTTAGATAGGTACATGGATGGCAGGCTATGGTCCTGGTGCACGTCGATGTGAATAGGCATTTTAAATGGTTTGCAACAGACTAGATAGGCTGAAGGGCCTGTTTCTGTGCTGTGCTTTTCTATGGCTCTCTAATTCTATGCTGAATCTTCGTAAGCTCCTAAGGAAGTGGAGGCACTGCCATGTTTTCTTCATAATTGCCCTTACATGCTGGGCCCAGGCCAGGTCCTTCAAAATGATAACATCAAGGAATTTAAAGTTCCTGACCCTCTCCACCTCTGATCCTCCAATGAGAACTGGAACATGGATCTCTGAAGTCAATAATCAGCTCCTTGGTCTTGCTGACATTAAGTAAGAGGTAGTTGTTATGACACCACTCAGCCAGGTTTTCAATCTCCTTCCTATATGCTGATTCGTCACCACCATTGATTCATTCTGCGACAGTGGTGTCGTCAGCACACTTGAATATGGCATTGGAGCTGTTCATACCAACACAGTCATGTGTAAAGCGAGTAGAGCGGGGGGATAATCACACAGCCTTGTGGGGCACCTGTGCTGATGGAGCTTGTGGAGGAGATTTTATCATCAATCCGGACTGACTGCAAGTGAGGAAATCCAGAATCCAATTGCACAAGGAGGCATTGAGGCCAAGGTCTTGAAACTTATTGATTAGTAAGTTATTGGGAGTATTAAAGTCTTCAATGCTGAGCTGCAGTTGATAAAGAGCATCCTGATGCATATCATCTTTGCTGCCCACATGTTCCAAGGTTGAGTGAAGAGCCAATGAAATGGTATCTGCTGTGGACTTGTTGCTCCAGTAGGCAAATTGGAGTGGATACAAATCACTCAGGCAGGAGTTGATATGTTTCATCATCAACCTCTCAAAACACTTCATCACTGTGGGTGTAAGTGTGACTGGACGATAGTCACTGAGGCAGGTTACCATGTCCTTCTTAGCCACTGGTATAAATGAAGACTGGTTGAAGCAGGTGGGTGCCTCAGACAGCTGAAGCAAGGGATTAATGATCTCAATGAACACTCCAGCCAGTTGATCAGCACAGGTCTTTAATACCTGGCCAAGTACCCCGTCTGGGCCGGATGCTTTTCGTGGGTTCACCCTCCTAAAGGCTGCTCACACGTCAGCCTCAGAGACTGAAATCACAGGGTCAATGGGGACTGTGAGAGTTTGTGAAGGTTCCTCCATATTTTGATGGTAAAAGCGAGCATAGAAGGCATTGAGCTCATCTGGAAGCAAAACCCTGTTTGTTGCCTATGTTGCTTGGTTTAACTTCATAAGAGGTGATGGTGTTCAAGCCCTGCCACAACTGTCCAGCATCCGTCATTGATTCAAGTTTAGTCTGGAATTGCCACGGCCTGTAAGATCGCTTTCCAGAGACTGTATCTGGACCTTCTGTAACTTCCTTGGCCACCAGACTTGAATGTCTCTGATCTGGCCCTCAGCAGATTGTGAATCTCATTGTTCATCCAGGGTTTCTGGTTGGGGAAGACTCTGAATGCTTTTATGGGGACACACTTGTCTACAACTGCTTTTTAATAAAGTCTGTGACAACCATGGTGCACTCATTCTGGCAGGGTTTGCAGGCCATTACTTCCTACAAAGCGAAACCTAACATCATGAATGGCTGTGATGCTTCACTTCCAGATGAGCTCAGCACCTTTGATGCACGCTTTGAAAGGGAGAATCAAACTACATCTATCCAAATCCCTGCAGCATCTTGTGACCTTGTGATCTCTGTCCTGGAGGCTGACTTTAGAATATCTTTCATGAGAATGAACCCTCACAAGGCTTCAGGCCCTGATGGTGTATCTGGTAGATGACTGAAAACCTGTGCCAACCAACTGGCAGGAGTGGTCAAGGACATATCCAATCTCTCATTGTTGCAGTCAGAGGTTCCCACCTGCTTCAAAAGGACGACAATCACACCACTGCTCAAGAAGAGCAAGATGAGCTGCCTTAATGACTATCGCCCAATTGCACTCACATCTACTGTGAAGTGCTTTAAGAGGTTAGTCATGGCTAGAATCAGCTCCTGCCTAAACAAAGACCTGGACTCATTGTAATTTGCCTATTGCCACAATAGATCCATGGCGGACGCAACCTCATGGGCTTTCCACTTGGCCTTGGATTACTGGGACAATAGTAATACCTACATCAGGCTGCTGTAAATTGATTACAGCTCAGCATTCAACACAATCATACTCTTAATACTAATCAACAAGATCCTGGGCCTCTGTACCTCTGCAACTGGATCCTTGACTTCTTCATCGGGAAATCAGTCTGTGCAGATTGGAAATAGCATCTCCTCCTCACTGTCAATCAACACTGGTGCACTTAATGATGTGTGCTTAGCCCACTGCTCTACTCTCTCTACACCCACAACTGTGTGGCTAGGCACAACTCAAGTGCCATCTATAAATTTGCCAATGACACAACTATTGCTGGCAGAATTTCAGATGGTGACAAGAAGGAGTACAAGAGTGAGATAGATCAGCTGATTGAGTGGTGTCACAGCGACAACCTTGCACTCAACATCAGTAAGACCAAGGAATTGATTGTGCGCTTGAGGAAGGGGGAGTCGAGGGAAGACACATCAGTTCCTCGAGAGATCAGCAGTGGAAAGAGTAAGCAGTTTCAAGCTCCTGGGTGTCAAAGTCTCTGAAGATATATCCAGGGCCCAACATATTGATGCAATTACAAAGAGGACACGACAACGGCTGCATTTCAGTAGGAGAATTGGTGTGTCACCAAAGACCCCCACATTTCTATAGGTGTGCTGTCTAGTATGGAGGGGCCACTGTACAGGATTGGAAAAAGCTGCAGAAAATTGTTAACTCAGCCAGGTTCATCATGGGCACTAGCCTCCCCAGCATCTTTAAAAGACGATGCCTCAAAAAGGCGGCATCCATCATTAAGAACCCCATCACCCAGGACATGCCCTCTGCTCATTGCTACCATCAAGGAGGAGGTACAGAAGCCCAAAGACACACACTCAATCTTTCAGGAACAGCTTCTTCCCCTCCGCCATCAGATTTCTGAATAGACAATGAACACATGAACAAGACCTCAATATTTTTCCTCTTTTTTCACTACCTATTTAATTTAATCATATACAGTATATATACTTCTTGTAATTTGTAGCTTTTCTTATGTATTGCAATGCCACAAAACAACAAATTTCATGGTATATGCCAGTGATATAAAACATAATTCTGATTCTGAAATGAATGTTCAACATTATGTAGATTTACAAGTGTTATGACCAAGGAATATTTTTCAAAAACTTACATTTCAGTAACACTGGCAGATATCCCATACCTCACTACCAGCCAATGAAATACTCTTGAAGGGAAGTTCACCTTGACCACTTTGCAATGGACATAGTTTTTCTTAGATAGAACATTACAGCATGATATTTGGCCCATGATGTGACAACCTTTTAACTTACTCTAAGATCAACCTAACCTTTCCCTCTAACATAGACTCCCCCATTTCTCTATCATCCTATTATTTTGTTCAAAAATTTGTTGTTTTGTGGCAGCAGTGCTTTGCAATACATAGTAATAAAAACTATAAATTACAATAAGAAATATATAAAAATGTAAATTAAATAGTTGTGCAAAATGAGTGCAAAAATACTGAGGAAATGTCCATGAGTTAATTGTCCATTCAGAAGTCTCATAGTTGAGGGAAGAAGTTCTTCCAAAGCATGGATGCTGGGGAGGCCAGTGCCCATGATGGAACTAGCTGTTTACAACTTCTTGCAGCTTTTTCTGATCCCGTGCAATGACCCCTCCATACCTGACAGTGATGCAACCAGTTAGAATGCTCTCCAAGGTACCGTATTTCTTGTATAATTTTGTATAATTTCTGTTTAATGTTTGTTTTTCTAGTGAATGCTGTTTATCTCATTTTCTGTGCCTGTGATGCTGCGGCAAGTAAGTTTATCAATGCACCTGTGCATACAAGTAGTTGCGCAGATGACAATGAACTTAACTTCGACTTTGAGTTGTTGTGGTAATGTAGCACAGTAAACTCCCACATATAGAAGTGTGATGTTGATTGGCCAATAGATCTTGGCTGGGACACTAGAAATAATCCACACTGTCTTACTTTTCATTGCAATAATGCCATGGGAATTTTACATCAGACTGAGTGGACAAACACATTTACACAAGGGATTCTGCAGATGCTCAAAATCCAGAGCAACACAAAAAAATTGCTGGCAGAACTCAGCATGTCACACAGCATCTATGGAGTGGAATAAACAGTTGATGTTTTGGGCCGAGACCCTTCATCAGGGCAAGCTCATTGTATATCTTCATCTGAAACACACCTCTAATGAAGTTCTCCCTCTGTATTACAAGAGGAGAGCCAGCCTGGAATATTTTTAGAGAGGGCTTTTTCTTTGGAGTGAAGGAGGATGCGAGGTGATATGGTTGTATAAGATGATAAGAGGCATAGATCATGGATTGCAGAGACTTTTTTCCCAGAGCAGAAATGGCTAATATGAGGGGGCATAATTTTAAGGTGGTTGGAGTAAAGTATAGGAGGGATGCTTTTTATACAGAGAGTGAGGGTGCATGGAATGTGCTGCCAGGCATGGTGGTAGAGCAGAAACATTATGTACTTGGAAGAGACTCTTTGGCACTTGAACGATAGAAAAACGGAGGCCTATGTGCGAGGGAAGGGTTAGAATGATCTTGGATTAGATTAAAGATCTGGCATGACATTGTGGGCTGTAGGGGCTGTACTGTGCTGTAGTGTTTTGTGTTCTGTGTTGTAAGGTTATGGCTGTACACTTTCATTTTAAAAATAAACTTCATATTTACAAGAGTACAAAGCAATCAGTACATTATTAATATTCATTGTATCATCAATTCGCACGTCTGTCTATAATGAGTTTGTGCATTCTCCCCGTGACCGCGTGGGTTTCTTCGAGGTACTCTGTTTCCTCTCACAGTCCAAAGGCATACCAGTTGGTAGGTTAATTGGTCAATGTAATTTTCCCATGATTAGGCTAGGGTTAAGTCGAGGATGGCTGGATGGCTCAGTTTGAAGCCACCCTTTATTTGAATGAATAAATAAAATTCCATACATTCATAATGTCATTAAGTCAATACATTCTATTTACAAAGTACCGATGCCACTCATGTGGCCCCTTTGAATAATACAGAGTCTTACTGATTTTTTCTTACAGGTTGAATGTTCAGCACAACATTGTAAGCTGATGGACCTGTGATGGACCTGTATAATGTTCTATGTTTTAAGATTTCAGGTTGAATGTTCAGCACAACATTGTAAGCTGATGGACCTGTGATGGACCTGTATAATGTTCTATGTTTTAAGATTTCAGGTTGAATGTTCAGCACAACATTGTAAGCTGATGGACCTGTGATGGATCTGTATAATGTTCTATGTTTTAAGATTTCAGAGAGAAGCCTATGTCCTTCTACTTCAGAAGAGTGGTGACTAAGCCATAATTGATGAAAGGATCACATCTTCAGCAGAAGGTGTACCTTGTTCATAAATTGAGTCTCTGTTCTTGCATTGAATCTCTCCCTTCATCCTCCTGTATTGCCTTTAGGAGCAGGAGGTCAGTCCGAGCTGTTGGGGTAGAAATTCAAGTCAGTTGCAGTAAAGTTTGGAAACAGAATAAATGGAATAGAATCATGGACATTTAAGGGTAGAAGATGTTCACTTAGACCATCATTTCCATAACAGCCAAAAATATCTCCCATTGAACACTTCTAGGGGAGGTATTGCCCCAAGAAGATGGTACCTATCATCAAGGATTCCCAACATTCAGGTCATGTACTCTTCTCGGGATGTAGAGAAGCCTGAAGTCCCACACCATCAACTTTAGGAACAGCTCTGTTCTTATAACCAACCATCAGGTTCTTGAACCACCCTGCACAATCCTAATCCTACCTCAGCATTGGAACAATAGGGACCACTATTTGCATGACTATGGGCTGTCATGCTGCTGCAAACAAGATTTTCATTGTACCTGTATCTCACCATTCTTCTTCACATGACAATAAACGTGAAATACATTAAAATGGGATATAGGTCAATCCCATGCCCCACTCCTTGGTCTGTACCTCACTGAGTTGCAACTTTTCATGGGTTCATCCATCCAGGGGTTGCACAGTGGTGCATCTGGTAGAGTTGCTGTCTCACCAGGGACTTCAGTTCAATAGCGCTTGGGTATTGACTGTGTGGTGTTCACATGTTTTCCTGGTCACCAGGTGGGTTTTTCTCCAGGAGCTGCAGTTTCCTCCAAACCCAAACACCATGGGGTGCCACAGTAGTGTAGTGGTTAGTGGGATGCTATTACAGCTCAGAGTAATGGAGTTCAAAGTTCAATTCTGATATCCTTTGTAAGAAGGTTTGTACGGTCCTTCCCACATGTGTGTGGATTTCCTCCCGCAGTACAAATATGCACTGGTTAGTAGGTTAATTGGTCATTGTATATTGTTGCTTGATTAGGCTAGGGTTAAATTGATGGGTTGATGGGTTGAGGACATATCTCAATAAATAAATAAATACCATGCAGGTTGGTAGTTTAATTCATTACTGTAAGTTCCCATATTGTGTAGGTTAGTGATAGTGTCTGTGGCTAGTTGGCATGAATGTGGTGAACCCTCCCACATCTAGTAGGCCATTGTACATTGCCCTTGGTGAATCAGAGTTAGTATCAAAATCAGAATCAGAATCAGGTTGATTATCACTGACTTATGTCATGAAACTTATTGTTTTGTAGCAGCAGTACAGTACAATACATAACAATTATAATAAATTACTTTTATATTAAAGAATAGTGCAAAAAGAGAGCAAAATAGTGAGGTAGTGTTCATGGTTTCATGGAGCATTCAGAAATCTCATGGCAGAGGGGAAGAAGCTGTTCCGAAATCATTGAATGCGTGTCCTCAAGCTCCCGTACCCTCTCCTTGATGGTAGTAATAAGAAGAGGGCATGTCCTGATGGTGAGAGTCCTTCATGAAGAATGCTGCCTACTTGAAGATGCCCTCAATGGTGTGAAGGCATGATAGAGCTGGCTGAGTTTTCCCTGATCCTGTGCAGTAGCCCCTCCAGACTAGATAGCAATGCAGCCAGTTAGAATGCTCTTCGCAGTGCATCTGTAGAAATTTGCAAGAGTTGTTGGTGACATTTCACATCTCCACAAGATCCTAATAAAATATAGTTACTGCTGTATCTTCTTTGTAATTGCATCAGTATATGGAGGTAATTGGTAAAGTCTGGGAGGATTTGGCTAGAAATGGAATTAATGTGGCATTAGTGTAGGTGAGTGGTTGCAGCCTAGTACAGACTTACTGGGCCAAAGAGCCCTAATTCTGTCATTGTGGTGAGAGTTTTGCCTCGATCAGTCTAGCAAGAGATGTCCCAAACTCCCCATTACTTGCTGAATGTTTTGTTTTTGTCCTCATTTTCTCTCTGCACTTTTTGTGGATTACTTTTTATCTGTACGCTGTAGACATTGTCCTCCCTACTCATTGAAGGGACTGAACTGTAAATGTGTTTATTTTCTTTGTATTGTTATATATTCATGACCTTTCCAGTCATTCAGTGGTTTAACAATTGTGGATATCCTCTAGGGAGAGACACAAGAAACCGCTGAAGCTGTAATTTACAGCCAAAAAGAAAAGAAAACTGCTGGAGGAACTCAAAGAGTTAGGCAGCATCTAGGGAGGAAAAGGATGTTCAATTTTTTGGGTCAATACCCTATCTCAAGACTGAGAGTCTAAAGGGGGCATAAAATCTCTGCCATGGACAGTCCCAAGCCGGGTTTCAAGAGGAGCCTGAGAGCTGCTAGCAACCCCATCCTGCAAGAACCCACAGCTACAGAAATGCCAACAGAAGCTCCAAAGACCTCATCCATGGGAGAGGAAGGATCTTTGCCTGGATGTATGAAGTTGTGTGGTGAAAGTAGAAGCCATAGGGCCGATTAACCTTCAGGCCAGGGCAGAGGACTCTGGTGAGCTGCCGTCAGTGGCCTCTGACCCAGTAGGGTTGATGGGCTTAGGAAGAAGATAAGGCCAGCACGAAGAGGTGAGGGGGAAGTGTGGGGCAGGAGCTAGCAGGTGAAAGGTGCATCTGATTGGCAGATGGAGCCAGCTTGGGGTGGCAGGGGCAGATATCACAGAGGTGGTGAGTGAAACCAGATAGGGAGGAGTGATGGTGGTAGATGGGAACAATGGAGGGAGGGGAGGGAGAATCTCCAATACTTATCGGACAGAAGATACAAAAGCCTGAAAACATGTACCAAGCACAGCTCAAGGCCACGTTCAAACCCACTGTTATGAGACTATTAAATAGTTCCTTTGTACAATAAGTTGGACTCTTGACTTCACAAACTAACTCATGATCTTGCATCTTATTCACTTGTGCTTCACTTTATTCTGCATTGCTATTGGTTTACATTGCTTACATCAATGCACTGTGTAATGATTTAATCTGTGTAAACAGTATGCAAGACAAGCTTTGTACTGTATCTTGGTACATGTGACAAAAATAAACCAATCCCAAATCTATTTCCATTTCCAATTCCAGTCTCAGTTTTGGGTGACTCCAGCTTCTCAAAATTGTTGAGACTCAATTGCCCTCTGAATTAGCATTTTAAGGGAAAATGGGGTGGTATAGATAGTTTTTCAGAAAATCCCACATTCCTTGAATGAATATAACCATTCAAATTATATCTTAACAATGAAAGATATTTTGATAGGCAAGACTGAGTAGGTAGAATGGGTTGACATGGACTTGTTGTGATGAAGAATCTATTTTTCATATTGTGCTCCATGTAATCCTATCTACATCATTATACCATCTGCACCTCACTAATTGTATCAATTCACGAGGTGTTACATGAGACATGTAGTCCCATTGTTGAATACGATCTATTAGTTTAATTGAAATCCAAATAACACCATAAGACCACAAGACATAGGGGCAGAAATAGGCCACTCAGGCTACCTCTGCTCTGCCATTCCATCCTGGATGATCTATTATCCCTCTCAACCCCTTTCTGAGTAATCTGTGATGTGCTTACCAATCAAGAAAAGTAAAAAGGGCATGTTGCGATAGTCATGGGGGATTTCAATATGCAAGTAGATGGGAAAATCAGGTTGGTGCTGGATCCCAAAAGAGGGAATTTTTAGAATGCCTATGAGATGGCTTTTTAAAGCACTTGTGGTTGAGCCCACTAGGGGAATGGCAATTCTGGATTGGATGTTGTTCAATGAGCCAGATTTGACTAAGGAGCTTAAGGTAAAGGAACCCTTAGGAGACAGTGATCATGATATGATAGAATTCACCCTGCAGTTTGAGAAGGAGAAGTGAAAATCAGATTTATTGGTATTACAGGGCAGTAAAGGGAATTACAGAGGCATGAGAGAGGAGTTGGCCAGAATTGATTGTAAAAGAACACTGGCAGGGATGATGGCAGAACAGCAATGGCTGGAATTTCTGGAAGCAATTCAGAAGGCACAAGATATATATATATCCCAAAGAAGAAGAAGTATTCTAAAGCAAAGATGACACACCCGTGGCTAACAAGAGAAGTCAAAGCCAACATAAAAGCCAAAGTGAGGGCATATAATAGAGCAAAAATTAGTGGGAAGTTAGAGGATTAGAACTGTTTTAAAAACCAACAGAAGGCAACTAAAAAAATCGTTAAGAAGGTGAAGATGGAAAACAAAAGTAAGCTAGTCAGAAATATTAAAGAGGATACCAAAAGTTTCTTTGGATACATGAAGTGTAAAAGAGAGGCGAGAGTGGATATCGGACCACTGGAAAACGATGCTGGAGAGGTAGTAATGGGGTCAAGGAAATGGCGAACAAACTGAATAGGTATTTTGCGTCAATCTTCACCGTGGAAGACTCTGGCTGTATTGTTGAAGTTCCAGGTGTCAGGGGTCATGAAGTGTGTGAATTTAGCATAACTAGAGGGAAGGTTTTTGGAAAACTGAAAGATCTGAAGGCAGATAAGTCACTTGGACCAGATTGTGTACAGCCCAGGATTCTGAAAGAGGTAGCTGAAGAGATCATGGAGGCATTAGTAATGATCTTTCAAGAATCACTAGATTCTGGAATGGTTCTGGAAGACTGGAAAAATGCAATGTCACCCCACTGTTCAAGAAGGGAGAGAGGGAGAAGAAAGGAAACTATAGGCCACTTAGTCTGACCTCAGTGATTGGGAAGATGTTGGAGTCAATTGTTAAGGAGCTGGTTTTGGGGTACTTGGAGGCACATGATAAAATAGATCGCAGTCAGCGTGGTTTCCTTCAGGGGAAATCTTGCCTTACAGATCTGTTGGAAGTCTTTGAAGAAATAACAAGCAGGGTAGACAAAAGGAGAATTTGTTGATGTTGTGTACTTGGATTTTCAGAGGGTCTTTGACAAGGTGCCAGACATGAGGCTGCTTAACAAGCTATGAGCCATGGTATTACAAGAAAGATTCTAGCATGGATAAAGTAGTGGTTGATTGGCAGGAGGCAAAGAGTGGGTTTTCTGGTTGGCTTCCGGGGACGAGTGGTGTTCTACGGGGATCTGTGTTGGGTCCTATTCTTTTTAGATGTCAATGATTTGGATGATGGAATTGATGGCTTTGTTGAAAAGTTTGCAGATGATATGAAGATAGGTGAAGGGGCAGGTAGTTTTGAGTAAGTAAAAAGGGCACAGTAGGACTTAGACAGATGAGGAGAATGGGCAAAGAAATGGCAAAAGGAATACAGTGTCAGGAGGTGTATGATCATGCACTTTGGTTGAAGATATGAAAAGGTTGACTGTTTTCTAAATGGAGAGAAAATACAAAAAAACTGGGGCACAAGGGGACTTGGGAGTCAGTGTGCAGGATTCCCTAAAGGTTAATTTGTAGGTTGAGTTGCTGGTGAGGAGTTAGCATTCATTTCAAGAGGACTAGAATATAAAAGCATGGATGTAATGTTGGGATTTTATAAAGCACTAGCAAGGATGCACTTGGAGTATTGTGAGCAGTTTTGGGCCACTTATCTTAAAAAGGATGTATTGAAACTGGAGAGGGTTCAAAGGAGGTTCATGAAAATGATTCCAGGATTGAATGGCTTATTATATGAAGAGCGTTTGATGGCTCTAGGCCTGTATTCACTAGAGTTCAGAAGAATGAGGGGTGACCTCATTGAAATTTATTGAATGTTAAAAGGCTTTGATAGAGTGGATGTGGAAGTGATGTTTCCTATGGTGGGAGAGTCTAAGACTAGAGGACACAGCCTCAGAATAGAAGGGTGTCCTTTTAGAATGGAGATGATGAGGAATTTCTTCAGCCAGAGAGCAGTGAATCTGTGGAATTCTTTGCCACAGGCAGCTGTGGAGGCCAAGTCTTTATGTAAGGCAGAGGTTGATAGATTCTTGATTGGTCAGGACATGAAGGGATACAGGGAGAAGGCAGGAGATTGGAGCTGTGATGGAAATTTGATCAGCCATGATGAAATGGCAAAGCAGACTCGATGTGACATATGACCTAATTCTGCTCCTATGTCTTATGATCTAAAGGGAACTACAGAGGCATGAAAGAGGGTCCGACCAAAATTGATTGTAAGGGGATAGTAGCAGGGCTGATGGCAGAACAGCAATGGCTGAAATTACTGGAGACAATTCGGAAGGCACAAGAAAGATGAAGGAGTATTCTAAAGGGAGGATGAGGCAACTGTGGCTGACAAGGGTAGTCAAAGACAGCATAAAAGCAAAAGAGAGGGCATATAATATAGCAAAAACTAGTGGGAAGTTAGAGATTGGGTAGCTTTTATAAACCAATAGAAGCCAACTAAAACACCATGAAGAGTGAAAAGATGAAAAACAAAGGTAAGAATATAAAAGAGGATGCAAAAAGTTTTTTTAGATACATAAAGAGTAAAAGAGAGACGGGAGTGAATATTGGACCATCAGAAAATGACGCTGGAGAGTTTGTAATGGGGGCCAAAGAAATAGCGGATGAACTGAATAAGTATTTTGTGTCAGTCTTCACTGTGGAAGGCACTAGCAGAATGCCAGAAATGCGAGAGTGTCAGGAGGAAGGATGAGTTTAGTTGTAATCACTAAGGAGAAGGTGCTTGAGAAGCTGAAAAGTCTGAAGGTAGATAGATCACCTGAACCAGATGGACTACACCCCAGGGTTCTGAAAGAGGTAGCTGAAGAGATTGTGGAGGCATTGGTAATGATCTTTCAAGATCACTAGATTCCAGGACAGTTCCAGAGAACTGGAAAACTGCAAATTTCATTTCACTGTTTAAGAAGGGAGGGAAGCAGAAGAAAGGAAATTATAGGTCAGTTAGCCTGACATCAGTGGTTAGAAAGATGTTGGAGTCCATTATTAAGGATGGGGTTTCGAGGCACATGACAAAATAAGCCTAAGTCAGCATGGTTTCCTTTAGGGCAAATCTAGCCTGATATAATCTGGTGAAATTCCTGAGGAAATAACACACAGGATAGACAAAGAAGAGCCAGTGGATGCTGTTTACTCAGATTTTCAGAAGGCCTTTGACAAGGTGCCACACGTGAGGCTGCTTAACAAGATAAGAGCCCATGGTACTTACAGGAAAGATACTAGCAGGGATAGAAGATTGGCTGACTGCCAGGAGACAAGGAGTGAGAATAAAGGGGCCTTTTCAGGTAGGCTGCCAGTGATTAGTGATGTGCTGCAGGGGTTGGTGTTGGGACTGCTTCTTTTCTCTTTATATGCCAATGAGTTGGATGAAGGAAAGCTTTGTGGCCAAGAGTGCAGATGATACCAAGATAGGTAGAGGTGCAGGTAGTGTTGAGGAAACAGGGAGTCTGCAGAAGGACTTAGATTAGAAGAATGGGCAAAGAAGTAGCAGATGGAATATAGTGTAGGGAAGTGCATGGTCATGCATTTGGTAGAAGGAGTAATGGTGTGAACTATTTTCTAAATGGGGAAAAAATTCACAAATCGGAGGTGCAAAGGATTCCTTAAAGGTTAATTTGCAGGTTGAGTTGGTGGTAAAGGCGGCAAATTTATAAAGCATTGGTCAGACCGCACTTCAAGTATTGTGAGCAGTTTTGGGTTGCTTTTCTTAGAAAAGATGTGCTGGCATTGAAGAGGGTCCTGAGGAGGTTCACGAGAATGATCCCAGGAATGAAAGGGTTAATATATGTGGAGTGTTTGATGGCTTTGGGCCTGTATTCTCCAGAGCTCATAAGTTTGGAGGGGGGGGGCATCTCATTGAAACCTATCAAATTTTGAAAGTCCTAGATAGAGTAGGTGTAGTGAGGATGTTTCCTATAGTGGGGAAGTCTAAGACCAGAGGATACAGCCTCAGAATAGAGGGACATCCATTTAGAACAGGGATGAGGAAATGTTTCTTTAGCCAGAGGCTGTTGAATCTGTGGAATTAATTGCTGCATATGGTTGTGCAGGTGAATTCATTGGGTATACTTAAGGTGGAGGTCAAAAAGTTCTTGATTAATCAGAGCATCAAAGATTACGGTGAGAAGGCAGGAGAATGGGGTTGAGAGGGATAATGGTAGCGCAGAGTTGAAGGGCCAAATAGCCCAATTCTGCTCCTATATCTTATGGTCTTAATTAAGCACGTTTATTTGTATAGCACTTTTCAAACACAAGGCCGTTCAAAGTGCTTTACATGGAACAAGATGTAAAATGAAACATCAAATTTCAGACAGTAAGAAAATAAAAACACTCAAAAAATAGGTATGATAAATAGAAGTTACAGTGCAGGAAATTCTAATTAAAAGCCACAGCAAAAAGTTTCAAGCCTCAATTTAAGAGCTTAAAGTTGGAGCAGACTTCCTCTGGAAGGTTATTTCAGATATGTGGAGCATAGTAACTAAACACTCCTTCACCATGTTTAGTTTTGACCCTGGGGACGGTAAGAAGACTTGCCCCAGATGACCTGAGCCCTTGGGATGGTTCATTATGCAGCAGGAGATCGGAGATGTATTTTGGTGCTCAACCATTCAGTACTTTATAAACCAGAAGTAATATTTTAAAGCCAGTCCTCCGATGGACAGGAAGCCAGTGTAGTGATCAGAGAACTGGAGTGATGTGCTCTACTTTCTTGGTCTTAGTGAGGACCCTAGCAGCAGCATTCAGAATGAGCTGCAGCTGTCTAAGGGATTTTTTTTTTAAACAGAGACCTGTGAAAACACCATTACAGTTGTCAAGCCAACTAAAAATAAACCCCTGGACAAGTAAAACCTTTCAACTTCTGCTTTAAATATACCCATTGCCTTGTCATCAACTGCCATCTGTGGTAATGAATTCCACAGATTCACCACCTTCTGGCTAATGAATTTCCTCCTCATCTTTGTTCTAAAGGGTAGCCCTTCTATTCGCCATTGGAGATGGTCCAGAGGACGTTCATGAGAATGATCCTGAGAATGCAAGTGTTAATGTATGGGGAATGTTTGATGGCTCTGAGCCTGTACTTGCTGGGGTTCAGAAGAATGATGGGGATCTCATTGAAACCTATCAAAGACTGAAAGGCCTACATAGAGGTAATGTGGAGAAGATGTTTCTCCACATTACACTCTAGCCAGCCCCAGATAGAGGGGAGTCGAGGATTTGAGGGCATAGCCTCAAAAATAGGCCAGATGGTACAGAAAAGGTCAGAGTCAGAGACCACCATATAACTTAACCACTTGCTGATTGCTACTTGCTTTAGAGGAAATGGTGTGAGTTGCCTCCTTGATCTGCTCTAGTCCTGCTGTGAAGGTGCTTCCACAGTGCCTTGAGTGTGTTCTGAGATTCAGATCCGGCAACAATAAAATTAGGATAGTATTTCAATGGAAATGTGTCGGTAGAATGTTTTGGTGATCAGAATCAGAATCAGGTTTATTATATCTGACACATGTTGCAAAATGTGTTGCTTTGCGGTGGCAGTACAGTGCAATATATAAAAAGGATTACTCTGGGTTACAATAAGAAATATACCTTAAAGATTAGTGGAAAGAGAGCAAAATAGTGAAGCTGTTCTTAAGATGTTGAGTGTGTGACATCAGTCTCCTGTACCTCCTCTCTGATGATAGTAATGAGAAGAGGGCATGTCCTGGATTGTGGGGGGTCATTAATGGACGCTGCTTTAGGAATGGGAAGCTCTGCGATGAAAGCCCACCAAACTGCACACAGAAAGCTCCCACAAATCTCAGTAAAAATGATCAGCTCTCAGGACAGGATCTTACTGTGAGCTGGATTCCATCTCTGCATCCGGTCTCATGAAGTCAACAATACTGAACATCAGAAGAAACTGTAACATGTGCTCCTTTTTCTGCAAGGAAAAACAATCTATTTCAATCTCTTTCCCAGTAGTAAGGAATAGTTTTCGAGGTGAAAATCTAATTATGTTTCTTCTTCCACGCTGTTGAGTTTCCAGGTTACTTGAAATAGTAACTCCCCTGGTCTTTATTCACCCAGCAATCTATTCACCAGTAAGTTTGCAGGTGACATGAAGGTAAGTGGTGTTGTGGATAGTGTAGAAGGTTGTCATAGATTACAACGGGATATTGATAGGATGCAGGGATGGGCTGAGAAGTGGCAGGTGGAATTCAATCCGGGAAAGTGTGAAATGATAAACTTTGGAATGTCACACTTGAAGGCAGAGTACAGGGTTAATCACAGAATTCTTAACAGTGTGGTGCAACAGTGGGATCTTCGGTTCCATGTCCATAGATCCATCAAAGTTGCTGTGCAAGTTGACAGGGTGGTTAAGAAAGTGTGTGGTGTGTTGCCTTTCTTTAGTTGGGGAACTGAGCTTAAGAACCATGAGGTAATATAGCTCAATAAAACTCTGGTTAGACCACATCTAGAGAATGGTTGTCTGATCTGGTTGCCTCATTATAGGAAGCATGTGGTAGATTTTGAGAGGGTGCAGAGATTTACCAGGAAGCTGCCTGGATTAGTGGGGAAGGTAGTGCAAGCCAGGGCCTTTCTCTCTGCAGCTAAGTGACTTGATAGAGGTGCGTAAGATGATAAGGGACATGGATAGAGTGGACAGCCAATGCCTTTTTCCCAGTTATTTTGAGAGGGCATAATTTAAAGGTGAATGGAAGAAAGCATGGGGGAGGGGGAAAGTCACACATAGGGTTTCTCACACAGTGCTGGAGTGGTGGTAGAGGCAGAAACGTTAGAGTGATTTAAGAGGCTCTTAGATAGGCACACAGATGTTAGAGAAATGGAAGGGTATGTGGGAGGGAAGCATTAAGACTGATGTTGGAGAAAGTTAAGAGGTCGGCACAGCATCATAGGTCGAAGGGCATATACTGTGCTGTACTGTTTATGTTCAGGCAGAGATGGTTTAATTGAGTGCTTCATGAGAATTAAGTTTGGAGTGGAGGCTTTGAAAAGGGTGCAGAAAGGTTCATTGGGATGGTGCCTGGATTAGAGGGTGCTTGAGGCAAGAGATTGGAAAAACTTGGACTAACACACACAAAATGGTAGAGAAACTCAACATATCTAGCAGCATCAATGGAGAGGAATAAACAGTTGATATTTTGGGCCCAGTCCCTTGTTTTCTCTGGAGCATCAGAGGCGGAGGGGACATGATATAATCGTATAAAATTATGGTATGCATAAATAAAGCAGACAGTCAGAATCTTTTTCCAGGTAGAAGTACTAAAGGGCAAGAGGACATACCTTCAAGGCAGTGGTGGTTCAAATGGTTCAGAGTAAGTTTATTATCAAAGTATGTATATGTTACCATATACTACTTGAGATTCATTTTCTTCCAGGCATTCACAGTAAAACAAAGGCTGACGAACTGCCAACATGTAAAAGAAGACAAACTGTGCAAAGACAAAAATAATAAATAAATAAATAGTAACAGAAATATTGAAAACATGAGTTGTTGAATCCTTGAAAGTGAGTCTGTCGGTTGTGGAGTCAGTTCAGGGTTGAGGTGAGTGGAGTTATCCATGTTGGTTCAGGAGTCTGATGGTTAAAGAGTCATAACAGTTCCTGAACCCGGTGGTGTGGCACCCAAGGCTCCTGTAACCCCTTCCCGATGGCAGCAGTGAGAAGAGAAGAGAGCATGCCCTGGATAGCAGGGGTTCTTGATGATGGAAGCTGCTTTCTTGTGGCAGTGCTCCTTGCAGATGTGCTTAATGGTGGAAGGGGATGCTTTGGCTGTGATGCACTGGTGGTGGAGTTAGGGAGGGGCAGGAATTTAAAGGAGATGTGCAGGATACATTTTTTTTTACGTAGAGAGAATGGTAGGTGCCTGGAATAGTTTTTCAGAGTAGTGGAGGAAAAAGTTACAATAGCAACACTAAAAAGGCATTTAGACATACACATATACAGGTACATGCTGGAATGGAGGGATATGTATCACGTGTAGACATTAAGGAACTTGGTATCATGGAATGCACGGACATCATGGGCAAAAGAGTCTATATTCCATGTAATGTCCCATCTAAAAAACAGTAGCTCAGATATTGCCAGGGCTCTCTTGGTTTCTCAAGGGCACCACTGGCAAGTGTTTCTCACGCACACAGAGTAAATGGACACCACACAGTTGCAAATAAACAAGATAAATTATTTTCTTCTTTTGAACAATTTTTTTTTAGTAAAAATGTAATCCTTCATAGCAAAATATCTCTCTTACATTTTCTCAGCTCTCATGTTGCCCTGAAGCAACATGGCCACCTGGGTTCTCTGCACAGTTCGGTGTATAATTCCAAAGTTATTCTTTTAACAAGACAAAAAAAAAACAATAAATAAAATCACACAGATAAATCTCTAAGCAAAATGTCTTTCATAGAAATATTACAAATGAGCATATTTAGATTTTTATGCTTTTGACAAATAATATTTGAAATGAATTTATTTACAAGTCAGATGAATCCCCTGTACAACCTACACGGGGCTGTCTGTCCTGACTGTCACCCCACTGCACTAAAAGCACCAGTAAAGGGTTCATCAGCTCTCTGCCTGGCTGCTGTTTTCCTTAAACCATTCGGTCTTCCATTGGGAGGACTGGGTTGGGAATTTGTCATCCCGACAATCACAAGCTTATTGACAGCAAGGCCCTGGGACAAGAACCACCAGACAAAGTACTAGGAAAACTTCAACACCTTCTACATTCAACTTAACCAGGTGACCCCGATCAGCGCACATGTCCAAAATCACATTGTGTCACAGTGGGTCACCCATCCAAGGATAAACCCCATACAATATTAGTCTATTGAATGTAGCAAATGATTCTTTTCTTGAAAAAAACATGATATATTTTATAAACATGCTGCGTTCTAAAAAGGAAAAGTTCTTTACAGTACAAGGACAATGTTGTCTGCACATATTCACTGCAGCACTGTAACGTTACACCCTATGTCTGCAGCTACAGTTACACGCCAGTTTGGATAAATCTATCAAAAGCAGTTAGACCAGATGAGAGTGCAGTACATGATCGCCAATAACAAGACGCCCACTGCTCTCACGTTTTCAGAAAGAAAAAAGTGCACAAGAAACACAACATGATGATGGAGAGCAAGACATGACCAAACATCATCGCCAACCCCTTACTACTTCTGAAACCTGCACCTTGAAAAGCCGACTTTATCTTGTAAGGAAAGGTAACCTTGAAAATCCACAGGTCCTTTGGACTCTGAATGAGAATTTCTGTGATTAGTGGTGAACACATTCACATGAAGCTCATGAGCCATCATATCAACATGGGAGCAACCACCTGTCTTCTCATTATGGTCTGAATTGAATTTGGACATAGTCTTATATGAAAATGCCCAACTACCTCCAACTCACCATGGGAGCTTTCCATCTTGTGCATTACATGTCAACTTGCTAACTCTTCCAGATCTCTGGAACTCTGGAAATTTCATCTCACCACCCTTGACCTCCACCTTCCCAGTCACCACCAACATGTCCATCTTACCTCACCAACTGGGGGAAGACAAGCAATCTCTGGTGGCCACTTGTCTCCCAGCTTTCTTGCCATCTCCATTCTTTTCAATACATTAAATGAAGCCTTTCCAAGATAACTGTCCTCTGATTTACCTCTGGGGCTTGCTCGTGCCAGTCTCCTGGAGTTTTAATCCTTGATTTCCTGTCAATTTCAGGCCAATTCTGAAGGTTTGGTCCAAGTCTACATTCCTATTTATATTAGTGTTTGGGTGATGGAAGCCTGTGGTGAACAACATCCATTTACTATCACTGAAAATACAGCTTTCTCGGGATATAACGAAACAGTGCGGAAGGTGTTACGTTTACTACATATAAAAGGACATTAAATCTGATTCACAATGCCTATGAGGGTACAGTTACAAATTAGCATTGTTTTCTCAGACAGAAACCAATGCTGTTATTGTCTACACAAGGTCCAAACTCAACTCTTTTGAGATGGTTTGCAAAATGCTCTCGCAAGGAGGGAGCTTCAAATGCATCACATTTTCAGAAAGAAGACAGTGCACATCATTGCTTTGATGGGAACCTTGGTTCTTTACTACCATTGTGGTGAGAGGACTAAAAAGATACCCTGCATCTAGAGTTGGTAGTCCTCTCCCCTCTACTTTGGCCTAATCCTAGTCCACCCTCTCCTGAACAATCTGGCTGGGCCTTTCCACCCTGCCATTCTCAGTAACACAAACCCACAGGGTGCCAGTCAACAAACCCTTCCTCCATTTTGCAATGCTTTGTCTTTGCTGAAGTGCCTAGCAAAACATGGAATGTTTCCCTGGAGATTAAGATTTCTTCCTGGAAACTCCAGCCCAAATCTGATGGGTTGGCACAGAAGACTGGTAATGCCATCCTGACATGTATGATATTGTGCCCATTCGCAGAGGAGTACTGTCAAGATGCCTCCTTAACCCAAACCCACCCCCATAAAGTGAGATTTGGTCCAAAAAATGGGGGCAGGTTTGCGCCTTTACGCCGAGTCGCGAGCCCTCACCAGCCAAATGCCAGATCCCATCAACAACACACCTTGCCCTCTCAAACACTCCTTGCACCCAGATAGAAGACAACAGTTAGAACATAGATAGAAGACAAGTTGATTCTGGAGTGGGTCACCTTATCCTGTTCCTTCTCTGTTCAGGGCTGTGTCATTCAAGAACTAAAGTGCAGGGTAACCATAGATATAGAGAAGTACTACCGAAAAACTGGAGTTCTTGATTCTAAAAGACCAGGCAAAGTAACTTAAACCATGACAGAGCAAATGGGTCTCTCCTGCCTTTGCTTAAGGATCCATGCCCTATACATGATCGAATTGAACCCATTATCTGACCTGGGAGAAAGAGTGGAAGTGATGTTTGTGCTTCCTCTCCCTCTATTCCAACCAGACTCAGCTCACGTACATGCACACACATATACACATGCAAAGAAGCCTTGGGAATTAACCTAAATCATAGATGCATAGCATTCACCTTTCCATTATAAAGTGCAAGAATTTTTTGTAAGACAACAACAAAACTATCCCAAATAAGGCTCTGCCTTCCCATTCTAATCCCAACCAGCCCAGATTGCCTACCTTTAGGAACGGGGAGATGAGGGTAAGACCCCTCTGTTGCCAACTGATGCTTGGTGAAGCTGGGGGAAACTTTGCTACTGGGTTTATTCCTCTGGCTTGGGTGCAGAGTGAGAACCTGGCGGGGGGGGGGGGAGCATATAAGGGTGGACCCTGCCGATAAAGCCTGGAGTTTTCTCAGCAAAGAAACAAATCCAGAGTTGATATGGACCCTGGTCTTCCTCTGGGTGAATGAGTGTGTAGGAGCAGATTGCTGGTGCTGGACTCTTGGGATAGTCCCATCACTGTGGGGTCTGAATGCTACCCACCCAGTGCAACTCCAGGATTAATGAGAGTTTAACTTGGTCTTTGAAAAATGACCAGTTCCTTGGAGAAATCCCATGTTTTAGGGCTGTCTTTGGGGTTTTCCAGAGTGCTAAGGAAAAGCACATGCCCCACAAGCACTGGGGTGGTTCTTTTGACTTCAGTGATTACAGACCCCATTTCCCTCCTCTCCCCCATCCCCACCCGCTGGCCTGAGGGAGCTCCCAGACACTCTGGACCATCAAATAAATGGTAACCCAATTTCCACACAATATTCACCAAGAGATTCTGCGGATACTGGCAATCCAGAGAAACACCCATAAAATGCCGGAGGAATTCAGGATTGATGGAAGGGAATAAACAGCCAAAAACCTTCATCAGGACAAATCATCAGGTTTTGGCCTGAAAAGAGACTGTTCATTCCTCTCAAAAGATGCTGCCTGACAATGCTGATTTCCTCCAGCATTTTGTGCTTGCTACTCCACACAGTTTCCTGAAATGTTTTGAAAAATGACATTAATTCTTGTCTGTTGAAATGTCTGAGCAAAGCACCTGGACATTAAGCAGATCAGCTCTCTGAACAGGCTACTAAGGAAACAAAGAGCATAACAATACTTAAGACTTACTGTGAAGATAAAAAGGATAAGGGATGACCAGGTTTAGGTTTCGTTAGAGTTCACCTACCAGTGAAAGGGAGGAGAAACTGATGATTCCTAGAGGGAGTTTCAGTTTGTAAAGCACAGCCAGTGGTTAATGGCCTATATCTGAGCTGATGCTTAGGACGTGCTGGTTAATAGCTTAGCTAATCCTAGACCAGTATACATTAGCTGCAGCACAGTCAGCGTCTGAGCGGTTCATGCCTTCCTCTATAACACCCACTCTCTCTCACAAGTTGCAGGCACTAGAGATTCTGCAGATGCTGGAAATCCAGAGCAAGACACATATAAAATGCTGGAGTAGGTCAGCAGGTCAGGCAGCATCAATGGAAATGAGTATACAAACAGTCCATGTGTCGGGCCAAGACGAGACGCTTCTTCAGGACTGGAAAGGAAGGGGAAGAAGCCAGAATTAGGAGGTGGGGGGGGGGGTAGTAGGGGAGAGGAATACAAGCTGGCAGGTGATTGGTGAGACCATTCTGTATTGTTTTCAATCTCTGGAGGACAGGAAAACCTCCCTTGTTTCATGTTCACTCCAAAGCTCTCAATTCCATTCTTAAATTTATAAGGGGCACGTGACCATGGCCAGGTTAAAACTGATACCCAGGGAATAAAGCATTACAGGGTCAAAATGCTGGGGCTTGCATCACTATAAAGAGTAACTCTACTATTGTGGACCATGGTAGTTCTTGAGGTCTGCCTCGATACAGTCACTTTAATAAGGGATGGGATGATAAATACGATTTGGCCCACATGACCCAGTATGAACACAGGTAATATTAAAAAAAATCTCTCCTATGCCAAAAAATTTTGCTTGAGATTATCCAGATTAAATATCTGGTGCAGACCACCCTGGGTGTACCCAGCACATCCTTAAGCATTCCCAACTTCAGCTGATTTGAGTGGCCTGGAGTGGAGCAGTTCTCAGCGCAAGACAGGTCAGTCTTATCCCAAACCTAACCACTACCTCACAGCTCAATCTCAGAAATGACATTGGACTGGAAGTTCATTGTCATTTGGCTAATTGAGTGATATGGTGTTGACCATACATAAGATTTGGTTCCATTGAACCAATGGAACTACAGTCAGTGGCCAATTTATTAGATACACCTATACACCTGCTTGTTAATGCAAATATCATGTGGCAGCAACTGAATGCACAAATGCAGACATGATTAAGAGGTTCAGTTGTTGTTCAGACCAAACATCAGAATGAGTAAGAATGTGATACGTGACTTTGACTGTTGGTGCCAGATGGGGTGGTTTGAGCATCTCAGAAACTGCTGATTTCCTAGGATTTTCACACACAACAGTCTCTAGAGTTCGCAGAAATGTTGTGAAAAACAAAAAAATCCAGTAAGTGCCAGTTTTGTTAGCAAAAATGCCTTGTTAGTAAAACACGTCAGAGGACAATGGCCAAACTGGTTCAAGCTGACAAGAAGGTGACAGAAACTCAAATAATCACATGTTACAACAGTGCTGTGCAGAAGAGTAATTCTGAATACACAACATGTCGAAACTTTAAGTGGATGAGCTGCAGCAGCAGAAGGCCACACCAGGTTCTACTCCTGTACCTAATAAAGTGGCCACGAAGTGTAAAATTCAATGCACAATCATCACCGCATCACATGTTTAGCATATGCAATTGACGGAGAACTTCTTCCCCATTAATTCAGTCTTGCCTTTGTTAACATGAAAAAGACACGGTACCATCAGCGTATATACACACGCACAAAAGGAAAGAGATAACAATATTTGTCACAGAGGACCATAAGGGGGTCAGACTTGTCACTTTGATGCCACAGATATTGCTAACACATATGTTCAGATGTGTACATGGAATTGTAGAAGTTTTTCTGATCCTTTGACTTTGCGTCTCTGAATTTCTGTACAGCAGCAATGATCATATTCCTCTGTTTCACAAGACCAGAACTGAGTTCTGCAGCAGTGATTCCAATGGCTTGTTGCTGGGCAAAAGTTGCCTCTCACCACTGGTTGCGGAAGCCGGAGACTTCAGTAAACACCCAGGCCTCCTCTCAAAGAAGCATTGCTCACGTTTCCTGAGAGGATGCAGTGAAGGTTCCTTGTGCAACTCATTTCTGGCTTGTTTTTTTATTGTGCCTCCCCCCTGTTCAAGAGTCTGTTGTTTGGCGGCAGATATCCGAGGCTGTCCAACTCTTGACCCATGATCTCTGACTTCAGGAAAAGTGAACAGCAAGATCCAAAATTATCAGGCCGAGGTGCAGTCATGACATTGTCAGCTTTTATCCTGGTTGACTTTATCATTCAGCCTCTTAAAGGGTAATAAACAAAAAGATTATTATTACATATAGAATCATAGATTAACATAGCACAGACAAGAGAAAATCTGCAGATGATAGAAATCCAAGTAACACACACAAAATACTAGAGGAACGTAGCAGGCCAGGTGGTATCTATGGAAAAAGAGTACAGTTGACGTTTCGGGCCAAGACCCTGCTGAGTTTCTCCAGTATTTTGTGTGTGTTGCCTTAATGCAGCACAGATACAGTGCCTGTGGTCCAATGGTTCTGTGCCGACCATGGTGCCTGCACAGATTTTGACCCTGTGATTATCGGCATAATAAAAACTATATCAGCCATGTGAATAATAGGCTAGCAATTTATGGACAAAATTTAACCAATGTTAAAGATTTTGCACTTAGTTTAAAATAAATCTCATGTGTGGTACATTTCTGCCTGTCAATCATTTTTCTTACTTTACACATTTTTGTGTCAACTTTAGAATTTATAATGTCAATTGTGGCTAATTGTATGGGTACATGGAAGCAGCACAGTCGTGTAATGCTATTGCAACACCAGTGTTTACTGATTGTGGTTCAATCGCCACCACTGCCTGTCAGAAATTTGTACATTCTCCCAGGACCGCATGGGTTTCCTCGGGTGCTTTAGTTTTCCCTCATATTCCAAAGAATTTTCGGGTTAGTGAGTTGTGGGCATACTATATTGGCACCAGAAGCTTGATGACACTTGTGGGCTACCATAAGCACATCCTCAGATTGGACTGCGCTGGTCATTGATGAAAATGATGTATTTCACTATGTGTTTTGATGTACCTGTGACAAATAAAGCTAATCTTTAAGGGGGGGGGGGAGAGAAAACAGACCAGCTAGTCTGACATCAGTAGTAAGGAAAACAACTATATCAGTCATTAAGTGGTATCGGGGAAGTCAGAAAATGACAATAGGAATGAATACTATTAATGTGGATTTATGAAAAGAAGATCACATTTGACAAGTCTGTTAGAAATTTCCAATATGTAATTCAGGGGCTAGTAGTGAATGTGGTACATTCAGAAGACCTTTGAGAAAGCTGGCTTGGAATTGAGGATTCATTAACAGAGGATAAGAATACATGGTTTATTCCCATGCAGGTAGGCTATAACCTGCAGGACTCACAGGAATTGATGTTGGGGTCCTGGAGGTAATGCTTTAGATTAGGGGATGAAGTGTAATAATTTCATATTTCCTGATTATTGAAAGGCCCAGATAAAGTGGTTGTGGAGAGGATGTTTCCAATAGGCCTAATCTAGGACCAGATGGCACAGCATCAAAATACATTAACACCTTCAGCACCAGCACTCTCTCACGTGTGGATCTTCTCAGTGCGGTTCTTGAACCAATTACAAGTGTCCCCCGCTTTTTGAACGTTTGCTTTACAAAACCTCGCTGTTACGAAAGACCTACATTAGTTACCTGTTTTTGCTAACAGAAGGTGTTTACACTGTTACTGAAAAAGGCAGCGCGCAAAAAAAGGCAGCATGCGATAAAAGGCAGCGCACGCCCTGAGCAGCCAAGCTCCTCCCCCGGAACTGCATTCTAGCTGGCATTGCTTTAACACGTGCCTATGAGCAGCCGTTAGCAAGATGAGTTCTAAGGTATCGGAAAAGCCTGAAAGAGCTTGTAAGGGTGTTACACTTAGCGTAAAACCAGACATAATTAAGTGTTTTGATCGTGGTGAACGAAGTAAGGACAAAGTGAGTTTGGCTTGTGGAAGTTGACGAAGATGATGATGTAGAAGAGGTTTTGGCATCCCATGACCAAGAACTGATAGATGAAGAGCTGATGCAATTGGAAGAGGAAAGGATAACAATCGAAACCAAATGCAGTAGCGAATGGACTGAAAGTGAAGTCGTCCAGGAACTGAGCGTGAAGCAACTGCGTGAGATTTTCGCTGCAATTGACAACAATGATTGCAGAAAAGTGCGACTTTAATTTTGAAAGGATACGTCAGTTTAGGGCATATTTGCAAGATGGTTTAAGTGCTTACAAAGAACTGTATGATAGAAAAATGCGCGAGGCTAAGCAGTCAAGCATACTGTCATTTTTCAAGCCTTCCACATCAGCCACAGCAGACGACGAACCTCGACCTTCGACATCAAGGCAGGCAGACATAGAAGAAGATGACCTGCCTGCCCTGATGGAAACAGACGACGATGGGATGACACCCCAGTGTCTCACCACCCCAACCCCCGGGCCGCAGACCGATACATTGCCGCGGAGAATGCAGTGGTAGCCGGGATGCACCCAGCACATCTTTAAGAAGAAAAGCCGAAATAAACAAGCTAATTAATTAGGTGCCGCCCGGCATGTTAATGTCAGCCCAGATCAGAGGCGATTGCCGATTGCGTCGCCTCTGAGCTGGGCCGACATTTACGTGCTGGGCGGCACCTAATTAATTAGCTTGTTTATTTCGGCTTTTTTCTTAAAGATGTGCTGGGTGTGTCATGGTTACTGTTGCATGCTTCGCGGATTGGTATCAGTCGGAGGCCTGGAGGTTGGGGACCACTGTACCACCCCAACCTCCGATGACTCAGCCTAACACACCATCATCAGTGTGCTCGGCGCTGTCCCAATTCCGGTTAAGTGATACTACACTGTACATACATTATTTCTACTTTATATAGGCTATGTATTTTTATGCGTTATTTGATATGATTTGGCAGCTTCATAGCTTAAAGGTTACTGGAGAGCGTTTGCGCCGTGTTTCTGCCGAGAGTACTTGCGCGAGATTTTCGCTACGGAGAACAGTGCGGCAATGATCGTAGGAAAGTATTTCTACTTTATATAGGCTGTGTATTTATCATATCATTCCTGCTTTTACTATATGTTACTATTATTTTAGGTGTTATGTGTTATTTGGCATGATTTGGTAGGTTATTTTTTGGGTCTGCAAACACTCACAAATTTTTCTCATATAAAAAAGTTGGTAATTGCTTCTTTGCTTTACGACATTCCGGCTTACGAACCGTTTCATAGGAACGCTCTACCTTCGGATGGCAGGGGAAACCTGTATTATTGTAATTCACTCATTCACGGGACGTACACATTACTGGTTGGTTCAACTTTTAACGTCTATCCCTAAGACTAGGACCAGATGGCACAGCCTCAGAATAGAAGGATTTCTTTTTAGAACAGAAATGAAGAGGAACTTCTTCAGCCAGAGGTGGTGAAACTGTGGAGTTCATTGCCATTGACAGCAGTGGAGGCCAAGACATTGGTTCTTGATTAGTAAGGGCATCAAAGGTTATGAGGAGTAGGCAGGAGACTGGGGTTGAGAGGAATAATAAATCAGCCAGGATCGAATGGCAGGGCGGTCTTGATGAGCTGAATGGGATAATTTTGCATCTTTGTCTTATGGTCTTATGATACAAATAGGGTGGCTGTGGAAAGAATGCAAAGATGTTGAGGGGGATAATTAATGAAGTAAAAGGGCCAAAACACTGCAAATGCAGGATATTTTGAATGCCCACAGGAAAATCTATTTATTTATTTATTGAGATACAGTGCGGAATAGGCTTTTCTAGCCCTTTGAGCCAGACTGCCCAGCAATCCCTGATTTAACCCTAGTCTAATCACAGGACAACTTACAATGACCAATTGATCTACCAACCGGTACGTCTTTGGACTGTGGGAGGAAACCGGAGCACCCTGAGGAAACCCATGCTGTCAAGGGGAGAGCATACAAACTCCTTACAGACAGCAAGAAAGCATTATACTAACCACTACACTACCGTGCCGCTCCAAATATGAACCTCAGGGTTGTATATGGTGACATATATGTACTTTGATAATACATTTACCTTGAACTTTGATAGAAATTGGGAAAACAAGGTTCAGCAAACAAACAAGAAGACAAGTGTATTTTCACCTTTAATGCAAAAGAATATGAGTGCAAGAATAAAGATGGCTCAGTCTGATTATAAAACTGCACATTGAGACCAGACAGCACATGAAAAACCATAAACACAAGAGATTCTGCAGATGCTGTAAATCCACACCAACACCCACAAAGTGCTCAAGGAACTCAGCAGGTCAGGCAGCATCTATGGAGAAGAATAAACAGCTGAGACCCTTCATCAGAACTAGAAAGGAAGGGGGCAGAAGCCTGGAATAAGAAGGTGGGAGGAGGGGAGTGGAAGGAGTACAAGCTGGCAGGTGATAGGTGAGACCAGGAAGAGGTAAAGGACTGAAAGAAGGAATCTGATAGGACAGGAGAGTGGGCCACGGGAGAAAAGGAAGGAGAAGGGGCACCAGAGGGAGGTGATCGGCAGGTGAGGAGAAGGAACCAGAATGGGGGGAAAAAAAAGAGTGGGGGGAGAAGGGGAAAGGAGAAGAGATCACCAGAAGTTAGAAACATTGACATCAATGTTCTACATAAGAGTTGTAGAGTCAAACAGCACAGGTTCATACATGCTATTGATGGAAAATCATGTGCAAGTCTTTCTCCTTCTCTAAGGAAGAATCTACATCCCACTGAGGAAGGGCAACCAGCATTCACCAGGTTCATTCTTGAAACAGAGTGACAGCCTAGTATGGAGAGGTTAACAGATTGGTCCTATACCTGACAAAGTTTACAAGAAAGTCATGTTATCTCAATAAAAAAATAGAGAATTCTTACAGAACTTCATAGGATACTTGAACTGATAATGCAGGGGAACATGGTGTCAAAATACTGCACCAGATTTGCAGGACTGAAATGTGAAGAAAAATGAGATGTGAGAGAGAGAGAGTGAGAGAGGGGAGGGGGAGGGGGAGAGAGCGAGAGAGAGAGAGACAGACAGACAGACACACACACACACACACACACACACACACACACACACACACAGGACAAAGATGGAGAAACAGTGGGATACGACAAGATGCATTCGATATGCCATCACTTCAGGCATAGTGCTTGGGAAAAAGTTAAGTCACAATCTTAATTTTTAACTTAAGTCACAAGGCAGCATGGTAGCTTAGTGATTATGTACTAATTAGGATTAGTACATTGTAGGCACGCTATGTTGGCGCTGGAAACATGGTGACACTTCCAGGCTACCCTGAGCACATACTCGGACTGTGTTGGTTGCTGACACAAGCAATGCATTCCACTGTATTTTCGCCGTACGTATGACAAATAAATCTATTCTTTAACCAGTGGCTGAATGAGGGTTACATGGTGTCCTGATGCCTCTACTTCCTCATTGCTTGTTTGCAAGGTAAGTGCGGAAGTCTGAAGCCTACCTGAGCTTTCTGTGCGCTGTTGTCGGTGTGAAGGGAAATGAAAGAGTCTGGGTCCGAGTGGACAGGTAGGGATGGTGATGCTTGAGCCAGGTTATTGACGGGGAGTTGTGATGCTCCGGACATCTGCAGCCGCTGGAGGTCCCGCTGCCTCTGCTGCTGCTGTTGTTGTTGTTGCATCATCTGATACACCAAGGCTTGTTGGTCCTGGCTCAGAGAACAAGATTACAATGTCAATGCCATAAAGTCACTTCCAAAGCGCCGAGGTCTGAGCAACACCAGCCCATCTCCTAGTGTTTTCTTAGTCCCTATCTCAGTCTACCTGCTGTTGAGGACCTCATCTACGTTGGACCGCTCACCCCATTCACCACTCTCTGCTATCCCCACATCCAATTCACATCCCCTTTCACTCCTGACCTGCACAGACTATTTGTCCTGCACCTCCAATTTAAACATCATAATTACACCTCATTAATGCAAGTACCTAATCAGCCAATCATGTGGCAACAACTCTATGCATAAAAGCATGCAGACATGGTCAAGAGACTCAATTGTTATTCAGACCAAACATCAGAATGGGGAAAAATGTGATCTAAGTGATTGACTGTTAGTCAGGGTGGTTTGAGTATCTCAGAAACTGGAGATCTCCCAGGATTTTCATGCACAACAGTCTCTAGAGTTTATAGAGAATGGTACAAAAAAAAAATCCAGTGAGTGGCAGTTCTGTTGATGAAAATGCCTTGTTAATGACAGAGGTCAGAGGAGAATGGCCAGACTGGATCAAGCTGACAGGAAGGTGACAGTAACTCAGATAACCACATGTTGTAACAGTGATGTGCAGAAGAGCATCTCTGAACGTACAACATGTCAAGCCTTGAAGTGGATGGGTTACAGCAGCAGAAGACCACGAACACACACTCAAAGTTCAAAAGCTTTGAGGTACAAAAGGTACTTAATAAAGTGGCCACTGAGTGTACATCTTCATGGGCTGACCCCTCCTTCTCCAACCTTCTCCTGCTTTACTTATCTACTCTGATGCCATTCACCCATCAGGTCAAATGATAGCTCCCAGCAGAATACTCCTGTCAGTGCCAATTCCCCTCTAGTTTTTCCCTGTAGAGTCATATAGCACTACAACACAAAAACAGGTCATTCAGCCCATCTATTCATGATGAACTATTATTATGCCCAGTCCCACTGACCTACACCTGGACCAAAGCCCTCCATATCTCTCCCGTAGCCCTACAATGTATTCCCTCTGATTTGACACCCCCCCCCCCCCTCAATTCTTTCTACCACTTAGTGATGTTCAGGGCATTGTACAGGAGCCAACTAACCAGTCCATCTTTGAGATGTGGAGGAACCTGGAACATCCCTGTGGTCATGTAAAGAACATACAAACTCCATGCCAGCAGGACCTATTGTTGGGACTGAACGTGGGTTCTGGGAACTGTATGCGTCCCATCCCCTTCCTACCTTTGATTCCCATCTGTTTAACTGTTGTGTAGTTCCATGTCAGAACTTTTCCCTCATGGTAGCATATAACTGAACGTAACATTTTAACAACACCAGCTGTAAGATCTGTCAATTCCCACTGATGTCTGTAAGAAGTTTGTATGTTCTCCCTCTGAATGCATGGGTTTCCTCTGAGTGCTCCGGTTTCCTCCCACATCCTAAGATGTACAGATCAGTGTTATTAAGTTGTGGGCACGCTATGTCGGTGCCAGAAACATGGCGACACTTATAGGCTGCCCAAACAATCCTAACTGAATTGATTTGATGCAAATGACACAAAACAAACGTATGTTTTGATGTACATGTAACAAATAGGTAATCTTTAGATCTTTAATCCCTTAATTCTTTCAGAACAGTACTTAAAATATTGATTTATCTAACTTTTGGTAATTTCCCCCCCCCCATCTTTCTCTCTTTTTCTATTCCCCATTTGGTCTCTCCTCTTACCCCTTCTCTTTTTCTCACCTGCTTATCAACTCCTTCTGGTGCCCCGTCTCCTCCTCTTTCTCCCATAGTCTGCTCTCCTCTCCTATTATCTCCCAGCTTCTCACTTCATCCCTCCTCCCCCACCTATACATCTTCCCCCTCACCTGGCTTCACCTATCACCTCCCAGCTGGCACTCCTTCTCCGCCCCCCACCTTCTTATTCTGGCTTCTTCCCCTTTCCTTTCCAGTCCTGATGAAGGGCCTCGACCCAAAACATCGACTGTTATTCCTTTCCATAGATGCTGCCCCACCTCTTTGGTCAAGTTGCCAAAGGTCCTTCACTGATATCTCAGTCCTCAATTCAGTGAACATATTGCAACTTTGTTCTACCGCTTTAAAACAACAAATTTCACAACATATAAGATAGTGATAATAAACCTAATTCTGATTCTTAAGGTTTAGAACAGAGATGAGCAAAAATTTCTTCAGCCACAGGGTGTTGAATCTGTGGAATTCATTGCCATAGATGACTGTGGAGACTGTCACTGGGTATATTTAAAGTGGAGGTTGATAGCTTCTTGATTAGTAAGGTCATAAAAGGTTACAGGGAGAAGGCAGGAGAATGGATTGAGAGGGATCATACATCAGCCAGGAGGGAATGGGCTGAATGACCTAATTCTACTCCAATGTCTAATGGTCTAATGAATGAAAACTGTGTTCTCTTTCCAACCATATTGCATGGTTAAATTCAGAATGAAGTTTTCCGAATAAAATAAATCGTGAATAAAACTTTAGCTGCCCCGACTCCACTAAACCATTCCACATCCCCCCACCATTGTGTATTTAATATTTCAGTGATACTTGAGTAATTTTGTAAATAAGTTGTTGATTAAGCATTCTTTATTTGTTTTAATAATTCATTCCATGTCATCACGCTACCATTCAATACGTGCACCCCTTGTTTAAAATAAACTCAATGTTACACTCACATTTCATGTAGAGACAGTCAAGTTTAAAAAAAACAATGCAGCACATGTTCTTCGGAAGGAAAGACACAATCGAGTTTAAAAATAACAGTAAACAGAAGAAGTCACATTTTCATAAAGAGTGAGTACTGGGTGATAATAATCATAAGAAAACAGCAGAAATTGCTAGCTACATTGTAAATATTGATGTGTTTGATTACACAATAGATAACTGGATTTTATATACTGAATGGATTGAACAATATTTTGAAGCAAATGAAATAGCCAATGAGGAACAAGTGCCAATTTTGCTCAGTGTATTTGGTTTAAAGGCATACAGTTTGCTTTGAAATTTGACTGTTCTAACCAAACCAGCAGAAATACGCCTTGCTAATATTGTCAAAGTAATGCAAGAACATTTAGAACCACAGTCAACGTTGATTGCAGAGCGTCTTAGGTTTCATAAGCAGAATAAAAAGAAAGGGGAGTCCGTTTCAGCATTCATGGCTGAACTGAAGTGATTGTCTGAGCATTGTCAGTTCGGTAATGGGCTTAATGATGCACTGAGAAATTATTTAGTTCGTGGAATCTTACGAGAAAGCATTCAAAAATGGCTCCGAACTGAAGCACAGCTCAAATTTAAAAGAACAGTTGAAATCACTGTTTCAATGGAAACTACAGACAGAGGCACAATTGAGTTGCAATTAGGAATGAAAGTGAGCTTGAACAAAATTGCAATGTCTAAACAGAAACCAGCCTGGCCACTCAAATTGTGTTACCATTGTACCAGGGGCTCACATACACCAAACAAATGCAGGTTTAAAGGTGAAACTTGCAGGAAATGCAACAAAGTAGATCACATACAAACAGCATATCGAGCGGACAAAAATATAGAGTGCTCAGGGAAGAGAAATAGCTAAAAGGTCAAGTTGCAGTTTCAAAAAGAGCACTAATCTGCATGCTGTTGACGAAAAACCTGATAATGATGGCAGTGACACAGGAGTGGGTAGCCTTGAGATTTAGCGAGTGAACATCAATAACAGACAAGCAATATGGCTTATGCCAGAAGTGAACGGCAAAAATAGCTAAAATGGAATTGAAAACTGTCTCAGCTGCTTGTTGAACAAAATGAATTTGAACGGCATTTCAAAGATACTAAACTGAAGCCTGAAGATATCCAACTCAGAACTTATACTGGAGAAAAGATAGCTCATATGGGAATGATATTTGTGACAGTGAAATACAACACCCAAAAAACCACATTGAGCTTGTATGTGGTAAAAACAGGAGGACCAGCATTGTGTGGTCATGATTGGCTGAGACAACAACAACTTGATTGGGGATCCACCCACCATTTGCATGCCACTCACCTGCAATGAAGCCAACTGAAAGTGAATTAAGAAAGGTACTGGAAGATGCCACAACTGTCACCATGACCCATTCCCCAACAGAAGACAAACAGGTGTTGGTGCCAACCTCTCTGCCTCTGGTTGGAAAGCATATTGGGCCAAGGAAGGATCATGCTGCCCAGAGGAATCATGAAAGTGACGAAAGCAGTGATCCCACTACAATAGTTTTTGTAGGCAACTTATCTGAGAAAGCTTCCAATATGTTAATCAGGCAGTTACTTACGAAACATGGCTTGGTTTTAAGCTGGAAGAGAGCTCAAGGAGCTTCAGGAAAATTGCAAGCATTCAGCTTTTGTGAGTATAAAGAACCAGAATCTACTCCGCTTGCATTAAGGTTACTGGATAAACTTCAAGTGGAAGACAAAATGCTGCTTGTAAAAGTAGATGCAAAGACCAAAGCCCAGCTGAATGAATGGAACGCAAAAAAGAAAGAAGTCAATGGAGATACAAAAACAGAGGATTCGTCAGATGATGTTGTGAATGTGGAAACTAAGAGGAGAGATCAGATCTTAAAGGGAACAATAGAAGGATTAATAAGAGAATACTCCAGTGCAGTGAATGGAATGCACCTTCTCAACATCAAGATGCACAAACTAGAAGGAGGAGGAAAAAGAAGAAGAAAGGTGGCTGCCAGTGTCAGAACCACTTCCTGCTGTCTCAGAGTCAACTCCCACAACCGCCATGGAGGAGGCCCCAGAACCTCAGATTGTCTTCAAGGCCACAAGTCACACCTGCCAAGCAGAGTGATCCCACTTGTCAGGAAAAACGTTATTCCACAAAAGTAAGAAATTCTCCACAGCAGATCTTTAGGCCCGAATAGGACAATTTAAAATATACTATGCAATGGATGTCTGTACATTAGTTGTATTATATAGTATACTGTGTGTGTAGTTGAAATGCATCTATATTGAGTTGGAGTTTATAGTTAAGCAGGGAGGACTGTTGTGTATTTAATATTTCAGTAATCTTGTTTATATATTGGTTGATTAAGCATTCTTCATTAAATAATTCATTGCGGGTTGTATGTATAAATACATAAATCACATTACCATGTGATACGTGCACGCCTCGTTTAAAGTAAACTCGAAGTTAGACCCACATTTTGGACTACCATGTCTTCCTTTGAATTAGTTTAACGTTTTGAAGTTACTAAACATAACACCCACCACTCATTCTGAAACCCCAGCCTCGACTGCGCCACAGTCCATCATTCAGGCATCCTGTGGTCTAGCTTGAGTGGGATTTAGACCATAAGATTTATAGGAGCAGCATTACACCAGTCAGACTGTTGAGACTGCTCCACCATTCCATCATGGCTGATTTATTATCCCTCTCGACCTTATTCTCCTGCTTCCTCCCCATAATCTTTAATGCCCTGACTAATCAAGAACCTCTCAATATCCTCATTGACTTGACCTCCACAGACATTCGTGGCAATGATTCCACAGATTCACCACCCGCTGGCTAAAGAAATTTCTTCTCATCTCTGTTCTAAAGAGGCGTCCCTTTATTCTGAAGCTGTAACCTCCGATCCTAGACTCTCCCACCACAGGAAACATCCTCTCCATATCCACTCTCTCTAGACCTTTCAGTATTCAATAGGTTGCAATGAGATTTTGCAACCCCCTCCCATTCTTCTAATCAGTGAGTACAGGCCCAGAGCCATCAAACACTCCTCATACGTTAACCCTTTAATTCCCAGAATCATTCTCGTGGAACTTCTCTGGACCCTCTCCAATGTCAGCACATCCTTTCTTAGGTAAGGGGCATAAAATTGCTCACAGTACTCCGTGTGGTCTGACCATTCCCTTTTTAAACCTCAGCATTACATCTTGCTTTTATATTCTAGGCCTCTCGAAATGAATACTAATATTGCATTTGCCTCTTTCACCACTGACTCAACTTGCAAGTTAACCGTTAGGAAATCCTGAATGAAGACTCCCAAGTCCCTTTGCACCTCTGATTTCTGAAATTTCTTCCCATTTAGAAAACAGTCCATGCATTCCTTGAAACCATGATGGAGAAATCAGCAAACCTTACCGGAGTCAACTGCTGGGAGGTTAGCAGCTGCTGTAGCTGCTGCTGCTGCTGGTGCTGGTACAGGAACTGTCTTTGCTGGTCAGGTATCTGGCCCAATCCGGAGACACTGCTGTACAAGGGCAGAAAAGACAAGGCTGAGTCATTTGGAGAGAAGCAACTGTTTATATAAAGATGCACTTCCACCCTGGGAGAGGGTCAGAGAGCATTCCTCAAAAGCCGGGGCATGGAGAAGGGGTAAGAGGAGTGAAAACACCTGGAGACTGAGAGGGGTTAGCACAGACATGGTACTACGAGGAGAGTGAGAAAGAAACAGTTTTTGCAGAGAGAGGCAGACAGAAAGAAAGAGAGAGATAGGGAGAGGGAGAGAAATGAATGAGTTCCCCTATACTTATTTTATACAAGACTGCCTGTCTGTCCTTGGCTGCAGCCATGTTAGTAACCTTGTTTATGTATGAGGGGTGCAGTGCTGGACTGGGCATGTTTCCCGGATCAGTATGCTAAGTATGCATATCAGTCTAATAACAGGATGAGGGTGTTGCCACAACACCCAGTGTGAGGACCTGAAACTCCAACCCAGTCTATAATCTGCCTGTAGCTTTTCCCACTGGTTTGGCCCGCTAACTTCAGAGAGAACAACTCTCAACCCCCTCACCTGTCCTAAACCTCTTACCCCACCACCATTTCTCTCCTATAAGCACCAGTACAAACATAGACTAACTCCTGGATCTCCCTGGCCAACAGCACTGTGTACCTCCACCTGAAGGACAGCCGTGGTTCAAGTCGGCAACTTCCTAAGGGCTGGGCAGTAGATGCTGTGCTAGCCCTTGACACCCACCTTCCAGAAAGAATAAAATGCCCAAGACTAAAATAAGTGGAATAATTAAATATTAATAAAGGAAGCTTGCATGATCAAATAATCCAGGGTGCCACTCCAATGCAGCACCAAGAGAGTGTCATAGAGTCATACAGCACTACAGCACAGAAACAGGCCTTTTAGTCCATCTAGTCCAGACCATAGCCCCCCATACCTCTCTCATCCATGTACCTATCTAAATTTCTCTTACATGTTGCATGAAACCCACATCCACACTTCTGCTGGCAGATCATTCTAATCAGACCAGCCTCTGAGTGAAGAGGCTTCTGCTCAGGTTCCCCTTAAATATTTCACCTTTCACCATAATCTCTAGCTCTGGTCTCACTCAATCCGAGGGGAAGAAAGGCCCTAAAAAAATTTATATACTTCTATCAAATCTCCCCTCACTCTCCTACATTCCAGGGAATAAAATCTGAACCTATTCAACCTTTCCCTATAACTCAGGTCCTCAACTCTTGGCAATATCTTTGTACATTTTCTCTCTACTCTTTCAAGTTTATTGATATCTTTCCTGTAGGTAATGACCAGAACTGCACACAATACTCCAAATTAGACTTCAACAACATCTAATACAGCTTCAACATAACATTCCAATTCCTGTACTCAAAGCCCTGATTTATGAAGGGCAATGTGCCAAAAGCTCTCCTTACAACCCTATCTATTTTTCGAGTTGGCTCTTCCAAGGAATTATGGACCTGTATTCCCAGATCCCTTTGTTCTACCGTACTCCTCAGTGCTCCACGTTCACTGTGTAAGTCCTACCCTGGGTTGTCTCCCCAAAGTGCATCACCTCACGGTTCTTTGCATTAATTTTTATTTTTAGAGATACAGCATGGAATATGCCCTTCTGGCCTTTGAGCCGTGCTGCCCAGCAACACCCCCCGCCCCCGTGCCAACAACCCAGATTTAACCCTAACCCAATCACAGAACAATTGACTATATTGACTATCCAGTACACTTTTGGACTGTGAGACTGTGGACTGTGGGAGGAAACTGGAGCAACCATGGAAAATTCCATCTCCTGAAAAGCTGGGGGTGGCAAGGTTTGGTTGAGACAATGCCCTCTGAGCTCAATGTTAAATGTTCTTCACAGCACACGGGTCAACATTACTCCCTTTACCAACATCACCACTTTACACTACCTGGGCATACTCACTTATTTGTGTGTGCAAACTTGTTGCTGTGTTTCTATGTAAAACATTAATTACACTTCAATAGATTTAAAATGCTTTAGGATATCCTGAGATTGCTAAAAATGCTGTAAAATTTTGCCAAATCTTTTATTCAGGTGGCTATTCAATAGGGTTCCTTAATAATTTAGTCACTTTCTGTATTAACCAATGTAAGTAATGCTTCAAAGAGCGAACTTAGCCTTTTGAGAAACTATATTATTTATCAGATACATTCTAAGTAACAACTTTGGATGAACAGTATGTTGTGACTCTACAGCTTAACACACTAACCTTTCTTGTACAACAATCTTTCACGTAATAGTGTTCATGAGCAAAGAAATCTTGGGGTCCGAGTTCTTAGCTCCCTGAAGGCAGCTACACAGGCTGATAGGGTGGTTAAGAAGGCATATGGCGTGCTTGCCTTTATTAGTCAAGGTACTGAGTTCAAAAGCCAGGAAATTATGTTGCAGCTTTATAAAACTCATTTTAGGCCACATCTGGAGTATTGCATCTAGTCACGTCTGTTCACCCCATTACAGGAAGAATGTCAAGGCTTTGGAGAGGGCAGGATTAGAGGGCATGGGCTATAATGATAGGTTGGACAAGCTTGGGTTGTTTTCTGTAGAGCGGCGGGGGCTGAGGGGAGATCTGATAAAATGTTTATAAGATTATGAGATGCACAGATAGAGTAGACAAACAATAATTTTTTTCCGAGGGTTGAAGTGTCCAGAAGATATGTATTTAAGGTGGGAGGGGGTAATTTCAAAGGAGATGTGAGGGTTTTTTTTAACATAGAGAGCGGTGGGTGCCTGGAATGTGTTGCCTGGTGTGGTGTTAGAGGCAGAAACATTAGAGGCTTTTAAGAGGCATTTAGATAGGCACAGGAATGTGAGGAAAATGGAAGGATATGGACATTGTGTAGGCAGGAGAGATTAGTTTAGCTAGCAATTTGATTACTAATTTAATATGTTTGTAGAACATTATGGGCCAAAGGGCCTGTTCCTGTGCTGCACTAATCTATGTTCTATGTATAACTATCATTAATGCAGTGAAATATCACATCAACTTTAGTAAACCCAATTTGAGATCAAACACTAAGGGAATATTCGAACATGTGGTCTATGAGTTCGGTCGGAGATATTAGTTTTAAGGGGCATATAAGGGACAGGGAGGCTGCCGGGAGAACATTAGGGAGGATATATCAGATCTTAGATGGCAGACATGGTACTGGAGTGGTTAGTGCAATACTTTACATCATAGGTGATCGGGGGTTCAATTCCTGCTGCCGTCTGTAAGGAGTTTTATACGTTTTCCCCATTTTTCTCCGGGTGTTCCGGATTCCTCCCATATTCCGAAGGCGCATTAGGGTTACTAAGTTGTAGACATGCTTTGTTGGCGCCGGAAGCATGGCCACACTTGCAGTTGCCCTCGGAACATCTTCAGACTGTGTTGGTAGTTGATACAAATGATGCATTTCACTGTACATTTCAAGGAACATGTGACTTTAGATCATTAATTGATGCCACAATTTTAGCATTGGTGCTGTCTAAGAGACCAAAAGTTGAGAAGCACAGAGATTTCTGAGTATATTCTGGAACAGGTTACAGACTTCCTGGGTCACACAAGTGTCTTTATTAAATATGGACATCGGGATCTATCATAACCCAATGAAAAGGCAAGACTGGTGGAAAGAATGTAGGTCATCCCAGAGGCTCAATACGTCGTGAAGTAGAAGATTTTATAGATTAGCTTTATTTGTCACATATACATCCAACCATACAGTGAAATGTATTGTTTGTGTCAACGGCTAACACAGTCTGAGGATGTGCTGGGGACAACCCGCAAGTATTGCCATGCTTCCAGCGCCAACATAGTATGTCCAGAACTTACTTACCCTTACTAACCTGTACATCTTTGGAATGTGACAGGAAACCAGAGCACTCAGAGGAAATCCACTCGGTCACAGATAGAATATACAAACTCCTTACAGAGAGCGGCAGAAACTGAACTGTGATCACTGGCACTGTCAAGTGTATTGCTAGCCGCTATGCTACCGTGCTGGAAACAAACAAGTCAAACAAGCATTGAATTGCAGCTTGAAGCCAGGTGAGGGAGTGAGTTAGGGAACAAAAATGTACATCATACAGATTGATGGTTCTGTGGGAATTTGGAGGACGAGTCCATCCATTGCCATTAGGGGGAGCTCTGGTTGCAATAGCGCTCGCTGTGATCATCTGGTGGTGGACAGTGGCTACTGCAGCACCTTGACATAAGTACCTTCTCTCATTGGCTTGTTAGGTGCAAACTGGACACATCACATCCAAATACTCTGAATCTTGAAGTTCACAAAATGGAAACAAAAGATATTGTAGGTACTCTGATACTCTGATGTTGTCCTCAGGAGAGATACTATCTTATTTTTATTTACAGATACAGCATGGAACAACCCCTTTCAGCCCAACAAGCTGCAATGCCCAAGAACCCACCTGTGTAACACTAGACTAAGTACGGGACAATGTACAATGACTAATTAACCTACTAACCAGTATGTCTTTGGACTGTGGGAGGAAACCGAAGCATCTGGGGGAAACCTAAATGCTGACAAGGAGAATGTACAAACTCCTTGCAGAACTCTGAAATGCCCTGAGCTGTAATAAAGTTGCGCTAACTGCTACGCTACTGTGGCACCCTATGATCTTCTGGAGTTAAAACTCTTGAGTAAAAGTAAAAGATCCCAAGGAACACTGATGGAGTGAGGAAGATTGCTCTGTGAGCTAGAATAGAGTCAATGGACTGAGTGGACTCCCATCCACTGAGGAAACATGGAACCTGAAAAACACATTGTTTGTGCAGCCCAATTGTGTTAACAGGTGATGGAAGCTGGTTCAATAATAAATTACAGAAGGGAATTGGGTAAATTAATTCAGGAGAAAAAAATTACAAGGCTAAGAGAAACAGCAGGGATTGGAACTAATTGGATAGCACAAAGCAGACTGAGCACAGTGGGCAAAGTGGACCACTTTCTGGGCCATAAGATTCTCTGAGGTGTTATTTTCTTTATTACCAAACAAGAGCTGGCAGCCTGCTTCATGTGACAGTAAGAAGCAACATCTGAATCTCTCTCCACATTTCCAGACCATCTCACAGATTGTCAATTAGCTCAGGGTCCAGTTCCTCTTGTTCCTGCACTCTGGTTAAATAGCGCTTGAGTTCTAATTTAATTCTGAGCTTATAGATCCTCATTTGCATAACTCCACACCATACTGTTTGCCATGGGGCAGCAATTACTCACTGCTGATAGAAATTCAAATTAAAGCACCCAGAGCAATCATCAAACTCCAGAAAGACATATTAAACTTTGATTATTTCAGATGAATCATCAGGTTGGTTTGCTGATTAGAAATAAGGCACCTCTTTTTTGAATATTCAGGCTTCTCATGTAATCCTTATTACATTTTAAAAAATTGTACTTGTATATTGGAGATTTGATATGATGGCATGAATATCAATTTCTCCTTCTGGAAAACCAATTCCCTCACGGTCCAATCTCCTCTCCTACCAGATTCCTTCTTCTCCAGCCCTTGAACTATCCTACCCACCTAGCTTCACCTATCACCTTCCAGCTAGCCTCCTGCCCTAGCCCCCACCACCTTTTTTATTCTGGCATCTTCCTCCTTCCTTCTTAGGTTCATTTCTATAGACACTGCCTGACCTGCTGAGTTCCTCTGGCATTTTGTGTGTGTTGCTCTGGAGATTTAACAATTTCATACTCCCCAGTTCTATATTACTTTGTACATATGAGCGTATCTGAAACTCATCCTGACTCACAAGTCACAATTGAAGTGGCATGGTTAATAGTTTTATGTAGCATTATAAAAGAGAAGAGAACATTAGGGAGGAGAGATCAGATCTTCGATGGCTGGCATGATAGTGCAGCGTTTAGTGTAACGCTATTACAAGGCCAACAACCTGGGTTCAATTCCTGCTGCTGTCTGTAAGGAGTTTGTATGTTCTCCCTATGATCGCATGGGGTTCTTCTGAGTGCTCTGGTTTCCTCCCACATTCCAAATGAAGTAAGGCTTAATTGGTCACAATGGTGTAATTGAGTGGCACGGGCCATTGGTCAATTGCCGTGCTGTACCTCTAAATAAAAAGAAACACTCACTCGTCAGCTATTGCTCTCTGACTTACACAGGCTCCTAGTCCAGCAACAGGTTGGTTTCAACATTTATATTTAATTCACTTTGTGGACTTTGCCGCACCTGATCTTCATCACTTTCTACAACCTTCAGGGAGTGCTTCAGTTCCTGTCTCCTGAGTTCCCTTCATGGTCTCCATACCTTTCTGTATCTCACTCCTCAGCCTGAGCTCTCCTCACTTCCTTCAAGATGTTCTTGAAAACCCAGCTCTGTGACCAAGTGACTGCATACCTTCTCACACCTCTTCCACTGGCTCAGTGTCTGTCAAGGAGGAGACTACATAGCATCCACACCAGGGCCATCAGACTCAAAAGCAGTTACTTTTCCCAAGCAGTAAGGCTGATCAACTCCTCCTCTCACTAACCCACCCCTCCACACTCCCAACCACCTCATTTCCTATCAGAGCCACCTTATGTGCAGACACTCCTGTGTCTAGCGTCACTCTTGCAGCGGGTGGTGAGGGTAGCAGAGCGGGTTATTGGCACAACATTACCCTCCCTCAGAGACATTTATAATGGCAGACCTCAAAAGAAGGCTACTTGTATTTCAAAGGATCCCACTCATCCTGGACATCACCTGTTTTCCCCTCTACCTTCTGGGAAGAGATACAGAGCATTAAGGACGAAAACAAAGAGACTCCTTAACAGCTTCTACCAACAAGCAGTGAAATGTCTAACACCCCCTTCCCTTCTCCTGCCCCCCTCTAAGACGGCGGCAGCTAAATGCATCACACTTCCAGGAATGGCAGGTGTGCAATAGCCCTACCACCCCCCCCGCCCCCCCATCCATATATTATTAATTTTGGACTGCACTCCTGAGGTTTTAGAGTTTATTTTATGTATATATTGTTTGTCATGCTGCAAAACGTTGAGCTGCTAAACTGTGTTTCATTGTTCCACAACAATGACAATAAAGATATTCTATTCTAAGGACATACAATCAATGTATATAAGTACCTTAAGTATTTATATTTATTATTACTGTGTTCTTTTACCTTAGTGTGTTTTTTGTGCTGCATCAGATCCAGAGTAATCATTATTGAAACAATTTTGAATCGGAATCTGTTACCACTGTGAAATGCTATGTAATGTTTAACTGGTTTCATGGTGCTATATCAGTTAAAGGTTTTGTCTGTAAGCTGAACCAATGTACCAAAAGCATTAGTTTACCCACATTAACCACCCCTACCCCCACCACCACACGCACTTTGTATCTCTCTAATAGCTCAAGCACAGAGGACAATGTTGGCAGAAGCCATGCAAAATAGTCTCCAAACTGGTCAAGCAGTAGATGAAAGTGAATTGCCCATGAGAAGGAGAGGGAAGGAGATGAACTGAAGGATGAGGCAGGTTGAACAGGCAAGGTTTGCTGTTTGCTGAATGTTTGGTCATTATATTGTTCTTGATTCTCCTGGCCTGTCAGAGCAATGGAAACCACCAACCTACCTTACAAATCCAATAATGAACCCAAAACGCCCTTTAGGGAGGGAGACCTGCTGTTCCTCCCTGTTCTGTTTGATGTGTGACTCCAGACCTGCCAAGGTCGTCGATGTTATGCAATGATGGGGAATTTCTTTAGCTAGAGGGTGTACATCTGTGGAATTCATTGCCATGGACAACTGTGGAGGCCTATTCATTGGGTATATCTAAAGTGGTGGTTGATAGGTTCTTGATTAGTAAAAGTGTCAAAGGGTTATGGGGAAAAGGCAGGAGAATGGGGTTGACAAGGATAATAGATCAACTACGATGGAATGGTAGAGCAGACTTGATGGGCTGAACGATTTAATTCTGCTCTTATGTCTCATGGCATTATGGATTCAATAGCACAGTAGATATGTTATTGGATTGTTATCCAAAGGCCTGGATTACGATCCAGAGACATTCCTTCAAATCTTATCACAGCAGCCAGGGAAAACTGAAATGTAAATAATTAAATCATTTGGGAACAAATCTGGCATCTCTACTTGTGATCTTCTGGGAACAACTGGAATGGCATAAAAAAAACTAAAGTGATTCACTAAAAGAAGAATTAGGAAAGGGAATGAAAGGTGGTTGGAGAAAAGTAAAGGGTAAAAGTCGGAGGTAAGGTTTTTTTTACACAGAGAGTGCTGGGTGGATAGAGTGTGCTGCCAGGGGTGGTGATGGAGACAGATACATTAGGGACATTTAAGAGTCTCTTAGATAGGCACATGGATGATAGAAAAATGGAGGGCTATATGGGAGGGAAGAATTAGTTTGATTTTGGAGCAGGTTAAAGGGTCAGCAAAACATCATGGGTCAAAGGGCTTTTACTGTGTTGAACTGTATAATGCCCTAATATTCTATGAAATTTGCCATCCTTACATGGCCTGACCTAAATATGATTTCAGAACCACCAATGTAGTTAATTCTTTGTAGTTCAGAGATAACTTCAAAATGGATAAAAATCACTGGCTTTGTCAGTGCCAGAATGGTCTTTGAACAAATTTATAAAAGATGTAGTTGACTCTTAACTATGCCTTGAGATGCAGTTGAAAGCAAGGGAAACGTAGGATTATTAATAAATTCTGGACCACTGCAATAGGTTATCGGTTCATTGTCACTTTGCTATTAGTAGGGACTTGCAGTCCTGACTTAACTTCCAAATGTGCATATCAATCATTAAGAACCCTCAGCGTAAGGGACATGCTCTTTTCTTGTTACTACCAGCTGGGAGGAGATGCAGAGCTTGAATGGTTCAGAAAAAGCTTCTTCCTTTCTGCCATCAGATTTCGAAACAATCCATGAACCCGTGAACAGTTCCTCGTTATTCCTTTTCTCCAGAATCCAAATCACGTTTATTATGACTGACTTTTGTCATAAAATGTGTTGTTTTATGGCAGATTTATAGTGCAAGACATAAAAATACTATGACTGTTACAATAAATCATAATAATAATAAATAGATAATGTAAAAGGAATAGTGAGGTAGTGTTCATGGACTCCAGAAATCTGATGGCAGAGGGATAGAACTTGTTGCAGAAATGGTGAGCGTGTGTCTTCAGGCTCTTGTACCTTCTCCCTAATGGTAGCTAATATTATATTTATTTTTATTTTTGCAGTTTATAGTTTTACATCTTTCCCCTGTACTTCTGCCCCAAAACAACAAATTTCACGCTTTCTACGTCAGTGATAGTAAACCTGATTCTGATGGTCTTCAATGGCTGTAAAACATTTTAGGACATCCTGAGAAGGAAGTGACAGGTACCACAGAAATCTAAACTTTTTCTTTACATGCTGATTTGGAGCTGCCCAAGAAGAATTAATCTGAAACACTTCCTAACACTCTTCACTAAAACAATATATATTAGTATTTGATCAGGAACAAGTGCACACATCAGGCAGTATTGTTCAAATAAGGTCTGCCTGGTTACTGAAAAATGAGGCAATCTGACCTGTGACAGAGGCCAGCTGTTGGTGGAACATTAATGGGTGCAGACGTATGTGCGAGGGAGTTATGGATTGATGCCACAGATGCAGATGATTGGCTCACACCATTCAGAGGACCGACAATACCATTGCTGGCCAATTGGGAACCCAGGGGGCCTCCCATCATCCCAGTCATCATGGGTGTAGATGAGAAAGTTGTCGTCGCCGTGGAAACACTGCTGCCCAGGCTTCCCACGCAGGTCCTAGCCAACCCGTTGACTGGCTGCGAAATTCCGGCCATTCCTGGAAGCTGGAGGGAGACCGGACTTTGCTGCAGAAGTGGCAGGGCAGGAGGTGGGGTGCTCTGGAGGGACGAAGATGAGCTGCTTCTACTGTGGCATCCAGAGTGGAGATCCTAGAGAAAGAGAAAGAAAGGTCCAATTACACTCACATAATTCTTTAATAATAAATAGTAACACCCCAAGTTTCTATAAAGTGGGTTTTCTACTTTCCTAGAAGTTTGAGGAGATTCGGCATGTCAGCTAAAACTCTGACAAACTTCGACAGATACACAGTGGAGAATATCCTGACTGGTTTCATCAGTCTGGTCTGTTAACACCAATACTCAAAAATGGAAATCTCTACAAAAGGTAGGAAGGGTTAGGTTGATCTTAGACTAGATTAAAAGGATGGCACAACATTGTGGTGGAAGGGCTTGTAACGTGCTAGGTTTTAGGTTGTATGTTCTATGTGGCGGATACAGCCCAGTCCATCACAGGCAATGCCCTCCCCCATTATTGAACACATTTACAAGGAGTAACTGCCTTTATTAAACACAGAACTTAGAACATAAAAAATTATAGCACAGTACAGACCCTTTGGCCAACAATGTTGTGCCGAGCTTTTAACCTACTCCAAGATCATTCTAACCCTTCCATCCCACATTGCCCTCCATTTTTTATCATCCATGTGCCGATCTAAGAGTTTCTTATATGTCCCTAATGTATCTGCCTCTATCGCCACCACTGGCATGCATTCAATTCATCCACTACAGCTGCGGCTTGCTACCACCCACACTGGAATTCTGCAGATGCTGGAAATTCAAGCAACACACATCAAAGTTGCTGGTGAACGTAGCAGGCCAGGCAGCATCTCTAGGAAGAGGTGCAGTCGACGTTTCAGGCCGAGACCCTTCGTCAGGACTAACTGAAGGAAGAGTGAGTAAGGGATTTGAAAGTGGGAGGGGGAGGGGGAGATCCAAAATGATAGGAGAAGACAGGAGGGGGAGGGATGGAGCCAAGAGCTGGACAGGTGATTGGCAAAAGGGGATATGAGAGGGTCATGGGACAGGAGGTCCGGGAAGAAAGACAAGGGGGGGGGGAACCCAGAGGATGGGCAAGGGGTATAGTCAAAGGGACAGAGGGAGAAAAAGGAGAGTGAGAGAAAGAATGTGTGTATAAAAATAAATAACAGATGGGGTACGAGGGGGAGGTGGGGCATTAGCGGAAGTTAGAGAAGTCGATGTTCATGCCATCAGGTTGGAGGCTACCCAGATGGAATATAAGGTGTTGTTCCTCCAACCTGAGTGTGGCTTCATCTTTACAGTAGGAGCCCCTACAATTTGCTTACCAACACAACTGATCGACAGATGACGCAATACCAACTGCTCTACACGCAGTCCTTACACATCTGGAGAAGAAGGGTGCTCATGTGAGAATGCTGTTCTTGGACTACAGTTCAACATCCAACACCATAATTCCATCTTGGTTTGACAAGAAGCTCAGAGACCTCGGCCTTGACGCTGCTTTGAGCAGCTGGACCCTGGACCTCCTGTCAGATCACCGGCAGGTGGTAAGAGTGGGCTCCCTCACCTCTGCCCTTCTGACCCTCAATACAGGTGCCCTTCAGAGCTGTGTCCTAAGCCCCCTCCTTTACTCTCTGTATATCCATGACTGCTGCCACCCACAGCTCCAATCTGCTGATTAAATTTACTGATGATACTACATTGATTGGTTTTATCTCAAATAATAACAAGGCAGCCTACAGAGAAGAACTCATCACCCTGACACAGTGGTGTCAGGAAAACAACCTCTCCCTCAATGTCGCAAAAACAAAGGAGCTGGTTGTGGATTACAGGAGGAATGGAGACGGGCTAACCCCTATTGACATCAATAGATCTGGGGTGGAGAGGGTGAACAGCTTTAAGTTCCTCAGCATTCACATCACCGAGGATCTCGCGTGGTCTGTACATACCGGCTGTGTGGTGAAAAAAGCACAACAGCACCTCTTTCACCTCAGACAGTTGAAGAAGTTTGGTATGAGCCCCCAAATTCTAAGGACTTTCTACAGGGGCACAATCGAGAGCATCCTGACTGGCTGCATCACTGTCTGGTATGGGAACTATACTTCCCTCAATTGCAAGACTCTGCAGAGCAAACAGCCCAGTGCATCTATAGATGTGAACTTCCCACTATTCAGGGCATTTACAGAGACAGGTGCGTAATAAGGGCCCGAAGGATCATTGGGGACCCGAGTCACCTCAACCACAAACTGTTCCAGCTGCTACCATCCGGGAAACTGTACCACAGCATAAAAGCCAGGACCAACAGGCTCCGGGACAGCTTCTTCCACCAGGCCATCAGACTGATTAATTCACACTGATACAATTGTATCGCTACGCTATATTGACTATCCTGTTGTACATACGATTTATTACAAATTACTATAAATTGCACATTGCACATTTAGACGGAGATGTAACGTAAAGATTTTTACTCATGTATGGGAAGGATGTAAGTAATAAAGTCAATTCAATTCAATTCTGTGTATAAGATCTACTTCTGATAAATCCCCTATACTTTCCTCCAGTCATCTTAAAAATTATGCCTTCTTGTATTAGCTATAGCAGCCCTGGGAAAAAGTCCACCCTATCCATGTCTCTTATCATATACACCTTGTTGGAAATGACTGATTTTTAAATAATACTTCTTATAAGATTTGTGCTTTCTAACAAACTCATGCATTTTCACACTCACTGCCAGAAAGCAGTATCACAACTAACTGACGGTTTATCACCTTTCTCATTTTTCATTGGCTAAGTATTAACATATTACCCACATGATATAATTGAGAGTTTTTCCGCCACACAAGTCGCCTTGAAGCACCCTAGAAGCATCTTCCCCTCTGCCATCTGATTCCTAAATGGACATTGAACCCGTGAACACTACCTCACTTTTTTTATATATTTCTGTTTTTGGCATGATTTTTAAACTATCAATATATGTATACTGTAATTGATTGATTGATTGATTTTTTTTCTCCTTCTTCTTCTATATTATGTATTGCATTGAACTGCTGCTGTTAAGTTAACAAATTTCACGACACATGCCTGTGATAATAAACCTGATTCTGATGTAATTGTTTTAATTATGTAGCCTATTAGTTCATTCCTATCCAAGGAATTTCTTTATCTTATCTATAAAAGTGATAGATTTTTCAGAAGTGCCATCTTGGCTTCTTTCCTATCTTTATCTTACACCTCTTAGCATTGTTTCTCAGCTCTTTATTTAGTATACTTAGTATTTGTACGTTTGTACTCAATAATCTGAAATCTTAGAATTAAGAATGCTCGTCATTCTTGACACCTGGAAGAATCCCAAGGATCAGAAAATAAACAGAGATGCAAATGCTACCAAGTTATCTCTCATCTTCATTCAATCCAAAGAGAAAAGCCCTAGCTCACTCAACCTCTCCTTATAAAACATGCTCGGTATTCCAGCAGCATCCTGGTAAATCTCCTCTCCACCCTCTCTAAAGCTTCCACATCATTTCTATTATAAATAGCCATCATTGGCATACATGGTGAAATTCAATATATATATAAAATATAGTTGAATTAAAAATAGTACAAAACCAGAAATTTTTTAAAAAAGTGAGATAGTGTTTGTGGGTTCAATATCTATTCAGAAATCGGACGGCAGAGGGGAAGAAGCTGAGTGTGTGCCTTCAGACTTCTGTACTTTCTTCCTGATGGTAACAATGAGAAAAGGGCATGTCCTGGGTGATGGGAGTCTTTAATAATGGATGTCGCCTTTCTGAGGCACTGCTCCTTGAAGATGTCTTGGATACCACAGAGGCTAGTACCCAAGATGGAGCTGAGTAATTTTACAAGTTTCTGTAGCTTCTTTCCCTCCTATAAGGTAGCAACTCCCCCTCACTCCCAATACCAGACAGTGATGCAGCCTGTCAGAATGCTCTCCATGGTACATCTGTAGAAGCTTTCGAGTGTTTTAGTTGACAAGCCAATTCTCCTCAAACTCCTAATGAAATATACCAGCTGCAGTAAATTGACTTTGTTTAGTGTACGATACCCTACTGTGAATAATACACCCTCCTCCATCTTCTTCTCCCCACCTCCAACTTCAGAGGGTGATACAGTGTTGGCAATAAATATCCTGCAACACAGAAGTTGGTCACTAGTAGGGAATTCAGTAGAAACCTCTCGGTCCAGACAGTGGAGTGTGTTTGAGGTGGATTAACAGATATATTAAAGGACAAGCTGGAAATGGCAGAAAGGAAGTGGCTACTACAAAGCTGAAGTGAAGAGGGGCCGTGCAACGAAACTAATGAGCAAACAATGCTCTGTACCAGCTGTAAGGTATCAAAGGTTATGGGAGGAGGCAGGAGAATGGGGTTGAATGGGAAAATAAACCAGCCATGACTCATTGGGCTAAATTGCTTAATTCTGCTCCTATCTCTTATGATCTTAAAATCCCACTGAAACCCAAAGTGGGTTTTAATGGGATTTTAAGTGGGTTCAATTCCCATTGCTGTCTGTTAGGAGACTGTGCATTCACCTGTGGTTATATTTCCTCTGTGCACTCTGCTTTTTGCAAACATTCCAAAGAGGTATGAGTTAGTGTTAGTAAGTCATGGGCATGCTATGTTGGCGCTGGATGCATAATGATACTTGTAGGCTGTCACCCCACCCCCACCTCCCCAGCACAACCTCAGACTGTGTTGGTCACTGATGCAAATGACATATTTCACTGTATGTTTCGATAAAGCTGATCTTTAAATCTTTAACAGGAGAAAGCTATTTAATCATCAGAGCCTGTTGCACTACTCAATCATATTGTGGCTGACCTGAAGCTTTTGACAAAATTGCTTGAGAAAAATGTTTTAATATTTTAATTTAGACCCTTTGTTTGAACTATTTATTATAAAGATAAATCCAGCTGTCTTTCTAGCCTGTGTAAGGAACGACTTACTGATATCACTAATTTTTAGGTTATACCTCCTTGTTCTAGGCTCTTCCAGGTGATTGGGACTTTTAGTTACTAAGCAAGGGCCTGTCTCATTAGCGGTATGCTGTAAGAGGTCAATGTCTCCTGCAGAAGGCTACCTCTTTATACTGCTATACTGTAAACTGTAAGAGGTCAATGTCTCCTTCTGTGGAAGGCAACAGATCTTCCCCAGACAGTGTGTTAAATACCTCTGATGATGCAGAGAGAGAGTTCTCAGTTATGAAGCTGCTCTTCGAAGGAGGACTCTTACTGCTGTTCAGCAGTTCGGAGCTGCAGGCTGTACCCAGGAAAAAGAGGGAAAATGATCAGATTAATTATTATTGTCACATACTAAGATGCAGTGAGCATAAACATAAGTTATTCTGCAGATGCTGGAAATCCAGAGTAACACACACCAAATGCAGGGGAATAAACAATTGATGTTCAAAGTAAATTTATTATTAAAGTACATATATTTCAGGTTCCTTAAGGTTGTTATAACTGGGGGTGGTAATGGGGATAAGCTCCCTCTACCTATTAAATTATCTCAAATAACCCTTGACAACCAAGTCCAGCTCCTTGCCTTCACGTGTGGCTTCGCTACTAAGCCCAGGGAACCATTTCTAGTGACAGGAGAAGAGGCCAAGGCAGGTTACTGGCACCTTAAAACCAGTTGATTCAGACAGATGGTGCTCATCAGCTATGGTTAGCAGCTCATCTAGGAGAAGGCTTCAAACCTCTGCTGCCTTGCAGCTATGCCCACTCATGGGGAAGGCTTTCGGAGCAAACCCTGAGGAAAAATCTAGAGCTGGAGTCCCTGAGGCAGTCCTCTGCTGAATTCAACGTTGACTGGCAACTCCTGCGACACTGCTGGTACCAAACTGTATCGGTCTCTGCCGTTCCTTTGGGTTCATCAGATGCGTGGAGAGGGGGAGCTTGCTACATGGGCAACAGCTTGGTCTCCATATCGTACTACCCAGACTTGTGTATCTAGGCAAGCTAGTACTCAACACCCACAGTCAACCTTAACCAATGGAGGCCTTCGGATACATATATGTCACAATATACAACTCTGAGATTAACTTTTTGCAGGCATTTACATAAATACAAAGAAAAAAACAAGCATAATAATAATAAATAAATAAGCAATAAATATTGATAAAATAAGATGAAGAGTCCTTGAAAGTCAGTCCATAGGAACAGTTCAGTGTTGGGGAGAGTGAAGTTGAGTGGAGTTATCCCCTCTGATGGTTGAGTGGGTAATAATTGTTCCTGAACCCAGTGATGTGAATCCTAAGGCTCCTGTATCACCTTCTTCATGGCAGGGTGAGAAGAGAGTATGGCCTGGATGGTTGGGGTTCCTGATGATGGATGCTACCTTCTTGCAATAGCGCTCTGTGGTGGCGCTGAGACCCTTCGTCAGGACTGAAACACTGACTGTTTATTCCCCTTCATAGTTGCTACCTAACCTGCTGAGTTCCTCCAGAATTTTGTACATGAGTAACTCTGAGATACAGTGAAATGCTTTGGTTTACATGCCACCCACACAGATCATTCCATTTGTATTTACATCAGGTAGCATAAAAAGACAAAACAGAATGCAGGTATAATGTTACAGATTCAGAGAAAGTGCAAGAGTTCCGCTGTTCATGGTATTTGCATTTGCTGGATCTTGCAGTGGCCAAATTCACAGCTTATACTTTCCTACGTTATATACCTTACAAATAATACAAGTTGTTTGTGAAGGTCTTTGGGATGTCCTAACAGATACAGTGCGGCCATTTTCTTAAATAGAAATTGAACTTTTGTCCCCTTGGATAGGGTTGGATTCAGTCAGTGGGATCTTTTGTTGCAGGGGTGCCAGATGCTGTGACTTCCTTTTTCATTTAACCTTTAATTAATTTGACGAGAAACACATACCACCAGACTCAAGGACAACTTCAAGGACCTAACAGAGGATTGTAAAAACTGTCAAGAGGATCAGCACAGTCATCCTCCCCACTACTTGTGACATTTATCAGAAGCCTTGCATAAGAAGGGACTGAAGCGTTGCTGAGGATCCCTACCACTGATCCCACTATCTCTGTGACCCACTACCATCAGGAACGAGGTACAGAAGCATCAGGACTGGAACTGCCAGACTGGGTAACAGCTTCTTCCATTATGCTGAGAGACTAATGAATACCCTGCCACCACGGAGGTCTTGTCACTAGAACAGCCAGCTGTTTGCCTGTGCTGTGCACTACATACGCATTTTTGAATGATATTTTATTTACTTATTTGTGCTAATATTTTGTTTTATGTACCGTGTGATATTTATTTTGTGGGTGTACTGTGGTCCGAAGGAATATTGTTTCATTAAGTTACATATATGTACAGTCAGATGACAATAAACTTGAACTTGAACTACTGTATCCTGCTGTTATAAAGCACTTGACAGACCTCTTGTATGATAAAGATGAACTTTTGATCTCGCAGCTCTTCCACCTTATTTGTTTATCTGCACTGCAATTCCTCTGAATCTGTAACACTACGGCTTAATGTCAAGGATTATACATATGAACATGAGAAATAGGAGTGGGAGTAGGCCATCACACGTCAGGCACAGAATGGAGCTAAGTCCACAGTCAGATCAGCCATGATCTTATTGAAGGTGGAGGAGACAGCCTACTCCTGTTCTTGTGTTTTACGTTATCTTCTTATGTTGCAGTACTTTCTGAATTAAAATGGATATGACTGCAGTTTAAATCTACTTTGTTGATTGGGATGTGACTTGTTTCTGATATTAGTTGAATAGTTCCAATTTGTCTAACTGACTGTCTCCGCTCCAGTGAGAAACTTGTTGGGGGTAACCCAGCTATAGGAGCCATCTAAGTATTTTTTGGATTATAGGAGCCATATATCTATTTTCTGTCTGTATTGTATTTTGGTGCATTTATTATAGTAATTCGTCATGTGGGTTGGGGTGTAGTAGAAGCAAATGAGTATAGTTATTTATTCAAGTTTGGGGATAATTAGTTGTTAGCCCGAGGGAGTGAGCCACAGGGAATGATTTTTTTTGCTGACAAAAAGTAGTAGTTACTTCAAACCAAATCAAAACCACTGAGAGACTAAGGCTACGTCCACACTAGCCCGGATAATTTTGAAAACGCCAGTTTTGCGTAAAAACGATAGGCGTCCACACCAGGCGTTTTTGACCTCTGTCCACATTAGAATGGATATTTGGGCGAATCTCCTCCTATTGGGCATGCGCAGGACACACAGAAAACAAGCGAAGAGGAAACGGTATATTTGTCCAGTTACAGACTAGAAACTTAAAGGAAATTGCTAAACGAAAGACTTGGTGCGTGTTTGTCCAGAAACATTTCCTACAGCCGTAGTCTCTTCACCGATGAAAAGGACGACAGCTACAACTAAATGTGATATGGCTTATTACTGGGCAAAAGTGACAATTTCATCTACTGAATGTTTGCACAAGCAATACATTAATAAAGCACCTTGTTAAATGTATAAAACATGTCTGCGTCAGTGTTATCTTGTATTTCCATACAATGTTACACTAGGCTGTTACACATCTGTTGTCAGATATTGTTGTGGTGTTGGAGGTTGCGTTCAAGAAAACAATGAAGTGCCGCACTACCGCCACCATTTGTTCCGGCACGTCATGACAGCGTTTTTAAAATTAGCCGGTTACCCCGTACACACTACAATGGCCAACTGGCGTTTTCAGATTTAAACACTCTGGAGAGTGTTTTAGAAAAGCTCCATTTTTGGGGGAGGAAAACGCCATTTCAGTGTGGACAGAGGGTCAAAACGAAGAGAAAAAGCTTCAGTTATGGATTTATCCGGTCTAGTGTGAACGTAGCCTAAGTCAGGGTAATCGACGCTGTGCGACGCACTTCCAAATAATGAATTTCCAAATCAATAAAGGTTCGTTCGATCCTTTGTTACGAAACCAGCAAAGACGAATGATCTTATAGTGTTAATCAACTAACAAAACTAAATTAGCAATATAATGGTCTAATTAGTGGTCTAATAATGTCCCAATTAATTCATTAAGACTGTATTGTATGAACTTGTTAGTTAAAATCAAAGCTTGCATACAATCATGTGTCAGATGTAGAATGGAGATGCAGGGAGGATCTTAATGAAAAGAGTCAAAAACTTTTGTGAGACCAGAAAAGGTCGGATATGGTGGCTGCTGCTGCTCTCTGCATTCTGCTTGCAGCTGACCTGAGTGACGATCATGTTGACTGTGTCTCAGCCATGATCTTATTGAATGGTCGAGCAAGCTGAATGGGCCAGATGGCCTACTCCTGCTCCTATTTCATGTGTTCTTATGTATAATCCTTGACAACAAGAATGTTGGTCAACTATGGGTAGCATCTTAGCTGGGGCTCTATACACAAGCTTTCTGACAGGGGTTGATGGACAGTACAGCAGGACCACAAACACTAGCCTTGAAGCAGGGTGTTGAACTGCCAATTTCCCTCCACAGATGCTACCTGATCCGCCAGCCTGTGTGCATTCACTTTATCTCTGCCCCTCATTGTTTTATACATTTTCATAAGGCTACCTACCGCTCCAAAGGAAAAGTCCTAGGCTGCCTACCTTTCCCTATAACTCAGGCTGTTGGGTTCTGGCAACACCTCAAATACTATTTTCAATGGCTATACGCTGGACAATTTCAGAGTTCAAAGGTTATGGAGAAAATGTCAAATACTGTGGGTTAAAGGGTAAATGTTAACTGCACAGGGGTAAGGAAGAGGCTGAACACTTTCAACTAAGAGCTAACAATTAGTCTGGAGGCTACCTCAAGCCAACCTCCTGGTATGGTGGGAGCGATAATGTAAGACTAAAGTATTCCTTGCAGTCGAAATTCAAGATTCAAGTTTATTTATTACGTGTACAGGTTTTCCCCACCATCCGAAGTTAGAACGTTCCTATGAAATGGTTCGTAAGCCGGAATGTCGTAAAGCGAAGAAGCAATTACCATTTATTTATATGGGAAAAATTTGTGAGCGTTCGCAGACCCAAAAATAAACTACCAAATCATGCCAAATAACACATAAAACCTAAAATAACAGTAACATATAGTAAAAGCAGGAATGATATGATGAATACACAGCCTATATAAAGTAGAAATAATGTATGTACAGTGTAGTATCACTTACGGGAATCGGGAAGACATCGAGCACACTGATGATGGTGTGTTAGGCTGAGTTGTCGGAGGTTGGGGTTCTGCAGTGGCCCCCACACTCCGTGCAGTGAACCGATACCGATCTGCGAAGCATGCAGGGGTACAGCGGTAGCCGGGACGCACCCAGCACATCTTTAAGAAAAAAGCCGAAATAAACAAGCTAATTAGTTAGGTGCCGCCCGGCACCTAATTAATTAGCTTGTTTATTTCAGCTTTTTTCTTAAAGATGTGCTGGGTGCGTCCTGGCTACCGCTGCATTCTTCGCAGATCAGTATCTGTCAGCGGCCTGGGGTTTGGGATGGTGGGACACTGGGGTGTCATCTCGTCATCTGTTTCCATCAGGGCAGGCAGGTCATCTTCTTCTATGTCTGCCTGCCTCGATGTCGAAGGTCGAGGTTCGTCATCTGCTGTGGCTGATGTGGAAGGCTTGCTTGACTGCTTAGCCTTGCGCATTTTTCTATCATACAGTTCTTTGTAAGCACTCAAACCATCTTGCAAATATGCCCTAAACCGACGTACTCTTTCAAAACTAAAGTCGTACTTTATTATTGCAGCGAAAATCTCACGCAGTTGCTTCACATTCAGTTCCTGGATGACTTCACTTTCGGTCCGTTTGCTACTGTATTTGATTTCGATTGTTATCCTTTCCTCTTCCAATTGCATCAGCTCTTCACCTATCAGTTCTTGGTCATGGGATGCCAAAATCTCTTCAACATCACCTTCGTCAACTTCCACAAGCCAAACTCACCTTGTCCTTACTTCGTTCACCACAATCGAAACGCTTAATTATGTCTAGTTTTATGCTGTGTAACACCCTTACGAGCTCTTTCAGGCTTTTCCGATACCTTAGAACTCATCTTGCTAATGGCTGCTCACAGGCATGTGTTAAAGCAATGCCAGCTAGAATGCAGTTCTGAAACCAGGGGAGAATGGCTGCTCGGGGTGTGCGTTGTCTTTTATCGCGCGCTGTTTTTTCTCATGCGCTGCTTTTTTCGTAACAGTGAAAACACCTTCTGTTAGCGAAAACAGGTAACTAATGTAGGTCTTTGGTAACAGTGAGGTTTCGTAAAGTGAACATTTGAAAAGCGGGGGACACCTGTACATCGAAACATACAATGAAATGCGTTGTTTGCGTTCATTACCAATACACCCAAGGATGCCATGGGGGCAGCCTGCAAGTGTTGCCACACATTCCGGTGCCAACACAGTATGCCCACAATGTTCAAAATAAGAACACAACACACAACACAACAGAACTTTTCTCTCCATTTTCCTCTCAGATTCAAATTCATTTATTTATTACATGTACATTGAAACATACAGTGAAATTAGTTGTTTGCAATAACAACATCTAGGGATGTGCTGGGGGTAGTCTGTAAGTGTCACTACTATTCCAGCGCCAAGATAGCATCAGCAGAACACAGAACACAATAAACAACAAAAAACAAGCCCTGTTGCCCTCTCCATCCCACCCACACACACAGCTCTCCAACCACACCTGGTTTGTAACTGGATTTATTGGGTTGTGCTGATAAACTGGAGAGGGATCTCTCTGTCACCAATTATGATCCTGTCATTTTGTCACTCCACATCCAAAGAGTCTTCAGCACTTCACTGCTAATAAATGCAACAGCCAACGTGGTAACGAGCTAAGACTGACCCTTCTTAAGCCCTTCAGCTCCCTGTCATTCAGTCTCACTCTCATGTATACAGTCCACCAATGAGGAAGCACTCCTTACCGTTTTGGGAACTCATTAAATGTGCTTGGGAGGACGGGCCATTGGTTGATGTCACACTGGCAAAGGGGACGGATAGCTGGACATTCAGCAGCTGAAGCCGCTCTTTCTTGGCCGAGAGACTCATGATCTGTTCCTGTAGACGCCGGTTGTCCAACTGCAGCAGGTGCAGAGACTTTAACATATCCACAACTGGGAAGGTTACAGAGATCAAGTCAGTCATTTTCTTTCACCCTTCAAACATTGTCAACACAATCAAGGAGCAGGATCCCAAACAGGAGAACTTACACCCCTTCTGATTAAGCAAACCATACTCAGTATTCACAATATGCTCCCTTCTACTTTATTTTATTTTATTTTTATTTATTTAGAGATAAATAAAAATAAAATAAAATAAAGTAGAAGGGAGCATATTGGTTAACAGGCCCTTCCATATTAACCTACCACCCATATGTCTTTGGAATGTGCAAGTCATCAGGAGGAAACCCGCGTGGTTGGCATTAATTTTGAGAGAGCTAGAATAAAAAAGATGTAATGCTAAGGCTTTGTAAGACATTGATCAGACCACATTTGCAGTATCGTGAGCAGTTTTGGGCCCCTTACCTAGGAAAGGATGTGCTGGTATTGGAAAGGATCCGGACGAGGTTCACGAGAATGATTCTGGGAGTGAAAGCATTAACGTATGAGGAGTGTTTGATGGCTTTCGGCCTATACTCATTGGAGTTTAGAAGAATGCAGTGGGGTGGGGGGGAGTATCATTGAAACCCACTGAATATTGAAAGGCCTAGATAGAGTGGACATGGAGAGGATGTTTCCTATTGTGGGAGAGCCTAGGACCAGAAAGCACAGCCTCAGGATACAAGGGTGTCCCTTCAGAACAGAGATGAGAAGGAATTTCTTTAGCCAGAATGTGGGGAATTTGTGGAATTCATTGCCACGGACCGTTGTGGAGACCAAGTCATTGGGTATATTTAAAGCAGAGGTTGATAGGCTCTTGATGAGTAAAGATGTCAAAGGTTACAGGGAGAAGGCAAGAGAATAAATCAGCCATGACAAAATGGGGACAGACTCGATGGGTTGAATGGCCTAATTCTGCTCCTATACAGTATCTTATGGTCTCATCTACCCAATCAAAACTTGGCATTATTTTGAACACTCCTATCAAATCTCTTCCATTGGCGCGCATAAAAATGTCCACCAATCTACACAGGTGGCGACAGCTTGCTGGTATATTCCTACACAGCAGTCAATTATTCTTAACATGCATAGACTCTGTACTTACTGTCAATGCCTCCTTCTCCACTCCAGTGCTTGTCCAAGAGCTCTTCAATGTTGGATGTTGTCTGTGGTACATTCTCCAGCTGACTGGTTATTGTTTGATTGTAGAGCATGGACAGGCCACCGATGGGAGATCTGTAACAATGGGATAGTGGGAAAAGTCTAGGTTGTATCTCAAATGAAAGTGAATGAATATCTCCTTTTAAATTTAAAGTATTAAGTTTTGTCAACTTAGTTCCTTGACAGAGTGGTCAAGGAAAGGTAACAGATGAACAAGAGGATGATCGGAGCCTTAAAACGGGTTCTGAGGCAGAAACACTCAAAACTTGGATGGAGGGTGCTTGACATGTCATAAGCACAAGGCCACAAAATGAGCCTGAAAGTTGGAGTTTGTTAGAAAAGTTTTCTGCTGACATGAACATGATGGGCTGAATAGCCTTTTAAAAATTGGGGTGGCACAGTGACACAGTTAATTGAACTGTTGCCTCCATCAACTAGGGTTGAATCTGATCTCCAGTGCCATCTGTGTGGAGTTGCATGTTCTTCCAAGGACTGCTTGGGTTTCGCTCGGGTGCTTCAGTTTCCCATTCCCTCCTCCTACACACTCCATGTCCCAAAGACATGCAGGTTGGTTTGTGGCTGGAAGCTACGCTAGGTGTGTAGATGAGTGGCAGAATCTTGGGGGGAGTCAATGAGAATGTGGGGAGATCAGTGTAAGAATCAGTGTAAATGGGTATTTGATGGGCTGTTTCTGTCACTGGCAGAGAGAGATCCAGCAACTGTGGCAAGATACCTTAGCACTGAACACAACACTTTACAGTGCCAGTGATTACCGTCTGATTCCTGCCGTTGCCTATAAGGAGTTTGTATGTTCTCCCTTTGACCACATAGGTTTCCTCACTCATTCCAAAGATGAATGGTTAGGGTTAGAGTTAGGGTTAGTTTGTTGAGGGCATGCTGTGTTGGCATGGGAAGCATGGCGTCTCTCGCGAGATGCTCCAGGCACAATCCTCGAACTGTATTGGTTACTGTTGCAAATGATGCATTTCATCAGGACTGAAATGTCAACTGTCCATTTCCCTCCATAGGTATTGCCTGACCTGTTGAGGTCCTCCAGCGTTTCTTATGTGTTGCTCAAGATTTCCAGTATCTGCAGAATCTCGTGTGTCTCTGTGCTCACAGGAGAACTCTCTGTTAGAGCAATATAGCACAGAAACACCATGCCTATTCTAGCCATCAGGTACCCATTTAAAGCAATAAACAAATGGACACAAAAGCAGCACACAGGACCTGTCGACTGTTTATTCCCCTCCACAGATGCTGCCTAACCTGCTGAATTCCTCCAGAATTGAGTGTTGCTCTTGATTTCCAATATCTGCGAAATCTCTTACGTTTAAGGTACCTGTCTATACCAACTCCATTTCTAACACTAATTTCAACATGTTCTACGACAAATGCTCATCTAAATAGTTGCTAAGTGGCGTGAGAGTACCTGCATCCAACACCCCTCAAGCTTCAAAGAGCAGCATGGGTTCTTAGTGTGGTTTTTAATGATGCTTGTACACCAAGGAACAAGCCAGAGCAGGGGTCCCCAACTTTTTTTGCATTACGGACCAGTTTAATATTGACAATATTCTTGCAGACCGGCCGACTGCGGGGGGTGTTCAAGTAGGGATAAAATCACCTCAACATGTCTTTTACAGTTAGAGTTGCCAACTTTCTCACTCCCAAATAAGGGACAAAAGTAGCAGTCAAATCCCGGAACACTTGTGTTTACCCCCGAAAGACTACCGTGACCATGAAGCCTTGCGCGGGCACCTGTGTGTGCATGCGTGAGTGACGTGCGCATGCGCGTACGTGCTGATTTTTTTTTGCACAAAGCGGTTTTGGCTTAATCTTCCCAACTATACAGTACATACATTACTTCTACGCTATATAGGCTGTGTATTTATCATATCATTCCTGCTTTTACTATATGTTAGTGTTATTTTAGGTTTTATGTGTTATTTGGTATAACTTGGTAGGTTATTTTTTGGGTCTGGAAATGCACAAAAATTTTTCCCATACAAATTAATGGTAATTGCTTCTTCGTTTCACGCTATTTTGGCACGAAAGGTTTCATAGGAACGCTCTACCTTAGTGGGGGAAATATAGGACAAGGGCGGTCCCGTATGGGACAAACCAATTTAGCCCAATATACGGGATGTCCCGGCAAATATGGGACAGTTGGCAACCCTATGTTCAAGTTCAACAGTGCGTGACAGGGAATGAGGAAAGGTGCAGCTGACTCATATCGTTTCCTCGCGGCCTGGTACTGGTCCACGGCCCAGTGGTTGGGGACCGCTGAGCTAGAGCTTCCAAAGACTACATCAATAGACTTCTGGAGATTTAAGTAATGACTGAAAAAATAATATTAAATCATTAGAAAGGGATGACATAGGATCAGAAAGTGTAGAGTCTCTATGGGTTGAGTTAAGAAATGGCAAAGGTAAAAGGACCCTAATGGCAGTTGTATACAGGCCTCCAAACAGCGGCCGGGATGTGGATTACAAATTACAGCAGGATATAGAAAAGGCATGTCAGAAGGGCAATGTCATGATAATCATTGGGAATTTTAACATGAAAGTGGATTGGGAAAACCAGGCCAGTACTGGACCTCAAGAGAGAGAATTTGTAGAATGTCTAAGGGATGGCTTTTTAGAACAGCTTGTTGTTGAGCCCACTAGGGGATCGGCTGTGCTGGATTGGGTGTTGTGCAATGATCCGGAGGTGATAGGAGAGATTATGGATAAAGAACCCTTAGGGAACAGTGATCACAATATGATCAAGTTCACTTTGAAATTTGAGAGGGAGAAACTGAATTCCAATATGTCAGTATTTCAGTAGAATAAAGGAAATTACAATGGCATGAGAGGGGAACTGGCCAAGGTTGACTGGAAAGAGACGCTAGCAGGAAGGACAGCAGAACAGCAATAGCTGGAGTTTCTGTGAAAAATGAGGAAGTGCAAGACAAATATATTTCAAATAAGAAGAAATTTTCAAATGGAAGATGGACACTACCGTGGCTGACAAGTGAAGTCAGAGCCAAAGTAAAAGCAAAAGAGGGCATACAAGGAAGCCAAAGCTAGTGGGAAGATAGAGAATTGGAAAGCTTTTAAAAGCTTGCACAAGGAAACTAAGAAGGTAAGAAGGTCATTAGGAAGGAAAAGGTGAATTATGAAAGGAAGCTGGCAACTAATATCAAAGAAGATACTAAAAGCTTTTTTAAGCATAGAAAGGGTAAAAGAGAATCGAGGATAGATATAGGGCCAATAGAAAATGACGCCGGAGATATTGTAATGAGATACGCAGGGATGGCAGAGGAACTGAATGTGTATTTTGCATCAGTCTTCACAGTGCAAAACATCTGCAGTATACCGGACACGTAAGAGTGTCAGGGTAGTGAGGTTTGTGCAGTGAAAATTACAACTGAGAAGGTGCTCAGGAAGCTTAATGGTCTGAGAGTGGATAAATCTCCTGGACCTGATGGAATGCACCCTCGGGTTTTGAAGGAAGTAGCTGGAGAGACTGCGGAGGCATTAGCAATGATCTTTCAAGAATTGATAGATTCTGACATTGTACTGGATGACTAGGAAACTGCAAATGTTACCCCACTATTTAAGAAAGGTGGGACGCAGCAGAAAGGAAACTATAGACCTGTTAGCCTGACATCAGTGGTTGGGAAGTTGTTGGAATTGGTTGTTAGGATGAGATTACGGAGTACCTGGAGGCACATGACAAGATAGGCCAAATCCAGCATGGTTTCCTGAAAGGAAAATCCTGCCTGACTAAACTACTGCAATGTTTTGAGGAAATTACAAGCAGGGTAGAGAAAGGAGATGCAGTAAATGTGGTGTACTTGGATTTTCAGAAGGCCTTTGACAAGGTGCCACACATGAGGCTGCTTAGCAAGATAAGGGCCCATGGAATTACAGGGGAGTTACTAGCATGGGTGGAGCATTGGTTGATCGGCAGAAAACAGAGAGTGGGAATAAAGGGATCCTATTCTGGCTGGCTGCCAGTTACCAGTGGAGTTCCACAGGGGTCGGTGCTGGGACTGCTGCTTTTTACTATGTATGTCAATGATTTAGACTATGGGATTAATGGATTTGTGGCTAAATTTGCCAATTTTATAAACATAGGTGGAAGAGCGGGTAGTGTTGAGGAAACAGAGATCCTACAGAGAGACTTAGATAGTTAGGGGGAATGGGCAAAAAAGTGGCAAATGAAATACAATCTTGGAAAGTGTATGGTCATGCACTTTGGTGGAAGAAATAAACGGACAGACTATTATTTAGATGGGGAGAGAATACAAAATGCAGAGATGCAAAGGGACTTGGCAGTCCTCGTGCAGGATACCCTAAAGGTTAACCTCCAGGTTGAGTTGGTGATGAAAAAGGTGAATGCAATGTTGGCATTCATTTCTAGAGGTATAGAATATAGCAGCAGGGATGTGATGTTGAGGCTCAATAAGGCACTTGTAAGACCACACTTGGAGTATTGTGTGCAGTTTTGGGCTCCTTATTTTAGAAAGGATATACTGACATTGCAGAGGGTTCAGAGAAGATTCACGAGAATGATTCCAGGAATGAAAGGGTTACCGTATGAGGAACGTCTGGCAGCTCTTGGGCTGTATTCCCTGGAGTTCAGGAGAATGAGGGGAGATCTCATAGAAACATTCCAAATATTAAAAGGCTTGAACAGATTTGATATGGCAAAGTTATTTCCCAAGGTAGGGGAGTCTAGGACAAGAGGGCATGACTTCAGGATTGAAGGACGTCCCTTTGGAACTGAAATGTGGAAAAATTACTTCAGTCAGAGGGTGGTAGATCTGTGGAATTTGAGCGGCTGTGGAGGACAAGTCATTGGGTGTATTTAAGGCAGAGATAGGTAGGTTCTTGATTAGCCAGGACAGCAAAGGGTATGGGGAGAAAGCAGGGGAATGGGGATGACTGAAAGAATTGGAACAGCCCATGATTGAATGGCGGAGCATACTCGATGGGCCGAATGGCCTACTTCTGCTGCTATATCTTATGGTCTTATGGACTGAGGGTGGATCAACCATGATCTGATGGAATGGGGGTGGAAGGAGCAGCATGGTAGTGCAGCGGTTAGCACAACAATTCACAGTGCCAGCAATCACAATCAGGGTTCAATTCCTGCCGCTGTCTGTAAGGATTTTGTATGTTCTCCCTGTGATCGGGTGGGTTTCCTCCAGGTGCTCTGGTTTCTTCCCACATTCCAAAATTTCCAAAACTTTGGATCTGTCTTCAATAGGGAAGACACAACCAATCTTCCAGATGTAATAATGCCCGGAGGACCTAGGGTAACAGAGGAACTGAAGGAAATCGCATCAGGCACAAAATGGTGTTGCTTAAACCGATGGGACTGAAGGCTGGTAAGTCCCCGGGACCTGATGGTCTGCATCCCAGGGTACTTAAGGAGGTGGCTCTAGAAATTGTGGACGCATTGGTGATCATTTTCCAATGTTCTATAGATTCAGGATCAGTTCCTGAGGACTGGAGGGTAGCTAATGTTATCCCACTTTTTAAGAAAGGAGGGAGAGAGAAAACAGGGAATTATAGACCAGTTAGTCTGACATCAGTGGTGGGGAAAATGCTGAAGTCAATTATAAAGGATGAAATAGCGGCACATTTGGATAGCAGTAACAGGATTGGTCTGAGTCAGCATGGATTTACGAAGGGGAAATCATGCTTGACTAATCTTCTGGAATTTTTTGAGGATGTAACTATGAAAATGGACAAGGGAGAGCCAGTGGATGTAGTGTACCTGGACTTTCAGAAAGCCTTTGATAAGGTTCCACATAGGAGATTAGTGGGCAAAATTAGAGCACATGGTATTGGGGGTAGGGTACTGACATGGATAGAAAATTGGTTGGCAGACAGGAAACAAAGAGTAGGGATTAACGGGTCCCTTTCAGAATGGCAGGCGGTGACTAGTGGGGTACCGCAACGCTCGGTGCTGGGACCGCAACTATTTACAATGTACATTAATGATTTAGATGAAGGGATTAAAAGTAACATTAGCAAATTTGCAGGGTGGCAGTGTGAAATGTGAGGAGGATGTTATAAGAATGCAGGGTGACTTGGAGAGATTGGGTGAGTGGGCAGATGCAGTTTAATGTGGATAAATGTGAGGTTATTCACTTTGGTGGCAAGAACAGGAAGGCAGATTACTATCTGAATGGTGTCAAGTTAGGAAAAGGGGAAGTACAACGAGATCTAGGTGACCTTGTTCATCAGTCACTGAAAGTATGCATGCAGGTATAGCAGGCAGTGAAGAAAGCTAATGGCATGCTGGCCTTCAGAACAAGAGGAGTTGAGTATAGGAGCAAAGAGGTCCTTCTGCAGCTGTACAGAGCCCTGGTGAGACCACACCTGGAGTATTGTGTGCAGCTTTGGTCTCCAAATTTGAGGAAGGACATTCTAGCTATTGAGGGAGTGCAGCATAGGTTCACGAGGTTAATTCCCGGGATGACGGGACTGTCATATGTTGAAAGATTGGAGTGACTGGGATTGTATACACTGGAATTTAGAAGGATGAGATGGGATCTGATTGAAACATATAAGATTATTAAGGGATTGGACACGCTAGAGGCAGGAAATATGTTCCCGATATTGGGGGAGTCCAGAACCAGAGGCCACAGTTTACGAATAAGGGGTAGGCCATTTAGAACGGAGTTGAAGAAAAACTTTTTCCACATAGAGAGTTGTGGATCTGAGGAATGCTTTGCCTCAGAGGGCAGTGGAGGCCAATTCTCTGGATGCTTTCAAGAAAGAGTTAGATAGAGCTCTTAAAGATAGTGGAGTCAAGGGATATGGGGAGAAGGCAGGAATGGGGTACTGATTGTGGATGATCAGCCAGGATCACATTGAATGGCGATGCTGGCTCGAAGGGCCCAATGGCCTACTCCTGCACCTATTGTCTATAATAAGATATACTCTGACTAGGGTTATTAAGTTGTGGACATACTATGTTGGTGCCGGAAATGTAGCCACACTTGCAGGCTACTCCCAGCACATCCTCAGTGAGTGTTGGTCTTTGACACAAATGACATATTTCACTGTATGTTTGCGATGTTCGTGTGACTAATCAAATATTGAAGCAGGATAGAAAATGGCCTAATTAATGCCCAGTGCATATGACACAGCACAAATAGAAAGGAGAGGTATGGAGAAGTAAAGTAAATTGCAATATTTACGTTGGAGAAAGACTTCCTCTGGAAGAACTGTCTCTGCAGACAAAGCTGCAATCATTGTCATCGAGGTCTGGCTCTGGAAAACAAACGGGGGGAGAATTAAAATCAGATCCTTAGTTCATATACACTGAGCAGCCAGTTTTTTAGGGACCTCCTGTATCTAATAAAGTGGCCACTGAACGTTTGTTTGGGATCTTCTGCTGCTGTAGCCCATACACTTTGAGGTTCAATGTGTTGTGCATTCAGAGATGCTCTTCTGCACACCACTGTTGTAACTTGTGGTTATTTGAGTTACTGTCACCTTCCTGTCAGCTTGAACCAGTCTGGCCATTCTCCTCTGACCTCTCTCATTAACAAGGCGTTTTTGCCCACAGAACTGCCACTCACTGGATGTTTTTGTTCGATTTTCGCACCATTCTCTGTAAACTCTAGAAACTGCTGCGCGTAAAAATCCCAGGAGTTAAACAGTTTCTGAGATACTCAAACCACCCTGACACCAACAATCATTTCATGGTCAAAGTCAATTTGATCACATTTCTTCCCCATTCTGATGTTTGGTCTGAACAACAACTGAACTCTTGACCAGGTCTGCATGCTTTTATGCAATGAGTAGCTGCCACATGATTGGCTGATTAGATATTTGCACTAATGAGCAGGTGTGCCGAATAAAGTGGGCCACTAAGTGTATCCTCGATAAATCCTGATGTCCCTGTAACCTCCTTGATCTCCGAAAACTTCCTTTGCCCACCATGGGTCACTTTACCTTCAGATGGCTCATAGAATGTCAGGATCATGCACCTTGGTAGAAGGAATAAAGGTGTGGACTATTTTCTAAATGGGGAGCAAATTCAGAAATCAGAGTTGCAAAGGGACTTGGGAGTTCTTGTACAGGATTTCCTAAAGGTTAATTTGCAGGCTGAGTTGGTGGTAACAAAGGCAAATGCAACGTTAGCATTCATTTTGAGAGGACTAAAATATAAGGATGTAATGTTGAAGCTTTATAAAGCACTGGTCAGACCGCACGTGGAGTACTGTGGGCAATTTTCGGGCCCTCATCTAATAAGGGATCTGCTGGCACTGGAGAGGGTCCAGAGGAGGTTCACGGGAATTATTCTGGAAATGAAAGGGTTAATGCTTGAGGAATGTTTGATGGCTCTGTGCCTGTACTCGCTGGAGTTTCGAAGAATGACGGGGGAATATCATTGAAACCTACCAAATATTGAAAGGCCGAGATAGAGTGGACATGCAGAGGATGTTTCCTATAGTGGAAGTGTCTAGGACCAGAGGACACAGCCTCGGAACACAAGGACGTCCCTTTAGAACAGAGATAAGGAGGAATTTCTTTGGCCAGAGGGTGTTGAATTTGTGGAATTCATTGCCACAGACTGTAGATCAGAGATGAGAAGGAATTTCTTATTATATAATATTATTTTGTTTAAATCTTTTGTTGTTTCTTGTGATATTCTTGTATTATGTGTAGTGTTACCAAGTTTTAATATTTTTTAATAGAGTTCTGAGTTGTTTTGGCTTATAAGGCTTGGGTAACTTTACCTGGATAGGTTCAGGGCTGAAGAAGGATAGTAGGCATCAGAGAGGTCTATCTACAAAATGGCCTTATATGTGGGATGCTGGTAGGGCAAGATGGAATCTAAGATAGAGAAATACCTGCGAAAGAAGTTACCACTGAAAGAGGAAAGAGTTTGTGTCGTGGTGTGTCTGACCCTAACCTGGGAGGAAATTTCACTGATTCCTGCCTAAGCCATTCCCATTTGGGTGGGATCAGGGCCATAAGCAGACAATAGAGGACCACCTACAGTTCTCCCTTTGACCATGTGAGTGTCCTGTTTCCTCCCACATCCCAAAGTTGTGCAGGTTGGTAGATTAATTGGCCACTGTAAATTGCCCCTTGCATGCAGGTGAGTGAGAAACCTGTAGGGAGTTCATGGTGTAGACTCGGTGAGTGAAGGGCCTGCTTTCATTTTGTTTGACTCTGTGTCAATTACTTTAAAAACAAAAAGCTCCAAATCAGGAAGATGAGTTTTTTTAAATGTATTTCTTGACTATTGAAATATACAATGTTTCCATGAGACCATAAGATATAGGAGCAGAATTTGGACATTTGGCCCATTACCATGGCTGATTTATTATCCCTCTCAACACCATTCTCCTGCCTTCTCCCTGTAACCTTTAACACCCTGACTAATCAAGAACCTATTCCTATGTGTGATTGTAAAACTATGAGGAGATCTTCATTTCCACATACCAACAACTCAAGGTGTACACATTTAACAAAAAACTAGACAACGGAGTGACCCATTGGGGCACCCTTTGAGAGAAGGGTAATGCAGTCTGATGTGACCAGAATGAACATTAAATTTTCCTGAATGCTATTGGTATCGCTTTGCTTTGGAAACTGAAGTAGAAATCCTCAGTTTGTTAAAGAAGAACGACGCGTAGCAAAGCAAATATTGCTGCTCCTCGCTTAATGAAGGACACTTTTAATGGCATCATTTCTGGTTTATCTGCCAGCCTTGTACCTCTCATTGTCATTCTGGAGACGTGCAGTCCTTTCATCCCCCGTCTCTTCATCTCTTCTGCTGTTTGTTGTTTGTCTCTGATCCTGGAGACGTGCATGCCTCTCCTCCTCTGTCTCTTCTTCTCTCATCTTTTTTTGTCCTGACTCTTTGAACCTGGAGTCGCGTGGCCTCGGCCTCATCTGATTCTTGTTCTCTCCCTCTCCTTGCTGCTTCCCGACAATGTTTAGTGTCATCTCTTGACCATAATGTCCCCCTTCCCTTTCCATGCGGCATAATTAGCCTGACCATTTTTTTACTCTAATGCTGGATAGAAGATACGAAGCAGTAACACCAAAGGATGCTGATTATTCTTGATGATGTGGTTGGCGCTCTCCTAAATGGATGTGATATAGTCACCGCTGTCCTTTGACTGCAGCAAAGGGTTTTATGGGTATCTCGAGGTTCGTCATTACAATAAGATTTAATTATCTTTGATTGATGGGTGGCAGTTAGATCTGTCCCAATCCTGCACATACTGATAGTGGGGATTAGCAGAATGTGGTCCCCTCGAAATAGAGCTGCCCTGCCCTTTTGCTCCAGTAGATGTCGCTGCTGAGGCTGGCTGTGCGCATGCGTCGGGCTGTTGCGTCCCGATTTCCATGATGGCGGATTGGCTCTCGGGTGAGAGAGAGCCTGTTGATTTTGGCAAATGAGCAATTGTATATGAATATATAACCCTGAACTTTGCCTGCATTCTGTAAGTTAGCGCATTTTAATTCGACTTAGCCAAAAAAATTGCCGCTGTAATGCACTGTTTGCGCTAATTGGAGGTCACAAAGAGACAAACAGACAAACAGAACATGAGAGTTTTAGTAGTATATAGACAAGCATCTACAGATGGTGGAAACATGAAATAAAAACAGGTTTTATCATATTGTGAGTTTGAAGAGATTTGATATGTCACCAAGATCTCTAGCAAATATCTACAGATGTACACTTGTACAATAGAGAGCATTCTAACTGGTTGTATCACTGTCTGGTGTGGAGGTGCGACTGCACAGGATTGGAAAAAACTACAGAAAGTTGCAAACTCAGCCAGCTCCATCATGGGTATTGGCCTCCCCAGCATTGAGAACATCTTCAAAAGGCGACGCCTCGGAAAGGTTATATCCATCACTAAGGACCCCCATCATCCAGGACATGCCCTACCATCAGGAAAGAGGTACAGGAGCCTGAAGGCACATATTCAACATTTCAGGAAGTTTCTTCCCCTCTGCCATCAGATTTCTGAATGGACACTACCTCAACATTTTTTGTTCTCTTTTGGCACTAGTTATTTAATTTTTCAAATATATTATTTTGATGTGTAACAAATTTCATTACACATGCCAGCAATATTAATCCTAATTCTGACCAACCGGAAAGAACTGCTTGAACACTCAAGCCCACAGCTCACTGCTGCTGAAGTTAACATACTTCCCAAATGCTCTCTGGACCAACATGGAGTTCAGATGAGAGAAGAACTTCCTACCTGTTTGGCCACTTTCCACAGGATTCAACAGCGAAGAAATGGATGAGCCCGGAGTAATTGGCCCTCCAAACACATTGGAAGGAGCCAGGTTGTATGATGAGCCAGGCAGGGAAAACACCTGCACAGAAAAAATCAGCACTATGACAATGAGTGAATTCACCAGGTTAACAGCATCAGTAAACCATCTCATTTTATGTTAGAAATGCAACATAGAACTTCCAATGTCTATCCTGAATTCATGGCAAGGATGTTTCTATTCATCAAAGAGTCCAGGAAAAGAAGGCACAGCCTCAGGATAGAACATAGAACAAAGAACATAGAACAGTACAGCACAACTCGGCCCACAACTCTTTAACCTACCCTAAGATCAATCTAATCCTTCCCTTCTACATAACCTTCCATTTTTCTATCATCCATGTGCCTATCAAAAGTCTCTTAAATGTCCCTAATGTACCTGTCTCGACCATCACCCCGGCAGCACGCTTGACGCACCAACCACTCTCTGTGTAAAAAACTTATCTCTGATATGCCCCCTATACTTTCCTCCAATCACCTTAAAATCATACCCCCTTGTACTAGTCATTTCTGCACTGGGAAAGAGTCTCCAGCTATTCACTCTATCATCTTGTACATCTCTATTATATTGTCTCTCATCGCTCCAAAGAGAAAAGCACTAACTCACTCAATCTATCTTCATAAGACAAGTCCTCTAATCCAGCAGCATCCTATTAAATCTCTTTTGCACCCTCTCTTATCCTAACTCAGAAGCTGCCCACACAAAGTACACAAGTGACAAAGGCATTAATGTGAGTTTTAGGAGCAGAGTTGGGACAGGCTCGGATCTGAGTGCAGCTTTTGAAGTAGGAATGGTTCAACATAATGGTAGTATGGGGTCAAAACTAGAGGTCGAAGTACAGAGGTCAGCGAGTCTGGAGATTCAAACCTGAAGGTCAAAGATCAAAGTTGGCAAGTCTGGAGGTTGAGGCCCAAAGGTTGAAACACCTGGGTTAGATTGCTTAGAGGTCAGAGGCCCGATGTTCCTGAGTCTGGGCCAGGGGTTGGAGGCTGCAGGCCAATGTCTGTGAGTATGAGATGCTGCGTCCAAGGAATGGAGGTCAGAGGTGGCTTGTCCTGGGGGTCGGAGGCATAGTTCCCTCTAAGCTGTGCGCGTCTGCGCGCGCACACACATTTTTCAACCAGCGCACGAAGGAGATTAATGTGCGCACAAAAGATTAGTTACCTAAAATAATGTAGTAGTTAATAATTATACTCATTGAAAATAATCTTTTATCTAAATGTTTCTGTTAACTAATTAGTCGGTTTTTCAAATACCACAATGCACGTAATTTACATCACCTCACCTATCCTGTTCTGGTTTGTACGGCTGCATCACGGCGGCAGCCATGTGTGGCGGACAGTGTTCATATTGTAAGGTTTACAAAGATCTGTTTCAAATCCTGTAGATAGCTTACTAAGTTTTTATTGGAAAAAATATTGATTCACTATGTTGAATTCAAAAGAAGCGAAGGGCGTGAAGTGCAAAAGAACTGTAAATTTCTTTAAAGTTGAATGGCTTAGCAAAATAGTAGAAACTGTTACCGAAAGCTCATGAGGTCATGAATGTTCAGCTACGAGAAGGATTTATGTATGATTCGGAAACTGGAGTTATCTGTTTGTATTATTGTGATGCGAAAGTTGCTGGAGAATTTGCTAGTGGAAAGAAGTGGGATGATATTTGGAAACTTGACTTTTTGAAGTGTCATTTGGCAAGTAAATCGCATTTGGACGGTGTACAAAAGCTCAGGCAACAGAACCCGTCATTCCTCGTTACGGGAGTGCTACACTTGTTACGGTTGAGTGCAGATGAGCGAGAGCGAAAACGATCAAACTCAGAGGAGATCAAAGTTGAGGTACAAGAATGGTCAGCTTTTGATTTCTCCGCAATTGCAGATTGTGACTTCACATTTGGCGATGAACAAGTTAATGCCTTATATCTAAAATATCATGAATTTCTAGCTGAAAATATTGTAATAGTTAGACAGTTTAATGATTTCAAATTTTACGTGCAAGAAAAAATTAAATCTAAACTGATTTCAAACTTTGCTCAAATGGTGGCATTTATACTTCAAAATGAACAGTTTTGCGACCTTGCACAGATGACGGACATTGGGGGAACCTTTCTTGCGTCTAGTGCGGACTGTGAACGAGGTTTTAGCCTAATGAAGCAACTTGAAAACAAGCTAAGAAACCGTTTAGGTGAACATCATTTGGATATGTTAATGAGAATCAAAAGCTATCAAGTTCTATTAGTCAAAATAGAGTTTACAAAGAATGGGTAAATGCCAAAGACAGGAGAGAGAAAAAAATAATTGAGTGACTGAAATATGATAAAAATTAAATATCTCCAACCTGATGGCATGAACATTGACTTTTCTAACTTCCGTTAATAACCCTCCTCCCCTTTGTACCCCTTCCCATACTAATTATAACTTATTTCTTTCCCCTTTTTTTCTCTCTTTTTTCTCCCTCTGTCCCTCTCACTTATAACTCCTTGCCCATCCTCTGGGGTCCCCCCCTTTCCTTCTCCCTAGGCCTCCCGTCCCATGATCCTCTCCCTTCTCCAGCCTCGTATCCTTTTTGCCAATCAACTTTCCAGCTCTTAGCTCCATCCCTCCCCCTCCTGTCTTTTCCTATCATTTCGGATCTCCCTGTCCCCTTCCACTTTCAAATCTCTTACTATCTCTTCTTTCAGTTAGTCCTGACGAAGGGTCTCAGCCCGAAACGTTGACTGTACCTCTTCCTAGAGATGTTGCCTGGCCTGCTGTGTTCACCAGCATTTTTTGTATGTGTGACTTAAATATGTATGTTATTTTGTTGTTATTCTGTGCAGTTTTATGTCAAATATTTTGTAAACCTACATAAACTGTCCCATGTGTGCATTCAGTGCGCACATACTTCTGTCACAGGAAAAAAATTTGCACAACATAAGATTTTTGCGCACACTGACTACTAAAAATTAGAGGGAACATTTGTTGGAGGCCTGTGCTGTTGTTGGTTGTGTTGTTCTGCTGAGCATTGTGGGCATGACATGCAATGAAATGTGTGGCAACAATTGTGGGCTGCCCTCAGCACATCCTTAGGCTGTGTTGGTTGTTAATGCAAACAACACATTTCACTGTATGTTTTGATGTATATGTGATAAATAAATAAATCTGAATCTCCCAGTCACACAGGCAATACTAAACTGCACAAAAAAAAACCTGGATCTTTTTCATAAACACACGAGATTGTGCAGATGCTGGAAATCCAGAGCAACACACATAAAATACTGGAAGAACTCAGCAGGTCAGGCAGCATCTGTGGAAACAAATACAGAGTTGACATTTTGGGCCAAGACCATTCATCACCTGGTACTTTTTCATTCAGATAGCAGGGAGAGGGATGGAGTTAACAGTCCATGGAATGGAGATGTCAGCAGTCATTGATGTGCAAGTTACCACTCTCTTAGACATTTGTGTAGATTCAGCACATCACCTAAGACTTTGATAAACTTTTACAGATGCACAGTGGCAAGTATCCTAACTGGTTGCATCACGGCTTGGTATGGAAACACCAATGCCCAGGAATGGAAATGTCTACAGAACATGGTGGAAACAACCCAGTCCATCACAGGCAAAACGCTCCCCACCATTGAGCATATCTACAAGGAGAGCAGCCATGAGAAAGCAATATTCATCATCAAGCGTCCCCACCATCCAGGCCATGCTCTCCTTCTCACTGCTGCCATACACAGACATCCCACCTGCAAAAACTCATTTCAGGGAGGTAGCACCATCAATTTGCGGGAGACTTCCGGGAGAGGTGGGATGTCTGCAATAGAGTAGCTCCTTAGCAGCCAGCCAGCTAGTTTAAATAACGTTCGCTACGCTAATGAACGAATGACACCTGTTAAACTCACCTCAACGTGTCTTTTACAGTCTTAACCCACCATGGGCAATAGAAAAGTCACTGTTGCAAACAGTGCAGCGAGCAACACTGTCATTATTTTTGACCCCTATTAGGCAGGGGTACATTTTAGTGTAGTCTGGGGTGATGTACGTTTTATATTTTTTTTGGAACACTCTGCCATGGCGCGCTCTTGCTCGCTCGCTCTCTCTCTCTCTCTCTCTCGTGGTCGCTCGCACGCTCTTAAGCGCTCTCGCTTGCTTTCTCTCTCTCTCTCTCGTGGTCGCTGTCGCACTCTCTCTCAAAAAAATTGATTTCCGTGATATTGTATATAATTTGCGGGCATCAGGGAGCCACTATTAATATGCGGGAGACTCCTGGAAGTTCCGGGAGAGATGGGATGTCTGCATACAGAAGCCTTAGGTCCCACACCACCAGGTTCAGGAACAGTTATTACCCCTCAACCATCAAAAAAAAAAGACCTGGGCTGCTTTAACATCATAAAAAATGGGAGAAATGAAAAAACCTTAGTGTCGGCACCTCCGTTTCTCTCAACCAATATTACAGGGAAGTAAAATAAGTTTGGAAATGGTCAAATTACATCATATGAAAATGCTGAATAAATGGCCTCCAAGCCTTTTCGAATTTAATGGAAGGATCATAAACCACACTTCTAATTTTTTCCAAATTTAAACACAACAGAGTTTGAGAGAACCAGTGAAATATAGTAGGGGGGGTTAATCTCTTTCTAATTCAGCAAAATGGATCTTCTAGCCATTAAAGTAAGAAATGCAATCATCCGACGAGCTGAAGAGGTTAAATGATTTAATTCTATCATTGGTAGCCCAAAAATAGCAGTAATTGGGTGAGGTTGTAAGTCTATATTCAAAACAGTTGAAATAATATCAAAAATGTCTTCCCAATATTTTTTCAACAAAGGACATGACCAAAACATATGAGTTAAAGAAGCTATCTCGGAAAGACATCTATCACAAATAGGATTTATATAAGAGTAATAATGAGATAATTTATCTTTGGACATATGAGCCCTATGCACTACTTTAAACTGTATCAACGCATGTATAAACAAATGAGTCATCCAATAGTTAAGCATACTTTACGTATATGGTTTCAATTTCGCAATTTTTTTGGGTTGAATCAATTGATTTTAGCAAGTCCTATTATATCTAATTTCTTTTTTCAACCTTCCACTATGGATCAAGCTTACTCTGATTGGAAAATCAAAGGTATAGTATGATTTCGTGATTTATTTTTGGATAATTGTTTTATGTCCTTTGATCAATTATCTAATAAATATAATTTACCCAGATCTCACTTTTTTAGATATCTACAGATTAGAAACTTTGTAGTTACTGTTTCTCCTAATTTTCCACATTCATATCCAATGGATATTTTGGAAAAAATTTTAGATTTGAACCTTTCTCAGAAAGGTGTTGTAGCAATTACTTATAATATAATTATGAATTTATGTCCTGATGTATCTAATAAAATTAAAACTGATTGGGACAGAGAACTTAAGATTATTATACAGATTGAAAAATGGGAAAAAATTCTTCAATTAGTTAATTCATCCTCTATATGTGCTATTTATTTATATTTTAATTGCATAATTTGTCTTCTTTTCCACATTGGTTGTTTGTCCATCTTTGTTTCTGGATAGTTTTTCATAAATTATATTGCATTTCTTTGTTTTCTGTAAATGCCTGCAAGAAAATGAATCTCAAGATAGCATATAGTGACATATACAGTCGGTCCTCCTTATCCGCGAGAGATTGGTTCTGGGACCCCTTGCAGATACCAAAAAACGCGGATTATGAAGTCACTCATTCAACCTGTCTAAATGCGGTGGACGTTAGGTCCCAGCAGAACCCCGGACCTTATTTAACCTGGCTCAGTGCGGCGGACATTAGGACCCAGCGGCGGAGCTCTGAATCCGCAGTGTTTCTGTTCATGAAAATAATCACGATCGCGATTGAAAATAAAGTGGAAATAATAAAGCGATCGGAAAGAGGAAAAACTCCATCGGTCACTGGAAAAGCGTTAGGCTACAGTTGGTCAATTTTAAAGGATAAAGTGAGAAAGGCCTTGCCCCGATCAATGCTACAATTATTACTAAGCAATGCAGTGGTTTAATTATTAGGTTTTGGGTTTTTGATCTTCCACATCAACCCGGCAGGGATGGAGAGCGTGCTCGGGAGCGGTCTGTCACTGAATCAAACTTGGGAACTTCTGTTCCTGAGCCCGGCACTGAAACATATGGTTCTTAAGTGTTTTATATGCATAGAAAGGTAAAATATATACTATATACTAAGACAAACATTTGACTAACTGATGCTAAATAATACAGGATGTACCTGTTCAGATTTACTTAGTAAGAGAACTTCTGTTTTTTTCCCGATCCCGATCCACGATAACCTACGCACATCCTCCCGTATACTTTAAATCATCTCTAGGTTACTTATAATACCGAATACAATGTAAATGCTATGTGAATAGTTGTTATACTGCATTGTTTGGGGAATAATGACAAGGAAAAAAAGTCTGTACATGCTCAAACAGCAAGTGCTGGAACAAAACTTCCGGGTTTTCTCGATTCGCCGTTTGTTGAATTCGCACATGCGGAACTCGGGGATAAGGAGGGCTGACTGATAATAAATTTACTTTTGACATTTGAGCTCTGTGGCACTGGGGGGCAGTCCCTGTGCTTTTAACCTCCACTCACTCGGCTGAGATCAGAACAAGTTTCTGGTGAAGCAGCAAAAGCAGTAAATGTTCTTTTATAGTTCATTGGGCAGTGCACAGCATACATCATCAGTTTTATAATGTGTCTTTTTCAAATTTTTTATTTGAAGTGGAAACCTGATAAAACTCTTTCTTTAACATTACATTCATGTTTAGCAGGTCCAATAAAAACCATATTTCTCTAAGCTACATAGAAAGGATACATGCTCAGTGGCCATTTTGTTAGGTGTAGGAATAGAATCTGGTGTGGTCTTCTGCTGCTGTAGCCCATCCACTTTGATGAGTTGTGCATTCAGAGATGCTCTCTGCACATCACTGATGTAACATGTGGTTATTTGAGTTACTGATATCTTCCTGTCAACTTGAACCAGTCTGGCCGTTCACCTCTGACCTCTCTCACTTTTGCCCATAGAACTGCTGCTCACTAGATTTTCTTTAGTTTTTCCACACCATTCTTCTGTAAACTCCAGAGATGTTGTGCATAAAAATCCCAGGAAATCAAATCACCCCGTCTGGTACTGACAATCATTCCACAGTCAAAGTCATTTAGATCACATTTCTTTCCCTTACTGATGTTTGGTCTGAACAACAACTGAACCTCTTGACCATGTCTGCATGCTTTTATGCATTGAGTTGCTGCCACATGATTGATTACATATTTGCTTTAACGAGCAGGTGTACAGGTGTATTTAACAAAGTGGCCAATGAGTGTAAATCTCTTTGCTGCAGCATGTAAAGGCATGAAGTGTACTGCCTGGATGCTGAGAAGTAACAGGAGAGGCCATCAAATAGAGATTTATTTCCCAACAGAACTACATATTATTTACATGCAGGCAGACTATGCTCCTTGTGTGGAGTGCTAACACTACGGGAGGGAGAACCAGGCCATCTCTTCCTTGGTCCATTCAGTTCATGCCATAGAATAGGGTATTCAAAGTATACCTACCTGCACCCAGGAGATGCCCACTTCCCAATACCACCATCGAGGACGAGGTACAGGAGCCTGAGCATTTCAGGAACAGCTTCATCCCCTTCACTGTCAGATTTCTGGATGGTCCATGAACCCAATCTCACTATTTTTGCTCTCTTTTTGCACTAATTTATTCTTAATGTATTTTTCATTGTAACTTACAGTAACTTTAAGTATTACGTATTAACTTTTTAACTGTAACGAAATCCAATTTCCCTCGGGATCAATAAAGTATGACTATGACTATTACACTGTCCTGCTGCTGCAAAACAACAAGTTTCATGACATATGTCAGTGATAATAAACTGATCTTCAATTCTGACTCTGAAACCCTTGCTTTCCATTATGTGGTGGGCCAAAAGTTCTGATTCTGTGCCTCTAAAACATGCTGGTAGGTGTACCTTGATTACCCTGGTGTAGGTAAATGCCAAAACAAAACCAAGACATTTGATTGGCACGTGGGAGAGTGTAAGTTAAAGGGTTAGAGGGAAATAAGGAGAGGGGAAATGGATCTGATGAGAGTGCTGTGCTGGGAGCTGACATGGACTCCATGTTCGGTGGAAGGAGAAGATGGTGGCGCAATGCAGCGTGCGCAGCTCTCTGGTGAAATGATATCGTATTTGTAAATAGGATGCCGTGCACAATTCTGATTTGATGGAGACAGACGCGAGAAGCACGGAGGAACATCTAGAGAAACTTCTGAAATGCCTGTTTCACTGCTGCTGCTACTGTGTGATCCCCAAAATCCTCAGCTTTGCCTGCTGCTGGCGGCCGGGGCTGGGGTCAAAGCGCTCGGCAGAGATGGTGCTCAGTGCTTGGTGTCGGAGGGCTGGTCGGAGGCTCGAAGTTTTCGTACGACTCAGTCGGACTGTGGTCGGGCATGGCAGGGAGAGTTTTCTTCCTTCTCCCGTCTGCGTGAGATGTGGGACTTTTGAGAGACTTTGAACTTTTTTACTGTGCCCATGGCCTGTTCTTCATCAAGTTATGGTTTTGCTTGCACTGTTGTAACTATGTGTTATAATTATGTGGTATTTGTCAGTTTTTCAGTCTTAGTCTGTCCTGTGTTTCTGTGATATCACACGGGAGGAATATTGTATCATTTCTTAATGCATGCATTACTACATGACAATAAAAGAGGACTGCGTGTCCTCATAATCTAATCTAATCTAATAAGAAAATAGAGATAGGAGCAGAATTAGGCCATTTGGCTCCAGCATTTTATCATATCTTCCCTCTCAACTCCAGTTTCCTGCCTTCTCCCCATAACATTTGACACCCTTACTAATCAAGAACCTATCTACTTCTGCTTTAAATATACCCAAATTCCTCTCCAGAGATGCTACCTGATCTGCTGAGTTCCTCCAGTATCTTGTATGTGTGTGTGTTGCTCAAGATTTCCAGCATCTGCAGAATCTCTTGCATTTGTGGAGATGCTCTGTTACTTGTTCGTGCTAGTTGCTTGATGTGTACAAATGGACTGTGGTATTTTACCGCATATTAACAGATCCACTTCAGGAAGTACTTCCTGGGCTATAAACGTTTTTTGTTGCAACAGCCTTATGGGACAGATGATCCAGTTTCAATTGGGATGAAGTTACTGAGCAGTGTTCTCAGTGCCAGCACAAATTACTCCGCTGAAATACCATAAACAGCTAAAGACCCAGCTTCTCCTCCTCTTGTAAATTCTTTCAGGGATACAGCTGTTCGATTATGCTGTACCAAAATCTAAGAAACCTGCACCAGGCCACTTAGCAAACTGCAGTCACACATAAGCATATGCTGCCCAGAAGCTTTTTATTTCTTTCCGCAGAGCAGCACACTTCGGCACCGTGGGGCTGCTTCCTCCATCTCTCTTTATCACTGACAATCACTTGAATTTATTGCACTATAGTGGCGATTTCATATTAAAACACTGCAAGACCATTCCATGTCACAGAGAAGTTGAACCCTACTACGATTGCCTACCAACCGTTTGGCTACTGCAAGAGAGTTGGTAGTGTAACACTTTACAGCGCCAGTAATCGGAAGATGGGCGTTCAATCCCCGCTGCCGTATGTCTTTCCCATGAACGAGTGAGTTTCTTCTGGGTTAAAGTTAGTAACTTGAAGGCATGCTGGGTGGCTCTCCCAGAATGCAAAATGAGGCATTTCACTGGATGTTTCAATGTATATGTGACAAATAAAGTTAATCTTTAAATCTAAACAATGTAAATGGTTGTTAATGATCATCGAAAATGTTAATTATACGATTTGATCAAAGTTACCTCACGGGTGAAGAAACAGAGTGACTGTGCAGTAAGGGGCGGTGTTTTGGGTCAGTGAGTAAGTGAAGGACACTTCTCTCTTCATTTCACCTCACATTACTGCCCCCGGCTAGGTGAATTGATTAGAAAATGTTTCATTTTCAACACTGAATATACATGAGGCATAAGCCATGATGCAAGGCAGTTACTGGATTCTGTGTCTCTCTGCTCCCCAGCAAGGTGAGGGTTAATAAGGCAGTGGTCCAGGTCAGGTGTGAGGTCATGTGACAATGTGGTGTTCCTGAATCACAGGTTGATGTTATACCAGCAGGTGGCACTCCTTCGCCACATGCACAGTCTCGGATGGCTGAAATACTGCGCCGCAAGATATTAAAATACTTTTGAAAACTCAGAAGCAGACTGTGAATGGAGCAGAAAAACTGCCCCGGATACTCATTGTGGGTTCTTAACTGCAGAGATGGAGATCTTTCTGTCAATGAGCCCGTGTTGGCTCCATGGACAAAGTTTTACAATTAAACCCTGGCCTCATTTTCCTCTTCCATGAGACCATAAGACATCAGAGCAGAATTAAGTAATTTGGCCTAGTGCGTCTGCTCCACCATTCCATCATGAGCACCACAGGGATGTGTACTCAGCCCCTGCTCTTCTCGCTTTACACCTATGACTGTGTGGCTAGGTACAGCTCCAACACCATATCACAAACAAGAGAAAATCTGCAAGTGCTGGAAATCCAAGCAGCACACACAAAATGCTGGAGGAACTCAGCAGGCCAGGCAGCATCTATGAAAAAGAGTGCAGTTGAGGTTGACTGCACTCTTTTCCATAGATGCTGCCTGGCCTGCTGAGTTCCTCCAGCATTTTGTGTGTGCTGCTCCAACACCATTTACAAGTTTGCTGTCGACACCACTGTTGTGGGCTGTATCAAAGGTGGTGATGAATCAGCATTCAGGAGTGAGATTGAAAACTTGGCTGAGAGTTGCAAGAATAACAACCTCTCACTCAATGTCAATAAGACCAAGGAACTGATTGTGAACTTCGGGAGAGGGTAACCAGAGGTCCGTGGGCCAGTAAACATTGGAGGATCAGAGGTGGAGTGGGGCAGTAACTTTAAATTCCTGGGTGTCACTCAAGGGATCTGTCCTGGACCCATCATATAAGTATTATTGCAAAGAAAGCACGACAGTGCCTTTACTTCCTCAGGAGCCTGCAGATGTTTGGCATGTCATCAAAAACCTTGAGAAACTTACAGAGATGTGTAGTGGAAAGTGTGCTGACTGGCTGCATTACGGCCTGGTACGGGAACACTATTATCTTTGAACGGAAAATATTACTGAAGGTGGTGAATTTGGCCCAGTACATCACGGGTAAAACCCTCCCAACCATTGAACACATCTACATGAAACACTGCCATAGAAAAGCAGCATCCATCATCAAAGATCCTCACCACCCAGACCATGCTCTTTTCTCACTGCTGCCATCAGGTAAAAGGTACAAGGGCCTCAGGACTCGCACCACCAGCTTCAAGAGCAGTTATTACCCCTCACCCATCAGGCCCCAGGACAAAAGGCGATAGCTACATTCATTTAAGGACTCTGTGATATTGTTATATTGATGGATGTTATATTGTTATTTCATGCTCATTATTTATTGCTATTTATTTATATTTGCATTTACACAGTTTAGTTTACAGTTTTTGATGTTTACAGTGACTGTTCTATAGATTTGCTAAGTATGCCCGCAAAAGAATCTTAGGGTTCTATGTGGTGACATGTATGTACTCTGATAATAAATTTTACTTTGAACTTTTACTTATTATCCCTCTCAACCCCATTCTCCTGCTTTCTCCCAGTAACATTTGACACCCTGATTAATCAAGAATCTAATAACATTCATTTTAAATATACCCAATGACTTGGCCTCCACAGCCATCTGTGGAAATGAATTCCACAGATTCACCACCCTCTGGCTAAAGAAATTGCTCCTCATCTCCGTTCTAACGGGACGTCCTTCAGTTCTGAGGCTATGCCCTTTGGTCTTGGACTTTCCCACTATAGGAAACATCCCCTCCACGTCCATTCTATCCATGCCTCTCAATATTCAATAGGATTCAATGAGATCCCCCTCACACTTCACTCCTTATTCGCTATTCCTTTTATTCCTAAGATCATTCTTGTGAATGATCTTCTCAGAACCGAAACCTTTTTCCATTGCTGCAATCATACTGCACAGGAACAGGCTCTTCAGACATATGTCTGTGACCATCAAGTAAATGAGCAGAATAGTAATGTGTGTATGTGTTACTCTGGATTTCCAAAATCAGCAGAATCTCTTGTGTTTATTGTTGCGTATTTAATATATCAGCAATATTTGAGTAATATTGTAAATGTATTGTTTGATTAAGCATTCTTTGTTGTTTGAATAGTTCGTAATGGTTATATGTACAAAGTACATAAATCACATATGTCATCACACCACTGCGTCGCGCATATGCTTGTCACTTAAAGGAAAAACGAAGTTAGACATGTTATCTCTCAGCTCCCTTTTTTTTCCCCTTTGATTAGTTTTAAGTTTTGGAGTTGCAGGACATAACAGTGGTGATCAGGAAGATTTAAAATGAACTATTAATGTACTTGAATTAATTTTTTCCAATATGTATTAATTGTTGTATTAACTGAGTCCTCATACTTCTTCTTTAAAAAATTAAATAAAATATTTAAAAAAAAGATTTAAAATGAACTTGAGACGACTACCTACCTGTTGAAGGGCAGCGAGATGTTAGTTTTAAAAAAAAGCAGCATGCTTTCTTTGCAAGAGGAGAAGACATACAAATTTTTAAAAAGCCAGGAAATAGATGAAATTCATGGATTCATAAACAATGAGTACCAGCTGATATAATCATAAATTTTAAAAGAGCAGAAATGGCTGGCTACATTGGAAAAAGTATGTTGGGCAGACAAAAATAAATGGATTGCACAGGGAAGAGAAAAAGATAAGAAGTCAAGTTGCAGTTCTAAAAGAGCACTAATCTGCAGTGTGTTAATGAAAAATCTGATAATGATGAGAATGACACAGGACCAGATAGCCTTCAGATTTACAACGTGAAAACTAACACGAGACAAGCAATATGGCTTACCAGAAGTGACTGGCAAATCACTTAAAATGGAATTGGTTAATGGCTAAGCTGTTTCAGTCATTCCACAAAATGATTTTGAATGGCATTTTCAAAGATACCGAACTGAAGCATGAAGATATCCAACTAAGAATATATAGTGGAAAAAAGATAACTCCTGTGGGAATGACATTCGTGACAGTGAAATACAACCAATAAGCCACATTGAGCTTGTATGTGATAAAAAAAAATAAGGAGGGTCCTATGAGCAGTTATGCAACCACTGATGCCAGACAGACGATCTCTGAAGAGTATTGATAATGGCTGGAGTCACCCGCCTTGTAAAGACACTGCCCAGAAGGAGGGGATGGCGAGCCACTTCTGTAGAAAAATTTGCCAAGAACAATCATGGTCAATGAGACCATGATCTTCCACATCATATGACATGGCACATAATGATGATTTAGATTTAGATTATGAGCACACTCAGTCCTCTTTTATTGTCATTTAGAAATGCATACATGCATTAAGAAATGATACAATATTTCTCCAGAGTGATATCACAGAAAACAGGACAAACCAAAGACTAACACTGACAGAACCACATAATTATAACATATAGTTACAGCAGTGCAAAGCAATACCATAATTTGATGAAGAACAAACCATGGGCACGGTACATAAAGTCTCAAAAGTCCCCGAGTCGATCAACTCCCGAGTCCCCGATAGCAGGCAGCAAAAGGGAGAAACTCCCTACCATAAACCTCCAGGCACCGTCAAATTTATATGAGTATAAATAACTAGAATCTATTCTGCGTGCATTAAGGTTATTGTATGAACTTCAAGAGGAAGGCTAAAAGCTGCTTGTAAAAGTAAATGCAAAGACCAAAGCCCAGTTGGATGAATTGAAGGTCAAAAAGAAAGGAATCAATGGAAATACAAGAATAGATTCATCAGATGATGCATAAACTCTTGTGCGCCATATACACAGGGAAAGCACTACAGCCTTTCTCATCAGATGATGGTGTAGATCAGGAAACCAAGAGGAAACATCAGATCGTAAAGGGAGCAATAGAAGGATTAATAAGAGGATACTCCAGTGAACGGAATGCACCTTCCCAAGATCAAGATGCACATCCTAGAAAGAAGGAAAAGGAAAAGAAAGAGGAGGATGATATACTGTAAGTGCTGTGGAAATGGAAGGGGATAAACAAGACCCAATTTCTCGAGAAATTAGCAAATTCAGAGATACTCACATGAAACTAGAAGAAAAAGGAAGGCAAGAAAAAGAAAGACAAGAAGTTGAAAGGGAAAGAGATAGAAAGAATATGAGTGAACAAAAGAAAGGTATGAAAGAGAGAAGGAATATGAGGGAAAAAAAATGATTAGATTAGATTCAACTTTATTGTCATTGTGCCGAGTACAGATACAAAGCCAATGAAATGCAAAGAATAGTGTTAGTTACAAAATAACTGCAAATAAAAAGTAAGTGCTACAGCACACAAATATAAAAGGACTGAGACAATACAATATGGGTGCAATACTGCTTAGCGCTGTGATGTGAGGTTCAGCAGGGTCACAGCCTCAGGGAAGAAGCTCTTCCTTTGCCTGCTGGTGCGGGAGTGGAGGCTCCTGTAGCGCCTACCAGATGGGAGGAGAGTAAAAAGTCCATGGTTAGGGTGAGATACATCCTTGATAATGCTTTTTGCCCTGCCCAGGCAGCGTTTATGGTAGATGTTCTCAAAGGTGGACAATTGGGTGTCGATAATCCGCTGGGCAGTTTTCACCACACACTGGAGTGCTTTGCGGTCCGACACGGGACAAATGCCATACCACACTGAGATGCAGTTGGTGAGTATGCTCTCAATGGTACAGCGGTAAAAGTCTGTCAGTATCCTGGGACAGAGGTGAGCTTTCTTGCTCAAAAAAAGGGATCGAGAGTGGGATAAAGAGAGAGAAAGAAGCTGGGACTGGGAGAAAAGCAAGGATTGAATAGATCCAGAGAAGATAACCAAGAAAAGGAGAAAAAAAGTGTCCAGAGCTGTCAAAACCACTTCCTGCAGTCTCAGACTATATTTATATATATATATAGTGGCAAGTATTTTGTTCATGATGAGACGAGAAGAGCTTGTTTATTGCAACTACCATTTTTATTGCGATGAGCACTGTAACAGACAGAGCGCAACAGCTCACTGAGAACTAATGCAGTCACATATAGACGGAGGAGGTAATTATAACACACCCTGGTTACATCCAGGGTGGTACACAAACACACAAGCGAGCAACTGTATAACCCAAGCTAAAAAACATGTCATCATAATTCTTCTGAACACGCACACCACGATTGCATCTTAAAATAAGAACAATAAATAGTGCTGGCTGCTAGGAATGTTGGGGCTAGCTGTTGACCACACCCTTGGAGCACCACACTATATACATATAAGTTGAGATGCATTGGAGTTTATAAGTAATCAGGAAGGAGTGTTGTGTGTACTTAACATATCAGTAACATTTGAGTAATACTGTACATATATTGTTTGATTAAGCATTCTTTGTTGTTTAAATAATTCACTATGGTTATATATATGAAGAATGTGAATGGCATATATCATCACATCACGCCACTGCATCATATTTGCGCACATTTCTTAAAGTAAAAACAAAATTAGACTCACATTCTGGACTTCCTTGTTTTTCTTCCAATTATTTTTATGTTTTTGAGTTACAAAATATAACATTTATGATTTATTCTTGGTTTGAGTTCCATATGAATGTGATATTATCTCATTACAGGAAGGATGTGGAGATTTATCAGGATGCTGCTGACTTTGGAGAAGGTCAGAAAAGACTGCCTGACTTCCACTTTCAGGATGTTCTGGGTTTTAGCCCCTTCCTTTCCAGTCCTAATGAAGGGTCTTGGACTAAAATGCCAATTGCTTATTCCCCTCCATATATGCTGCCTGACTTGCTGAGTTCATCCAGCATTTTGTGTGTGTTCCCCAGTTCTAAAATAAGGGCTGAATTGCTTCCCTTCCACTTTATGTGTACCAAGTGATTGACGGGATTGTAGACTCTGCCACAAGTAGGGTAGAATGACCATGATGGGTGGGTGGGTAGTTTGAGAGGTGGCACATCCCTTCTGCCAATCTAGCTGAGCTATGACTTGCTCCTAAATGACTCAAGATCCTCAGTGTAATTGTGGATGCTTCTTCTCCATTTTGAATGGTTAAAATCTAGACATTACCATTAGTTGTGAGATGTTACCATCTTTTTAAAAGAAACTTTGAGAACATCCTTGAATTGTTTCCTCTGTCCTGGTAATCCCTTGCCTTGACAGAGCTCAGAGTAAAATACTTCAGGAGCCTTTTCAAACAAGTGATTGATATGGTCCACCTGCTAGAACTGGTTGTCTATCATAAGGGCTGGGATGTTGTCCTGGGAGATAATGCTAACAATGATAGAACATAGAACATAGAACAGACCAGGCCTTTCAGTCCACAATGTTATGTCAACTTTTTAACCTACTCCAAGATCAATCTAACCTTTTCCTTCCACATAGCTCTCCACTTTACTATCCATCATCTAAGAGTTTTTTTAAAAAATGTCCCTAATGTATCTGCCACTACCAACACCCCTGGCAAGGCATTCAACACAACTACCACTCTCTGTGTAAAAAATGTAACTCTGTCATCCCCCATATACCTTCCTCCAATCACCTTAAAATCGTGGCCCCTCATATTAGCTATTTCTGTCCTGGGAAAAAGTCTTTGGCTTTATACCCTACCTATGTCTCCTATCATTTTGGACGACACAAAGGTTGGTGGTGTTGTAGATAGTGTAGAGGATTGTCAAAGATTGCAGAGAGACATTGATAGAATGCAGAAGTGGGCTGAGAAGTGGCAGATGGAGTTCAACCCGGAGAAGTGTGAGGTGGTACACTTTGGAAGGACAAACTCCAAGGCAGAATACAAAGTAAATGGCAGGATACTTGGCAGTGTGGAGGAGCAGAGGGATCTCGGGGTACATGTCCACAGATCCCTGAAAGTTGCCTCACAGGTGGATAGGGTAGTTAAGAAAGCTTATGGGGTGTTAGCTTTCATAAGTCGAGGGATAGAGTTTAAGAGTCGCGATGTAATGATGTAGCTCTATAAAACTCTGGTTAGGCCACATTTGGAGTACTGTGTCCAGTTCTGGTCACCTCACTATAGGAAGGATGTGGAAGCATTGGAAAGGGTACAGAGGAGATTTACCAGGATGCTGCCTGGTTTAGAAAGTATGCAATATGATCAGAGATTAAGGGAGCTAGGGCTTTACTCTTTGGAGAGAAGGAGGATGAGAGGAGACATGATAGAGGTGTACAAGATAGTAAGAGGAATAGATAGAGTGGATAGCCAGCGCCTCTTCCTCAGGGCACCACTGCTCAATACAAGAGGACATGGCTTTAAGGTAAGGGGTGGGAAGTTCAAGGGGGATATTAGAGGAAGGTTTTTTACTCAGAGAGTGGTTGGTGCGTGGAATGCACTGCCTGAGTCAGTGGTGGAGGCAGATACACTAGTGAAGTTTAAGAGACTACTATACAGGTATATGGAGGAATCTAAGGTGGGGCTTATATGGGAGGCAGGGTTTGAGGGTCGGCACAACATTGTGGGCCGAAGGGCCTGTACTGTGCTGTACTATTCTATGTTCTATAAATATTACACCTCATCTTTTGCTCCATAGAGAAAGGCCTAGCTCGCTCAACCTACTTTCATGTGATATGCCCTCCAATCCAGGCAGCATCCTGGTAAATTTCCTCTGCACCCTCTCTTAGTTTTAATCAGAAGGAGCTTATATGTTCTCCCTGTGACCATGTGGGTTTCTTCCAGATACTCCAGTTTCCATTTCACATTCTGTTACCTCTGCTCCACCCTTTTCTCCCATGATCCCTCCACTGTCCTCTCCTATCAGATTTCTTCTTCTTTAGCTCTTTATCTCTTTCAACCTATCACCTTCCAGCTTCTTACTTCACTACTCATCCTCCACCCACCATCCCTCTCACCTGGTTTCACCTATCACCTACCAGCTTGTATTCCCCCCCCCCCCCCACCTTCTTCTTCTGGCTTCTACCCCCTTCCTTTCCAGTCCTGATGAAGCATCTTGGCCTGGAATGTTGACTGCTTAATCCTCTCCATAGATGCTAACTGACCTGCTGAGTTCCTCCAGCATTTTGTGTGTGTTGCTCAAGATTTCCAGCACCTGCAGAATCTCTTGTGTTTATGATTTGCTGCTCCATTTTCTCCCACGTTACAAAGACATATGGGTTAGTAGGTTAATTGGTCACATGGGTGTAATTGGGTGGTGTGAGCTTATTGTTCCGCAAGGGCCTATTACCCTGCTGTATCTCTAAATAAGTAACAAACCAAAGGCTCACCTGGTGATGCTGCTCTTACCTGGGTGGAACTGATGGAGGCAGTGGCAGCCATACAGGTGGGCAGCGACGGACGACTGAGGTGCATCATGTGGGGGGCACGGTGATGTGGGAGGATGTTGGATGAGAGAGGAGTGCTGCAGCCAACTCCTAAAACGCCACCACTGAGCGACAGTGGCATCTCCTTATTTGCATAGATACCTAGCAGGCAGACAGAGGCACCACAGGTTGATATTTGGGATCAGCAACAGAACAGAACCCATACAGAAGTACAACAGATATCAATGCTAAGGTATGGTTCCACCAAGATCAATTCAATTAGAACAGGGTGGACAGCTGTCAACTAACTTAGGAGGTGGTGCATGTTAGGGAGTATTTTGGAGTTATATGAATTATAGCGGATACTAATTCAAGCAAGAACCAGTCTTCAGTTCTTAAGGTAAATTGCAAATTTCAAGCAGCAAATTCAACTTTAAAACACACATTTGCAAATAAACAATACTGTCTATGGAGCACAGACTGGCCCGCAGACTAAGAGATATCGCTTGCAAAATGATGACCATGAGACGTTCGCATATGCATTAGTCAAACATTAAGACAAAGGGGTTGTGTAAATTGACCTGCATCAATCCAAGTAATTATGGATTTAAGTAACTTGCACCATTGTAACAAGTTCAAGGAAGCTTACAGACCAGACTGATACTATCCCTTATCACATCAAATAGTGGAGTTGGGAGACTTGTGCACTCAGAGAGTCAGCTCTCACAGCACTAATCTTAGGCGTTTGCTTCTGTCTTTGAAAACTTTTAACACTCGGTGTCAATTAGTTTGTCCCAACAAAGGTATCTGAACATTCAGGGGTGTCTCCCTCTGTACAGAGATAATTCAACTGAAGACTTGTCAACCTAAAATATTGAAGTAAACAATGTCACTGTAACTATTGAAATTGTATTGAATCACCTAGCTTTGACTTTAAAGGTATAAATATGTGATATATTTTTGAGTTTGTGAGACTCTGCCGAGGGTATCTCCATAAGAAAACCCACTTGTTGTGCTGAATAAAGACTTCTAGATCACCAGCTTCAGTGTCTCTCCGGTGACTTCAATCACAGTCACCACAGTGTGGTCGTGGTTGGCCTTGAGTGCAGATGGTTTCATTATAGAAATGGTGAGGGGAGGGTGGTCAATATCCTGAAGGAAGTCTCTGCCCTGCACTCATCTCTATTGGGACTGGCTGCTTAGTTCTGTTAGTGGTGCAAGGTTACAGTAGCCATTTAACCTACCAAACTGCACGTCTTTGAGATATGCTAGGAGCTCAGAGCACACATATGGTCTACAAACTCCACACAGTCAGCACCAGAGGTCAAGATTGACAGAGCTGTGTGCTGTTTTTTTTTACCATCCTGCCATGGTACTGTCCTATCAGGAAATGTGGGATCGATCTCATGCTGTGGTCTATTACCTAATATGTTACTTTTTTTAATGAAATTCAAAAAAATCCCTATAACATTTAACTTTTTTGGAAAATGAAAGTTTGGAAATTTAAAATTTGCCCTTTTCTACTAACACACCAATGCAGAAAATAAAAAATAAACATCTAAAACAAAAATTATATGAAAAATCCAGGGTGCCTCACACTTCGCAAAGTACTGCACATTCATACTGTTGATATACAAAGGTGCTGGGAAAAGGCCAGCAACATCAATAAGATTCACATCCACCCTACTTATGGACTGTTTGTCCCACTCCCATCACAGAAGAAACTATGTGGCATCCACGTCAGGACCACTAGACTCAAAAACAGTTACTTCTCCCAGGTGTTGATCATCAGGCTGATCAACACCTCCACCTACTAGCCCACCCCACTATCCCCCACCATTTTATGTATTTATGTCACTTTATGTACATAGTCTTTGTCTATGGCCTAATTTTATGCATATACTGCCACATTTAAGGGTTACTTGTACATTGTGCTTTATAGAATTGCTTTTATATTTATATTTATTGTGTTTTTATACTGCATCGGATACGGAGAAACAATAATTTTGTTCTCCTTTACACTCGTGTACCAAAGATTGACAATGAACAATCTTAAATCTTGAATTTACGAATAGAGGACCCATACATCTCTATTACACGCTGATTGTAATGCTCTCAACTAAATCTTTAGTATCACACAGGCTTGTTTTAGCCCTGTCGTTAACACAGAGGCAATTGTCTGTAAACTGACCTCTACTTACAGCCCCAGCGATTGGAATTCAATCCCCGCTGCTGCTGTCTGTAAAGAGTTTGTACATCCCCATTTCACCACCCTCCTCTCCCCCGGATTCAGAATTCCCTGATAGGTTTATCAGTGAATGACTTATTTACTGTGGCTTCCAGTTAATTGGGACCCTTGGACCAGTAAATTTTGGCCCAGTTAAGCAGCCGCCCCAATTAGCTGAAGTATCATGGAAATAGTTAAAAGGTATTAAAAAAAGACAAAGTGCCATTTAACTGAGTAATAAATTATGTATTTAAATGAAGTACAGAACAAATTAGAACACTACCAATGCTACTGCAATACTATAAAATGGTGTATTAGTTCCTAATAGTTATTGATGGAGGAATTAATCCAGCGTATGCTGCTGTACTTAAGGTGTCCAGGAAGAGGTAGCACCTCCGGTGAAGGGGCTTGCTGTGTCCATAGTGGGGCAGCTCAATAATTTCACCACTCCTCTCTCCTGTTCCAACCTCACTCCCTCAGAACGCACTGCCCTCCATTCTCTCCGCACTAATCCCAACCTCACCATCAAACCCGCTGACAAAGGTGGTGCTGTAGTAGTCTGGTGGACAGACCTCTACCTCACTGAGGGCAAACGGCAGCTCTCTAACACCTCCTCTTACTTACCCCTGGAACAGGACCCCACCAAAAAACATCAAACCATTGTCTCCCGTACCATCGCCGCCCTTATCAACTCCGGAGACCTTCCATCCTCAGCCACTAAACTCATAATTCCCACACCCCGTACCGCTCGGTTTTACCTCCTCCCAAAGATACACAAGCCTGACTGTCTTGGTAGACCCATAGTTTCTGCCTGCTCCTGTCCCACCGAACTTGTATCTGCATACCTGGACTCCATTTTGTCACCCATAGTTCAGTCCCTCCCCACCTACATCTGCGATACATTCCATGCCCTCCACCTCTTCAATAACTTCCAGTTCCCTGGTCCCAACTGCTTCGTTTTCACTATGGATGTCCAATCCCTATACACCTCCATTCCCCATCAAAAAGACCTCAAAGTCCTCCGCTACTTTCTGTATAATAGACCTCACCAGTTCCCCACCACCACTACCCTCCTCCGGTTGGCGGAACTGGTTCTCACACTCAATAACTTCTCTTTTGGCTCTTCCCACTTTCTTCAGACCAAGGGTGTAGTTATGGGAACTCGCATGGGCCCTAGCTATGCCTGCCTCTTCGTTGGTTATGTGGAACAGTCTGTGCTTCAAACCTATTCTGGTACTGCTCCCCAACTTTTCCTTCGGTTCATTTACGACTACTTGGTGCTGCTTCCTGCACCCATGCTAAGCTCGTCAATTTCATCGACTTTACTTCTAACGTCCACCCAGCCCTCAAATTCACTTAGTCTATCTTGGACACTTCTCTCCCCTTTCTTGATCTCTCGGTCTCCATCTCTGGAGACAGACTGTCCACTGACATCTTCTACAAGCCCACTGACTCTCATAACTACCTCGACTAAACCTCTTCCCACCTCGCCACATGCAAAAATGCCATTCCCTATTCCCAGTTCCTCCGTCTCCGCCGCATCTGCTCCCAGAATGAGGCTTTCCATTCCAGGGCATCTCAAATGTCCTCTTTCTTTAAGGATTGTGGTTTCCCTTCTGCTGTCATCAATGATGCCCTCACCTGCATCTCCTCCATTTCCTGCACTTCGGCCCTCAGCCCATCCTCCCGCCACCACAACAGGGACAGAGTTCCCCTTGTCCTCACCTACCACGCCACCAGCCTCCGGATCCAGCACATTATCCTCCGCAACTTCTGCCACCTTCAACAGGACCCCACCACTAAGCACATCTTTCCCTCTCCACCCCTCTCCACCTTCTGCAGGGATCAGTCCCTCCCCACGGATCTCCCACCTGGCACTTATCCCTGTTAGCACAAGTGCTACACCTGTCCCTACACCTCCTCTCTTGCCACCATTCAGGGCCCCAAACAGTCCTTCCAGGTGAGGCAACACTTTACTTGTGAGTCTGTTACGGTCATCTATTGCATCCGGTGCTCCCGGTGCGGCCTCCTCTACATCGGTGAAACCCGACACAGATTGAGGGACCGCTTCATCGAGCACCTCCACTCCGTCCGCCACAACAGACAGGATCTCCCAGTAGCCACCCACTTCAACTCTGCTTCCCACTCCCATTCAGATATGTCCATACATGGCCTCCTCTACTGCCATGATGAGGCTAAACTCAGGTTGGAGGAGCAACACCTCATATACCGTCTAGGTAGTCTCCAGCCCCTTGGTATGAACATCGAATTCTCCAACTTCCAGTAATTCCCTCCCCCTCCCTTCCTCTATCCCTATGTCACTCTGCCCCCTCCCCCAGCTGCCTATCACCTCCCTCATGGTTCCGCCTCCTTCTACTACCCTTTGTGTTTTCCCCATTCCTCCTTCACCTTTCCTGCCTATCACCTCCCTGCTTTCCCTCCCCGACCCCTTTATCTTTCCCCTTACTGGTTTTTCACCTGGAACCTACCAGCCTTCTCTTTCCCACCCTCCCCCACCTTCTTTATAGGGCCTCTGCCCCTTCCCTCTACAGTCCGGACAAAGGGTTCCGGCCTGAAACATTGACTGATCGTTTCCATGGATGCTGCCCGACCTGCCGGATTCCTCCAGCGTGTTGTGAGTGTCACTCTCCTTTGGCCCTGCTGGACACTCAGCTCTCATCTGTAGCATTAAGTAGCTGCCTGCATGTGACAGCAGCCACAGCAGCTTCGACAAGTGGGCTAAACCAGGTGAGGGTAACCAGTGGGCCTCCTACCCCAGTGAGATAGGGACACGCCTGTCCTAGCATGTGAAGTCAGCTCCGGCAGACTGGGTGGATGAGATCTGCAGTGAGATCCAACGGCCAGGAAAGCAGCCTCCTGTCCCAATTAAGCAGCATAGTGTCCAAAATAACCAAAGGGAATTCCGGCAAATTTCTCGTTTAGTTGTTATTCTTTAAGAGTTGTCCCAAATAAGCAGCTGCCCCAATTAACCAATGGACCAGTTAACTGTAATGCACTGCATTTATTTTATTAAGAGGTACAGTAGTATGAAACAGGCTCTTCCAACTCAATGAGTCTGTGCCCACCAATCCATCCATGTGATCAATTAACCTACAAACCCATACGTCATTGGAATGTGGGAGGAAACCCAGAGTTACGAGGAGAATATATAAACTCCGTACAGACAGCAGCAGGAATTGAACCTGGGTTGCTAGCGTTGTAATAGCGTTACGTTAACAGATATGCTGCCATGTGTTACATTCCTTATAACCAGATGGTGTGTTGCCATTAATGTGGCCCTCTAGGGTGGTACACAACTACAATAACTGAGAGCCTTCCTCTCCCAATCTACCCCTTCCCATTCCAGTAGTGGAAGGACATAGAATGCTACAGCATGGTACAGGCCCTTCGGCCCACAGCGTTGTGCCTTCCTTTTATCTTACTCTAAGATCAATTTAACACTTACCTGCTACATAACCCTCATCATTCTGTCATCTAAGAGTTTCTTAAATGTCACTAATGTATATGCATCAAGCACCAGCCCTGGCAGGATGTTCCATGTACCTACCGCTCTCTGTGTAGAAGAACTTGCTTCTGATATTCCCCCTATACTTTCCTGCAATCACCTTAAAATTATGCCCCAATTTATTAGCCATTTCTGGCCTGGGAAGATGTCTCTGGTTGTCTACTCAATCTATGCCTCTTATCATCTTGTCATTTCTCTTCCTCTCCAAAGAGAAAAGTCCTAGTTCGCTCAACCTCTCTTCATAAAGCACACCCTTTAATCCAGGTAGCACCCTGGTAAATCTCTTCTGCACCCTCTCTAAAACTTCCACATCCTTCTATAATGAGGTGACCAGAACTGAACACAATACTCCAATTGTGATCTCATCAGTGTTTTATAGAGCTGTAACATTACCTTGTGCCTATTCAACTCAATCTCCAACTAATGAAGGCCATCACACCATATGTCCACCATACTGTGATCCTTCTCCAATGAGCCCCTGTGGTGGCTGCACCAAGCTTCAGTGCGTCCCTCAGCACGTACTCTTGCAATTGGAATGTGGCAGTCGGCAGTATTCTTCTACAGATCGGAATGCAGTGAGCCAACACATGCTTTGTACAAGAGCTACTGCTCTGGAGTTCTATTGTGTGTGAGCCAATGCATTGTGCTGGGCTGTGCCTGCAGGTCATGTGTGCATAATATAGTTTCCAAATCAATGCCACCACACAAGTCTCTCTGTGTATCAGCTTGCTATATGTATAGGCCTCTGGGAGCAACTGTATAAACTTTGTAAATAATGCAACTGCTGGACCACTACAGGAATTGTGTTTTTGTTGGAAACCTCGTGCAATTGTTCACATAAATACCATATGTATGATGGAATATACAAACCATCTTACCTACATCTATGTCAGTTAAACCTTTAAAACTTCTCTCTAAACAACTCTCAGCTTTCAGCTATCCATGGTAAAAAAAACTCCCGTCTGTTCAGGTTCTCTGACGGGAGTAGAGTGAGACAAAGAGGGAGGAGAGAGGGAGAGAGAGGGGAAAGGGGAAGGGGAGGAGGAGGGGGTGAGAGGCTGAGAGAGAGAGAGAGAGAGAGAGAGAGTGTGCGCAGAACAGTGTGTGTGTGTGTGTGTGTGTGTGTGTGTGTGTGTGTGTCTGTAAGAGAGGGAGTTAGAGGAAGAAAAGAACTGGGCCAAGAAGAGACAGACAGAGGACAGAGGGAGAGCAAAAGGTTCATGGATGAATGGAGTTGGGGCAGAGAGTGAGAAAGAATGAAAGGTCTGTGTGTGTGTGTGTGTGTGTGTGAGGGAGAGAGCGAGAGAAGGAGAGACAGAAGGAGGGGAGGAGAGAGGGGGGAGAGAGGGGGGAGGGGGGAGGGGGGAGAGAGACAAGGAGAGAGGGGTAGTGAAAGAAAGGGTGAGAAAATGAGAGTGAGAGTGATAGAAAGGGACAGAGAGAGGTTGAGTGAGAAAAGGAGATGGGGAAAGAAAGAGAGAGACTAAGAGAGAAAAGCAGAGAGAGAGACAGACAAATAGAGTGAATGAGAGGTTGAGAGAGAGGGAGAAACAAAGAGAGAATGAGAGTGAGATAAGTGATAGAATGAGAGAAAGACAGATAGAGAGAGATAGATAGATAGATAGAGATGGGGAGAGAGAGGAGAGAGAGAGGAGAGAGAGAGAGAAGGGGAGAGCAAGAACGAGAGAGAGAGAGAGAGAGACAGACAGAGACAGAGAGAGAGGGAGGGAGGGAGGGAGGGGGAGAGGGAGAAGATTCAAAAAGATTCATACACAGCTGGCCAGAATGCATGCATGAGGAAAATTGGTTCTTCTCCCATTTCTAATACGATCCTTGGACATGAAAACCTGAAAGTTTTCCAGCACAATTAAACTCATCTTCAGGACCTCCTGTTGCATTAAGGGCACTTTATCTTACAGACTCAGTAAGGAGAATGTAAACACGGAGAATCTCCATGTTGAGACCACAACATTATTCTACACAGAGTTACCTCCATGACCACCCAACAGTGCTGAAAAGGAGGGAGGATCACAGAAAGATGTAAATAAAAAGTTTAAAGGCCTTCCTCCATCATTATGTGTCTTATTTATTTTATTTAAAGATATAGCATTGCACAGGCCCTTCCGGCCCTTTGAGCTGTGCCGCCCAGCAACCCACCGATTTAACCTTACCCTAATCACAGGACAATTTACAATGACCAACCGGTACATCTTCAGACTGGAAGGAAACCGGAGCACCTGGAGGAAAGCCACACGCACACGGGAAAGTACAAACTCTCTTACAGAGGACGCTAGAATTGAACTCCGAACTCCGATGCCCTGAGCTGTAATAGCGTCGCACTAACAGCTACACTTCCATCTGGATTTCCAGCATCTGCAGGATCCCTTGTGTTTGCAAAGTAAGGAAAAGCACTGAGGGGGAAAGGAAGAGAGTAAAGATCAAGTGAGGTAATCACTATTAAGGCTGAACTTCAGATTCAAGCACAGGGACTTCCTATGTGGTGACACCACACCCTGGAGAATGCCAGACTGTAAGCCATTAAACTCACTCAAAATTAGCTGATGGGTGCTGGGGTGAAATGTGGCATCCATGCCTCGTGCTCTTATTTTTTACAAAACTATAAAAGCTTATTCACTCATAAAATATACAAAATGCAAACATCAGGGATTTACAAGACAGTTAACAATTTCAAATTAAAATATGGTTACCACTATACATAAAACACTCGATTACCTGGCTGGGGGGGGCACCATTCCCAGAAATACATCACTGTACCCATAAATGAACGCATGTTCCATCTCTAAGAACACCCAAGCGCAAAGGTTAACCATGGAAGAGGTGCAGGCAGTTGGCTCGAGCACAGCCCTTGACTGGCCACTGCCTGGACCTGTGAATGGCCTTCTTGGCTAAGCCCACCGTAGATCCCTCAAGCGACCCACCCTCTCTCCATTATAGGGTTGCCAACTGTCCTGTATTAGCCGGGACATCCCGTATATTGGGCTAAATTGGTTTGTCCCATACGGGACCGCCCTTGTCCTGTATTTCCCCCGCTAAGGTAGAGCGTTCCTATGAAACCGCTCGCAAGCTGAAATGTCGTAAAGCGAAGAAGCAATTACCATTAATTTATATGGGAAAAATTTTTTGAGTGTTCCCAGACCCAAAAAATAACCTACCAAATCATACTAAATAACACATAAAACCTAAAATAACAGTAACATATAGTAAAAGCAGGAATGATATGATAAATACACAGCCTATATAAAGTAGAAATAATGTATGTACAGTGTAGTTGGGAAGATTAAGCCAAAACCGACTTGTAGGAAAAAAAATCGGCACTTACACGCATGCGCACATAGGTGCCCGCGCAAGGCTTCATGGTCATGGTAGACCTTCTCGAGGTAAACACAAGTGTCCCGCATTTGATTGCTACTTTTGTCCCTTATTTGGGAGTGAGAAAGTTGGCAATCCTAATACTGGGTGATCATATATCAGGAGCGCAGGGCTGCAGTGTAGCCAAACCTTGAGGAACAGCCCCTTCAGATACTCAAACAGGGACAGTAACCTCTCACACTTCATATAAACATGGTACACAGACTCCTCCCAGCCACAGAAAGGGCAGGTGGACAAGGTGTCAATGAACTGGCTGAAAAATCTGTTGCACGGCAGTGCCCGAGAAGCCAGAAACAGAGTACAAAGTAACATTTGAAATGGGTGGCATGGTGAATATTGACTCTAGCTGCTACCTGTATTTGTGGACACGAGATCCTGTCAATATTAATTCAGTAGTTTCAGAGAGTGATAGCAAAGGGAGTTGAAGCAAACAGGGTACACACAGGCAGCAGAGGAACAACATTATTTATTTATTAAAGTGCAGGCTTTCATTCAGAACAGTTGGGTGTGCAGCCATTGAACCTGCAGTAACCTGGGTACAGGAATCCTAAACTTTCTGAGAGATCTACATGGAATCATGGATTATCCACTCTAGGCCTCACAATCTACCTCAGTCCAATCTTGCACTTCATCATTTACCTGCACTCCACTTTTTTGGTAGCTTTTACACTTTATTCTGCATGGTTATTGTTTTACCTTAATCTAGCTCAATACATTGTGTAATGATATGATCTGTATAAAAGAAAGATTAACTTTATTTGTCACATGTACAGTACTGTGCAAAAGTCTTAATGACATAAAAAAATTCTGTAAAGTGTAGATGCTTTCAAAAATAATGAAATGAAGTTTCTTAATATCAAAAAAATTACTATAAAGAGCAGTAAACAGGAAAAAACTAAATCAAGTCAATATTTGGTGTGACCACCTAAAACTGCCTTTAAAATTGCATCAATTTTCTTAGGTAAACTGTGGTGCAGTTTTATAAGAAAATTGGCTGGTAGGTTGTTCCAAGCATCTTGGAGAACTTGCTACAATTCTTCTGCAGATTTTGACTGCCTTGCTTGCTTCTCTCTCTCCAAGTAATCCCAGACAGCTTTGATGTTGAAATCAGGGAGCTGTCGGGGCCATACCATCTAAAACCATATAAGCCTAAGACTTTTTTGTATTGCTCTGATCTGGGCCGACATTTACGTGCCGGCTGGCACCTAATTAATTAGCTTGTTTATTTCGGCTTTTTTCTTAAAGATGGGCTGGGTGCGTTCCGACTACTGCTGCACCGCTGCATTCTTTGCAGCAATGTATCAGTCCGCGGCCCGGAGATTGGGGACCATTGATGTAGGGTGTTGTGGAAACGCTTGCCTGGTGGTTTTAGTGGTAATTTTACAGTTTTAGACCCTAAGACATCTCTAAGTTACAAGGTTGGAGGCTTATTTCCACTGACAGCTAGTCCAACATTCCTGTTACATCTTTTCTGAGTGTCCTTCAAGATGTATTAATCTGATGATTTAGCAGGAAACAATCTTGATTCTGAGTCAATGGATAAATATGAGTTTTATTTGCTACATGTGCATTGAAACAAGGTCTCTACACCTTATGTTCTCAATATTCATTGCTTATTTATTTGTTGCTATTATTTCTTTTTATCTCTTTTGCATTTGCAGTTTCTTGTCTTTTACTGTGGACAGCATTCTAACTGGCTGCATCGCCGTCTGGTATGGCGGTGGGGGCACTACGCAGGATTGAAATAAGCTGCAGAGGCTTGTGAACTCATGGGCACTGGCCTCCCCAGCATCCAGGATACTTTCAAGGAGTAACACCTCTAAAAAGGCGACATCCATCTTTAAAGACCTCTATCACCATTGCTACCATCAGGGAGGAGGAACAGAAGCCTGAAGGCACACACTCTCCAATTCAGGAATAGCTTCTTCCCATCTGCAATGAGATTTCTGAATGGATATTGAACCTATGAACACTACCTCACTACTGACTGTAATTCTCAGTTTTTATTACTATGAATTGCATTGTACTGCTGCCACAAATCAACAAATTTCACAACATATGCCAGTGATATTAAACCTGATTCTGATTCTGCTTTTGGTTGTTTAACTGTCCTATTGGATGTGATTTTTCATTGATCCTATTGTGTTTCTCGGATTTATTGAGTATGCCCACAAGAAAATGAATCTCAGGGTTGTACATGGTGACATATATGTACTTTGATAATAAATTTTCTTTGAACTTTGAAGTTTGAAATGCGCTGCTTGTAATGAATCAAATCAGCGAGGCCTGCAAGTGTTGCCGAGCTTCAGGAACCATTATAGCCTACCCATAACTTACTATCCTAACCCTATGTCTGTGGAAAGTGGGAGGCAATCGGAGCACCCGGCGGACACCCATGCAATCACTGGCATAATGAACACACTTCCTACAGACAGCGGCAGGAATTGAACCCCAATCAGTAATCACTAGGGCTATAATAGTGTTACACTATCTGCAACACTACCAAGCCACTGTTATAGGCTTGAGTCCCCTTACATAATTCTGAGTGAAACTCCCGGAGGGGCAGCAGGGAAGCACTACATGGGTCTATCCAATTAATGGAAATATGGAATTCTCAGTCTTTCCTGAAGAACTCATTTGTAGTATCATACATACACTCAGTGGCCACTCTATTATGTGCTGCCTATATCTAATAAAGTGGCCACTGAATGTATGTTTGTGGTCTTCTGCTGCTGTACACATCCACTTCAAGTTTCGACTTGTGCATTATTCAAAGACGCCCTTCTGCACATCACTGTTGCTACGCATGGTTACTTGAGTTACTGTCGCCTTCCTGTCAGCTTCGATCAAGACAAATGAGCAGAATTAGGCCATTCGGTCCATCAAGTCTGCACCACCATTCCATCTTGGCTGATTTATTATCCCTCTCAACTCCATTCTGCTGCCTGCTCCCTGTAACTTTTGATGCCCTGACTAACCAAGAACCAATCAACCTCTGCTTTAAATATACTCTATGACTTGGCTTCCACAGCCATCCATGCAAATTAAGCCATAGATTCACCACCCACGGCTACAGAAATTCCATCTCATTTTTGTTCTAAATGAACGTCCCTCTATTTTTAGGCTGTGCTCTCTGGTCCCAGGCTCATGCACTATAAAAAAAATATCCTCTCCACATCCACTCTGTCTTGGCCTTTCAATATTTGGGAGGTTTCAATGAGATTCCCCCTCATTCTTCGCAACTCCAGCAAGTATAATCATAAAGCCATCAAACACTCCTCATCCATTAAACCTTCCATTCCTGGAATCATTCTCCTCTACATTCTTGCCAAAGCTACAACCTCTTTTCTTGGATAAGGGGCCCAAAATTGTTCATTATACTCCAATTACAGTTTGACCAATGCCTTATAAAACCTCAGCATCACATCCTTGCTGTTATATTCTAGTCCTCTCAAAATGAATGCTAACACTGCATTTGCCTTATCACCGACTCAACCTGCAAATTAACCTTTAGTGAATCCTGCACAAGGATGCCCAAGTTGATTTGCACCTCTGATTTTAGAATTTTCTCTGCATTTCGAAAAAAGTCTATGCTTTTAGTCCTTCTACCAAAATGCATGATTATCCACTTCCCTCCACTATATTCCATCTGCCAATTCTTTGTTCATTCTCCCAATCTGTCCAAGTCCTTCTGCAGATTCCCTGCTTCCTCAACACTAGTTGGCCCTCCACCTATCTTTGTATCATCTGAAAACTTGGCCAGAAAACCATCAATTCTGTTATCCAAATCATTGACATATAACATGTAAAGAAGTCGTCCCAATACTGACCAGTATGGAGGCATGGCTTGTCACAGGCAGCCAAACAGAATAGAACCCCCCCCCCACCCACTTAATTCCCACTCTTTGCCTCCTGCCATTCAGCCAATCTCTTCCATGCTAGTATCTTTCCTGTAATACCATGGGCTCTTAACTTGTTAAGCAGCCTCATGTGCAGCACCTTGTCAAAGACGTCCTGAAAATCCAAGTAAGCAACATCCACTGACTCTTCTTTGTCTATCCTGCCTGTTATTTCCTCAAAGAATTCAGGTTTGTCTGGCAAGATTTCCCCTTAAGGAAATCATGCTGACTTTGCCCTATTTTATCATGAGGCTCTAAGTACCCCAAAACTTTATGTTTAATAATGGATGCCAACATCTTTCCAACCACTGAAGTCAGGCTAACTGGCTATAATTTTCTTTCTTCTGCCTCCCTCCCTTCTTAAACAGTGGAGTGACATTTGCAATTTTCCAGTCCTCTAGTGATTCTTGATGGATGATTACTAATGCCTCCACAATCTCCTCAGCTACCTCTTTCAGGATGCTGGTGTGTAAACCATCTGGTCCAGGTGATTTATCTACCTTAGCAACACACACAAAATGCTGGGGGAAATCAGCAGGCCAGGCAGCATCTATGGAAAAGAGTACAGTCCATGTTTCTGGCCGAGACCGCAGTGCTTGGATTTCCAGCATCTGCAGCTATTCTCTTGTTTGTGACTTATCTACCTTCAGATGCTTCAGCTTCCCAAGTACCTTCTCCTTGGTAACAGCAACTACGCTAACTTCTGCGCACCTCCCCCCCCCCACCCGCCGACACTCCTGAATTTCTGGCATACTGTTAGTGTCTTCCACAGTGAAAACTGACGCAAACTACTTATGAAGTTCATCCACCATTTATTTGTCCCCCATTTTTACCTCTCTGGTGGTCCAATATCCACTTACACCTCTCTTTGATATTATTGGTTAGTTTAGCTTCACGTTTCATCTTTTCTCTCCTTACGGTTTTTTCAGTTGCCTTCTGTTTGATTTTAAAAACCTCCCAATCCTCAAACTTCCCACTAAGTTTTGCAATATTATATCCCTCTCTTTTGCTTTTATGCTGTCTTTGACTTCCCTTGTCAGCCACAATTGTCTCATTCTGCCTTTCGAATACTTCTTCATCTTTGGGAAGTATCTATCCTGTGCCTTTTGAATTTGCCCAGGAACTCCAGCCATTGCTATTCTGCCATCATCCCTGCTCGTGTCCCCTTCCAATCAACTTTGCCCAGTTCTTTTCTCATGCCTCTGTAATTCCTTTTACTCCACTGTAATACTGACACACCTGACTTTATCTTCTCCCTCTCAAACTGCAGGGTGAATTCTATCATATTATGATCACTGCCTCTTGAGGATTCCTTTACCTTAAGCTCCCTAATCAAAATTTCATTCATTACACAACACCCAATCCAGACTTGCCTTTCCCCTAGTGGGCTCAACCACAAACTGCTCTGAAAAGCCATCTCATAGGCATTCTACAAATTCTCTCTCTTGAGATTCAGCACCAACCTGATTTTCCCAATCTACCTGCACATCTAAATCCGCCAGGGCTATTGTAACATTGCCCGTATTACGCGCTTTTTTGATTTCCCGTTGAAATTTATATCCCACATCCTGGCTGCATAATCGAAGGCCTATATATAACTCCAATCAGTTTCTTTTTAACCTTGCAGCTCATAATTCCACCCACAAGGATTCTATATCTTTCTGTCCTATGTCACCTCTTTCTAAGGATTTGATTTTATTTTTTACTAATAGCGCCACCCCACCCCTACTGCCTACCTGCCTGTCATTTCGATGTAAGGTCCATTTTTGGATGCTAAGCTCCCAACAACAATCTCCTTTCAGCCACGTCTCATGATGCCCACATCATACCTGCCAATCTATAACAATCCTATATCCATCACCCTTTTTGAGTTTGCCCCCAATGCAAAATGCAACTCATCCTACTGACTGCAATTGTGCCATATCATCTGCCTATCATTCCTTGTAGTCTCACTGCACAATGTATTGACTAGTATACACCTCCCTGTCCATCCTCACAGTTTTACTGCACACTGCATTGATTTGATTATCAATTGCACAATCCTCTGCCCTATCATTTCGGTTCCCATCCCCCTGCCGACTTAGTTTAAACAGCTCTAGCAAACCTGCCCACAAGGATATTAGTCTCCCTTGGGTTCTGGTGTAACCTGTCCTTTTTGTACAGGTCATACCTTCCCTATAAGAGATCCCAAAGATCCAGAAATCTGAAATCCTGCTTCCTGCTCCACTTCCTCAGTCACACATTCATCTGTACCTTCATCCTATTTCTGCCCTGACTAGCCTGCCTCTCAGCCCCTTCCCTAACTCCCTGTACTCACTGCACCTCTTCCCCCTTTCTACCTATGTCATTGTGCCAATGTGCACCATGATCTCTGGCTGTTCATCGTCCCTCTTCAGAATATTCTGCAACTGCTCTGAGACATCCTGAACCATAGCAGCTGGGAGGCAACGCATCATCCTTGCTTCTTTCACTGCCACAGAATCTGCTGTTTGGCCCCATAACTATCGAGTCACCTATCACTACCACTCTGCCTGACTTTACCCTTCCTTGCAGAGCCTTGGAGCTGGGCACTGGCCTGGCTACTGCTGCTGTTGTTCCCTGATAGGTCATCCGCCTTCCCAGCAGTATTCAAAGCTTGAGCCAGTCTGGCCATTCTCCTCTGACCTCTCTCATTAAAAAGGTGTTTTCATCCACAGAAATGCTGCTCACTGGATGTTTTTTTTCTTCCTCGCACCATTCTCTGTAAAAAGACTGTAGCCCATTCACTTCAATGTGTTGTCCATTTAGAGATGCTCTTCTGCACACTACTGTTATAACACAAGATTATTTGAGTTGCTGTCATCTTCCTGTCAGCTTTAACCAGTCTGGCCATTCTCCTCTGACCTCTCTCAGTAACAAGGCATTTTCAACCACCCAGAACTGGATGGTTTTTTTTTGTTTTTTGCAACATTCTCTGTAAAGTCTAGAAATTGTTGTGCTTGAAAATCCCAGGAGATCAACAGTTTCTGAGATACTCAAACCACCCAGTCTGGCACCAACAATCATTCGATGGTCAAAGTTCATTAGATCACATTTCTTCCCCATTCTGATGTTTGGTCTGAACAACAACTGAATCTCTTCACCATGTCTGCATGGCTTTATACATTGAGTTGCTGCCATATGATTGGTTGATTAGATATTTTCATTATCGAGCAGGTGTTCAGCTGTACCTAATAAAGTGGCCACTGAGTGTATTGGTACAATATAGTGCTTCCCCTATCTAGACTGGTCAACCCACGTCCTTGGATCCAACATATACTTTCACACATTCCCCCTACACACTAACATCTGGGTCCCAAATTGATCCCCCAACACAGACCACTCAGCTTTCAATCTCTTACCCCGACCATTACTATACACTCACATTGGGTTTCTGGACATCCTCTCCCCAAATAGGCCAGGAAACACACACCGCTGCTGACCTCACATATACTTACGTACTGACCTTCTGTACACTTACCTGGGTGCTAGGTAACCTTCCCAACACAAACTACCTCAAGTGACACCCCCTTTCATCCTGACATAGTTATATAACAACATGGTGCCCTCAGGCACAAAGTCTGGGTAGCACATATCCCCTCTGAACCCACATATATTTCTGGACATTCCACCTCCTCTCTACCTCCCACACTTACATCCCGGTCCATACTTAGTTATAAGAAAATAAAATATAGGAGTAGAGTTAAGCCATTCAATGCATCTGCCATTCAGTCATGACCGATTTATTATCCCTCTCAATCCCATTCTCCTGCCTTCTCCCAGTAATCTTTGAGGCCTTTACTAATCATGAACCTATCAACCTTCACCTTAAATATACCCAATTTGGCCTCCTCAACTGTCTGTGGCAATGAAATCCACAGATTACCACCTTCTGGCAAATAAAATACAGGTGTCCCCCACTTTTCGAACGTTCGCTTTACAAAACCTCACTGTTACGAAAGACCTACATGAGTACCCTGTTTTCGCTTTCAGAAGGTGTTTTCACTGTTACGAAAAAAAAGCAGCGCGCGATAAAAGGCAGCGCACGCCCCGAGCAGCCGCTCTCCCCGGATTCTCGCCGACATTGCTTAAACACGTGCCTGTGAGCAGTCGTTTGCAAGATGAGTTCTATGGTATTGGAAAAGCCTAAAAGAGCTCGTAAGGGTGTTACACTTAGCATAAAGCTAGACATAATTAAGCGTTTTGATCGTGGTGAACGAAGTAAGGACAACGTGAGTTTGGGTTGTGGAAGTTGACAAAGATGATGTTGAAGAGGTTTCGGCATCCCATGACCAAGAACTGACAGATGAAGAGCTGATACAATTAGAAGAAAAAAGGCTAACAATCGAAACTGTATGAGTAATGATAAAGTACGACTTTAATTTTGAAAGGGTATGTCGGTTTAGGGGATGTTTGAAGGATGGTTTGAGTCCTTACAAAGAACTGTGTGATAGAAAAATGCGCGAGGCTCAGCAGTCAAGCAAGCCTTCCACATCAGCCACAGCAGATGACGAACCTCGACCTTCAACATCGAGGTGGGCAGAGATAGAAGAAGATGAGCTGCCTGCTCTAATGGAAACAGGCGACGAGATGACACCCCAGTGTCTCACCACCCCAACCCCCAGGCCACGGACAGATACTGATTCGCGGAGAATGCAACGGTAGCCAGGAGGCACACAGCACATCTTTAAGAAAAAAGCCAAAATAAACATGCTAATTAATTAGGTGCCGCCGACACGTAATTGTCGGCCCAGATCAGAGACGACGCAATCGGAAATTGGCACTGATCTGGGCCGACAATTACGTGCCGGGCAGCACCTAATTAATTAGCATGCTTATTTCGGTTTTTTTCTTAAAGATGTGCTGTGTGCCTCCCGGCTACCGCTGGACCCGTGTCCCTTGCGGCAACGTATCGCTCGGCGGCCTGGAGGGTGAGGGCCACTGCACCAGCCAACCTGCGACGACTCAGTCTAACGCACCATCATCAGTGTGCTCGGCGCTGTCTTTCCGATTCCGGTAAGTGATACTACACTGTACATACATTATTTCTACTTTATATAGGCTGCGTATTTTGTAGCCTCCAACCTGATGGCATGAACATCGACTTCTCTAACTTCCGCTAATGCCCCACCTCCCCCTCATACCCCATCTGTTACTTATTTTTATACACACATTCTTTCTCTCGCTCTCCTTTTTCTCCCTCTGTCCCTCTGAATATACCCCTTGCCCATCCTCTGGGTCCCCCCCCCCCCCTTGTCTTTCTTCCCGGACCTCCTATCCCATGATCCTCTCGTATCCCTTTTGCCTATCACCTGTCCAGCTCTTGGCTCCATCCCTCCCCCTCCTGTCTTCTCCTATCATTTTGGATCTCCCCCTCCCCCTCCAACTTTCAAATCCCTTACTCACTCTTCCTTCAGTTAGTCCTGACGAAGGGTCTCGGCCAGAAACGTCGACTGCACCTCTTCCTAGAGATGCTGCTTGGCCTGCTGCGTTCACCAGCAACTTTCATGTGTGTTGTGTGTATTTTTACGTGTTATTTGGTATGATTTGGCAGCTTCATAGTTTAAAGGTTACTGGAGAGAGTGTTTTTGCCAACAGCGCTTGCGTGAGATTTTCTGCTGACGGCACTTGCGTGAGATTTTCGCTACAGAGAACAGTTCAGTAATGATTGTGGAAAAGTATTTCTACTTTATATAGGCTGTGTATTTATCATATCATTCCTGCTTTTACTATATGTTACCGTTATTTTAGGTTTTATGTGTTATTTGGCATGATTTGGTAGGTTATTTTTGGGTCTGCGAACGCTCACAAAATTTTCCCATATAAATAAATGGTAATTGCTTCTTCGCTTTACGACATTTCGGCTTACGAACCGTTTCATAGGAATGCTCTACCTTCGGATGGCGGGGGAAACCTGTACCTCATCTCTGTTCTAAATGGATGTCCCTCTATTCTGAGGCTGTGGCCTTTAGTCCTAGATACTCCCACAATAGAAAACATCCTCTCCATGTCCAATCTATCTAGGCCTTTCAATATTCTATAGGTTTCAATGAGATCTTACCCCTTCCCCTATTCTTCTAAACTCTAGCGAGAACTGACCCAGAACCATCAAACGCTCTTCATAAGTTCACCTTTCATTCCAGGGATCATTCTTGTGAACTTCCTCAGAACCCTTGACAATGCCAGCATATCCTTTCTAACCCTAACCCTAATGCGAGGGCCCAAACTGATCACAATACCCCAGATGCGGTCTTGATGAATGACTTTCGAAATCTCAGCTACATCTGAAATTACACCCCAACTAACTAGGAGCTATGCCTCCAAATCCTAAGCATTCCTTATTCAAATCAACAGCCCCTTACGTAAGTATGTCTAATAACCATAAACACCCACACTAGCTTACACCCCCAAAACCCCCATTCCAACCCTATCCAACACCCCACCAACCCAGCCAAAACCCTTAGTCAACACTCCACCAACCCAGACAACACCCCATACAATTCCCAATTCCATCTTCTCCATCCCAAGGAAGAATCTTTAGGGTGAGATGGGGTAAGTCTTTAAAGAGCAGATACCAACAATGGCAGATTAGCATACTGAGATAGAGTAGAATTATTTATCTTTCTGCAGGGGATAACGTATTTCTTCAGATGGGTTCACTGCTGGATTTATTTAAGTAGAATAAACACTGCAATAAAAACGGTTGTTTTAATACTCTGAACCTCTTCAGGCAATTGAAATTATGAGTTCATTATCCACCTGTCACAGTACTAATTCCCTAATTGAAAAATATGTACAGAAATAAAATCTACTAGAACTTTCATTTGGGTAGTTAATCTGATCAACTATTCTAGTTACCCCATCCCTTATACCCATTACCTGTGACACTGCACTGTAAACACTCCAAATTACTTTTTATAATGCTGCTTTACATTGTAAATACATGCTATATGTATTTAGGCACATTTTATTTCATATCTGTACTTCTAACTTTATTTTATATCATTCTTTTTCTGTTTACTTGCTGAATGTTATCGTTTTCTGTTGTTTGATGCTCCCTGACCAACACACCACAGCAAATCCTAATAAATGTAAGTGTACCTCCAGTATCTAATAAAGTGGCTACCTAATGTATGTTCATGGTCTTCTGCTACTGTAGCCTATGAAGAGGATATTTCATGGTTTGACGTATTGTGTATCTAGAGGTGCTCTCCTGCACACCACTCTTATAACATGTGGTTATTTAAATTACCATTGCCTTCCTTTCAGTGTGTTCTGCTGCTAAAGCCCATCCATTTCAATGTTCTTCTGCAGACCACTGTTGTACCATGTGGTTATTTGAGTTACTGTCACCTTCCTGTCAGCTTGAACCAGTTTGGCCATTCTCCTCCGGCCTCCCTCATTAACAAGACGTTTTCACCCGCAGAACTGCTGCTCACTGGATTTTTTTTTTGCTTTTTGCACCATTCTCTGTAAACTCTGGAGACTGTTGTGTGTGAAAATCCCAGGAGATCAGCAGTTACTGAGATACTCAAATCACCCCATCCGGCACCAACAATCATTCCATGGTCAAAGTCACTTGGATCACATTCCTTCCTCATTCTGACGTTTGGTGTGAGCAACAGCTTAACCTCGCCTCAACATACTTTTATACGTTGTGCCGCTGCCACTTGATTGGCTGATTAGATATTTGCACAAACCATTGTCTTCCGCACAATCACTGCCCTTATCAACTCCGGAGACCTTCCATCCTCAGCCGCTAAACTCATTATTCCCACACCCCGTACCGCTCGGTTTTATCTCCTCCCAAAGATACACAAGCCTAACTGTCCCGGTAGACCCATAGTTTCTGCCTGCTCCTGTCCCACCGAACTTGTACCTGCCTACCTGGACTCCATTTTGTCACCCATAGTTCAGTCTCTCCCCACCTACATCCGCAATACGTCCCATGCCCTCCACCTCTTCAATAACTTCCAGTTCCCTGGTCCCAACTGCTTCGTTTTCACTATGGATGTCCAATCCTTATACACCTCCATTCCCCATCAAGAAGGCCTCAAAGCCCTCCACTACTTCCTGGATAATAGACCTCACCAGTTCCCCACCACCACTACCCTCCTCTGGTTGGCGGAACTGGTTCACACACGTAATAACTTCTCTTTTGGCTCTTCCCACTTTCTTCAGACTAAGGGTGTAGCTATGGGAACTCGTATGGGACCCAGCTACGCCTGCCTCTTCGTTGGTTATGTGGAACAGTCTGTGCTTCAAACCTATTCTGGTACTGCTCTCCAACTTTTCCTTCGATACACTGACGACTACATTGGTGCTGCTTCCTGCACCCATGCTGAGCTTGTCAATTTCATCCACTTTACTTCTAACTTCCACCCAGCCCTCAAATTCACTTGGTCTATCTCTGACACTTCTCTCCCCTTTCTCGATGTCTCGGTCTCCATCTCTGGAGACAGACTGTCCACTGACATCTTCTACAAGCCCACTGACTCTCATAACTACCTCAACTATACCTCTTCCCACCCTGCCACATGCAAAAATGCCATTCCCTATTCCCAGTTCCTCCGTCTCCGCCGCATCTGCTCCCAGGATGAGACTTTCTGTTCCAGGACATCTCAAATGTCCTCTTTCTTTAAGGATCGTGGTTTCCCTTCTACGGTGATCAATGATGCCCTCACTCGCATCTCCTCCATTTCCCGCACTTCGGTCCTCACCCCATCTTCCCGCCACCACAACAGGGACAGAGTTCCCCTTGTCCTCATCTACCACCCTACCAGCCTCCGGATCCAGCACATTATCCTCCGCAACTTCCGCCACTTTCAACAGGACCCCACCACTAAGCACATCTTTCCTTCTCCACCCCTCTCCGCTTTCCACAGGGATTGATCCCTCCGCGACTCACTTATCCGCACGTCCATCCCCACGAATCTCCCACCCGGCACTTATCCCTGTAAGCTTAAGTGCTACACCTGTCCCTACACCTCCTCTCTTGCCACCATTCAGGGCCCCAAACAGTCCTTCCGGGTGAGGCAACACTTCACTTGCGAATCTGTTGGGGTCATCTATTGCATCCGGTGCTCCCGGTGCGGCCTCCTCCACATCGGTGAAACCCGACGCAGACTGGGGGAACCGCTTCGTCGAGCACCTCCACTCTGTCCGCCACAACAGACCAGATCTCCCGGTAGCCAGCCACTTCAACTCTGCTTCCCATTCCCATTCAGATATGTCCGTACATGGCCTCCTCTACTGCCATGATGAGGCTAAACTCAGGTTGGAGGAGCAACAGCTCATATACAGTCTAGGTAGTCTCCAGCCCCTTGGTATGAACATAGAATTCTCCAACTTCCGGTAATTCCCTCCCCCCCCCTCCCTTCCTCTATCCCTATTTCACATCACCTCCCTCATAGTTCCGCCTCCTTCTACTACTGCGCATTGTTCTCCTGCCAATCACCTCCCTGCTTCCCCTCCCCCACCCCTTTGTCTTCCAAATTACTGTTTTTTTCAACTACCAGCATTCTTCAAACCCTCCCCAAAGTTCTTCCTTCAGTCCTGATGAAGGGTTTCGGCCCGAAACGTTGACTAATCTTTTCAACTGATGCTGACTGACCTGCTGAGTTCCTCCAGCGCATTGTGAGTGTTCCTTTGACAACAGCATCTGCAGATTATTTTGTGTTTAGATATTTGCTCTAATGAGCAGGTGTACCTAATAAAGTGGCCACTGTGTACCTATTAAATATAGTGCTCCCTGGCAAAATTCCAAAGTTCCAAATTTCAGCTTATTAGTATTTCCCCAGCTCTAATTTTAATTATTTTGCTTTTTTTTTCTGACTCCGTAACAGAGAAGCATTGGAACACAGGAATTCGGAACAGCTGTGCACAAATTAGCCCCATTCCCACCCTTAGGATAATGAAAACCTATCTATCTCTGAGTTAAAGTAAATAATGGGAGCTCCAAGTTACTGCTTGCCACCTTCCCTCCTGACAAGTCTGGCTCTAACCTTTTAAGCTTTGCCCTTGGGCTCTCCATTCTAGTGAACTTAGTTTTCATATAAAAAAGTCAGGAGGAACTCAGCAGGTCAGACAGCATCTATGGAGGAGAATAAACGGTCTACGTTTTTGGGCTGAGATTCAAGTCCTGCTTGAGTTTCTCCACCATTTTGTGTTTATTGGTCAAGGTTTGCAGCATTTTCAATCCCTTGAGCCTCTGTGTGCATCAGATCACTAGGAGAACGCTCTGTTGGAGCAATATGATACAAAAACAGGCCCTTCGGCCCACAATGTCTATTGTAGCCATCAGGTACCTTTCTGGAGCAACGCATAAAATGGACACAAAAGCAAGACACAGGAGCCTTCATGAGTGCAGATGAAGGGTCTTTGCCCAAAACATTGACTGTTTATTCCCTGACCTGCTGAGTTCTTCCAGTATTTTGTGCGTGTTGCTCTGGATTTCCAGCATCTGCAAAATCTCGTGTGTTTATCCTTCTCTTAACTATATTAGTCTTCCTTAATGACTAGAGAGCTTCACACAGATCACCCCATTACCTCTGACATTCCAGAGAATACAACCTAGCATGTGCGATCTCATTCCGGTAAATCCTGCTCTTACTATAAGGCAGAGAGAGAGCGAGTTGAGTTTCTCTCTAATTCAGTCTATAAACACCCTTAATCTTCTTAGACATCAACAACCTGCCTTGGTCCATCTGCTGTGGATTACTTTTGAAATCAGTCACCGTGGATGATGTGATCAGTGCCCCAGGAAATACCTTGGGCCCAGTCAACCAGAACAGCCAGCAGCAGGTGCGGGATCCGGGCATTCTTGGCAGCTCAACAGCTCACACGAATGGGAGGGTCAGCTTCCTCTCTCCCGGAGAAACAAAGACCCGGAACAACAAACCCTTGCTTTTGGATTGGGATTACAAAAGCAAAACACTCCTTCCCTGGTGATCTCCATTTAACTAATTTTGTGACTTCTAAAACCAATTGGTTGCAGCAGTGATGCTGTGGGATGCTTCACTGTAGCAGGCCCTGGAAGGTTTGCGAAGGTAGAGGGTAAAATGAATGCAGCAAAATACAGGGAAATCCTGGAGGAAAACCTGATGCAGTCTGCAACAGAATTCTGACTTGAGAGAAGATTTGTTTTCCAGCAAGACAACGACCCAAAAAATAAAGCCAAAGGTACACAGGAATTGCTTAAAACAACAAAGCTAATGTCCTGGAGTGGCCAAGTCAGAGTCCAGACCTCAATCCAATTGAGGATTTGTGGCTGGACTTGAAAAGGGCTGTTCACTCATGATCCCCATGCAATCAGACAAAGCATGAGCAGTTTTGTAAAGAATAGGGAAAAATTGCAGTGTCCAGATGTGCTAAGCTGATAGAGACCTATCCACACAGATTCAAGGCTGTAATTGTTGGCAGAGGTACATCTACTAAATGCTGACTTGAAGGGGGTGAATACTTATACAATAATTTTGTGATTTATATTTGTAATTAATTTAGATCACTTTGTAGAGATCTGTATTCACTTTGACACGAGAGTTTTTTTCAGTTGATGAGTGTCAAAAAAGCCAAATTAAATCTACTGTGATTCAGTGTTGTAAAACAATAGAACATGAAAACTTCTGGGGCGGGGGGAGGGGTGAATACTTTTTATAGGCACTGTAGTAGTGCAGTAGTATTAGTAGTGTTCCAATTTGTTCCATATTTAATTTAAATGAATAATTTATTACTCAATTTGTCTTTTTTTATACTTTTAGAACTATTTCCATGAAAGTTCCATTTATTGGGCCAAAGTGTACTGGTCCCAATGTCTTCCAATTAACTGGTATCCATTGTATTTCTTAAACGGTGAGAGACTGAAAACACCAACATACAAAAGTATCTGGGAGTTCCTTGACTGAAAGTTAACCTGTAGGTACAGAAAGCAGTTTGGAAGGTAAATAGTTGTTGTACTTTATTAAAACAAGATATGAGGAAAAGAATAGAGACACTCTGATACAAATACATTTGACCAACATTTTATAAAACTTTCCTATAAGTACGCAGAGAGATTAAGCAAACAGATTTGGGGAGTCTGGATTTGAGGCATGCAAATATCCCAGAGGGTATCATCAGTTACAGAATAGTTAGTATCACTGAGATTTTGAAGCATTAAAAAAGCTGATTGGATCAATAGGTTGGAGGAAATTAAAGTGGAAAATGCATTTTAAATGGTTCAGGCAGCTGGATTAGAAGTCTCTTCTTTACACTAAACAGACTCTGGAACTTCTTCCACAAAACACTTTCAAAACAAATGGGGGAGAGTGGGAGCGGGGCTGGAAACTGAAAATGTTAAAACTGGGATAAGGTTTTTAAGACCTTAAGACACAGGAGCAGAATTACGTGATTGGGCCCATCAACTCCGCGCTGCCATTCGATCTTGGCTGATTTATTTTTCATCTCAGCGCTATTCTCTTGCCTTCTCCATATAACCTTTGATGCTCTTATTAATCGACCTCCACCTTAAGTATACCCAATGACTCGTCCTCCACAGTAAACTGGAGCAATGAGTTCCACAGATCCATCACTCTCTGGCTAAAGAAACTCCTCCTCATCTCCGTTCAGAAGGGATATCCTTACTGTTTTAAGGGTGAGGACAGAAGATTTCTTCCCCTGAATGTCTTGGGAGGTTTAAGGTTACAAATGATGGCACATAGTCATAGCACATGAGTGTCCGGACTGGTTGCATCATGACCTATCATGACATGTGTGTGCCCCATGTGAGGCAGTATTATGTTACAGTAGCTCTGTGTGTTTGTTTGGCTTAACGTTATTTAGCATGTTTCTTTCGTTTGTTTTTATACTGGCTAGCAATAGTGCAAAATAACAAAGGACATTAATCTGTTTAAGAACATTTTCACCATCCTCCTGGCTGTTGGTATATTTTACTCCATCAAGTGCTTTGACTACAGGAGTGGAGGCAATATTGTATATATGAAGGAGCAGCTACTAGCAGCCAGAAGGCAGCCTTTGTTTGCCCAGCAGAAGTTTGATATCCTGGACAAACTGAGACAGAGATACTGAGGCTGCAGATCAGGCAAAAAGCAGTGCAACAAGATACAGAGATATAAACAGTATCTTCCGTCTATCATTATGGGGAACACAAGATCACTGGCAAATAAGATGGAGGAACTAGCAGTACTCACGAGTACACAGAACGAATATCAGGAATGTAGTGTTATGTGTTTCGCCGAGACATGGTTACATGAGCAAATCCCGCCTTCTAACGATACTGTGAATGGGTTTACAACAATACAAGCAAATAGAGTTCATCAACAGGAAGGGAGGTGGGCTTGCTGTGCTTGTGAACAACAGATAGTGTAATCCCAGCCACACTTCTGTAAAAGAATGAGTCTGCAGTCTGGACATCAAACCGTTTGCTGTGAGTTTGCGTCCGTTTTATCTACTGTGTGAGTTCAGCCATGCCATATTGCTCGTTACCTACTTTCCACCTTCCCGACGCATTCCCGATGTATGTGTGACGTCATACACACTACCATCATGAGACTCCAGACTCAACACCCCAACGTGTTCATTACAATATTGGAAGACTTCGACCACGTTTCTTTCTCGACAACCCTGCCCACCTTCAATCAGTTTATCGTGTCAACCAAGAGAAATTAAAAAATTGGATCTCTTGTATGCAAAAGTTAAAAGATCCATACAGCTCCATACTGCATACAGATCCCCTGCAGTTTGCCTACCAGGAGCACATTGGAGTCGACGATGCTGTCATCCACCTGTTGACAGAGTCTACTTCCATTTGGATAAGCAGGGCAGCACTGTGAAGATCATGTTTTATGATTTCTCAAGTGCCTTCAATACCATACAACCCTCATTGCTGGGGGAAAATCTCAGTTCAATGCAGATTGGCACTTCCATTGTACCCTGAATAATGGACTACCTGACTGGCAGACCACAGTTGGTGCAGCTTCAGAGCTGTGTGTCAGACGTGGACATAAGCAGCACTGGAGCTCCACAGGAGAATGTATTGGCTCCCTTCCTGTTTACCCTGTATACCTTAGACTTTAGATACAAGCCTGAGTCATGACATCTGCAGGAATTCTCTGATGACTCAGCAATAGTTGGGTGTATAAAGGGAGGATGTGAGGATGAATACAGGCCCTGGTGGAAGACTTAGTCAAATGGTGCAAGCTGAATCATCTGCAGCTCAACATCAGTAAGACAAAGGAGATGGTGATGGACTTTAGGAAGACTAGGCCTGCACTGCTCCCTGTTAGTATTGATGGTGAGCACGTGGATGTGGTGAGGACCTACAAGTACCTGGGGGTGCACCTGGATGACAGACTTGAGTGGACCACCAACACAGAGGCTGTGTACAAGGAGGGTCAGAGTCGCCTCTACTTCCTGAGGAGACTGAGGTCCTTTAGAGTATGCAGGCCTCTCCTTCACATGTTCTACCAGTCTGTTGTTGCCAGTACAATCTTCTATGTGGTGGTGTGCTGGGGCAATGGCATCAACACAGGTGACGCTAACAGGCTCAATAAACTGATTAGAAAGGCTGGCTCTGTTATAGGAGTCAAACTGGACATACTAGAGGCTGTGGTAAAATAAAGGACCCTACGGAAAATCCAGGCAATTCTGGACAGTGTTTCTCACCCTCTGCATGCGGCCTTGTCTGAACAGAGGAGCACATTTCGTCATAGACTAAGACAACTAAGCTGCTCCAAAGAACGCTATATGAGGTCATTCTTACTGTCGGCCGTGAGACTCTATAATGAGTCAACGTATAGCCAGGGAAGTGATGACCCCCTCCTGTTACACTGTTTGAGGTAACTTATTTTTATCCTTTCTTACTTCTCTTCTAATATTTGTATATCAGTGCACTTGTAATGCTGTGACACTGTAATTTCCTTTGGGATCAATAAAATATCTATCTATCCATATGGAAACACCAAAGCCTACAGCAGTAGTTATTATACATCCCAGTACAACATAAGAAAAGCTCTTCCCACCATCGAGTACCTCAACAAGGAGCACTGCCACAAAAAAAAGCAGCCTCCATCAACAAGGACCTGCAACATCCATCTGATGCTTTCTTCTCGCTGCTGCCATCCAGCAAAAGGTACAGGAACCTTAGGTCCCACACCACCAGGTTCAGGAATAGTTTATCACCAACAACGTTCAGGCTCCTGAACCAGCGTGGATAACTTCACTCACCTCAACACTGAACTGATTCCACAACCTACGGACTCACTTTCAAGGACTCTACAACTCAGGTTCTCAGTGTTATTTATTTACTAGTTTATTTATATTATTTGTTTTTTTCTTGTATTAGCACATTTTGGCTTCTTTTGTTATTATTATTTGTTTGTCAGTCTTTGTGAGTAGTTTTTCACTTACTGACTCTATTGTATTTCTTTGCTCTACTTTGAATGCCTGCAAGAAAATGAATCTCAGGGTAGTAAATGATGACATAAAAGTAGTTTGATTTACTTTGAAATTTGATCTGCAACGTGGTCCAGGTGCTACACAGTATCCTCTCCCTCTGTGCTTCCAAATAAACTAAAAGGATTAAATAAAAATCTCTCATTATTAACCCAACTTCCAACTTATTATTATTAATAAAATAGAACTGGTCTTTGAGTTGTTGCTATAGTAATGCCCTCAGTGTAACCATATACTCTTCCCCCACCTCCCCATGGGGCTAAACAGGCTCTTTATTCTCAGCGGGTGGGGTGGGGGTGCAGTTGGGGGTTCAAGGGGTCACTCCACTTCAGCTCTGCCTGGTGGCTTTGAACCAGCATCTTAAACACAGTGGGCCTCAATTAAAGGTCAAGCTACAAAGATACCTCCTTCTCTGGATCAAACTGTGTCCCATTGAAATACCACTCACACTCTTAACAGAAGTACAAAGCAATCAATCACTGCTCAGGGCAACCATTCGCCATGTTGTGTGTTTGTAGTGATGACTGTCGCATTGAGTGTTCAAGTGATTAATGAAACAGAAAATTATCAAAGGTAAAAGGTTGCAAAGGAATCCATTAATGTAGAAAAGGACATCAGAGAGGAAAAGGTTCTGTGTGTTGGTGAGTGTCAAAACCTGACACAGCTAGTGATCCAGGCTCAAGTGTACCTCTACTTTCCCCAGCCTACAAACAACTTCTACAAAGCCTTCCTAAAACCCACCTCTGTGAGGAACTCAGCTGCATCTCAGAGAGTCTGGAACTGTTTTTGTATTAGGTTATCACTTTCGAAATGTACTCCATTCACTTGGAGCATAACCTGTGACTAGTGGTGTGCTGCAGGGATCGGTATTGGGTCCATTGTTGTCTGTCATTTACATCAACGATCACAAAGTTCAAAGTAAATTTATTATCAAAGTACATATATGTCACCATATACAATCCTGAGATTAGTTTTCTTGTGGGCATACTCAATAAATCCAACAACTATAATAGAATAAATGGAAGACCGTACCTAACAGGGTGGATGGCCAGCGTGCAAAAGACAACAAACTGTGCAGATAAAGAAAGAAATACTATTAATAAATAAATAAGCAATAAATATTGAAAACATGAGATGAAGAGCCCTTGAAATGGAGTCCATAGGTTGTGGGAACAGTTCAGTGATAGGATCAAGAGCTTGATGGTTGAGGGGTAATAACCTGGTGACGTGAGTCTTGAGGCTCCTCTATCTTCTTCCTGATGGCAACAACGAGAAGAGAGCATGTCCAGGGTGGTGAGATTCCCCGATGATAAATGCTGCTCTCCTGCGACAAGGCTCAATGGTGAAGGAGGGCTTTACCTGTGATGGACTGGGCTGTATCCACTGCTTTTCTTTCCATTCAAGAGATGAGTGTTTTCATACCAGGCTGTGATGCAGCCAGTCAATATACTCTCCACTACAAACTATAAAAGTCAGTCAAAGTTTTAGATGTCATGCAAATTCTTCACAAACTCTTAAGAAACTTGAGGCGCTGCTGTGCTTTCTTCATAATTGCATTTATGTGCTGGGCCCAGGATACGTCCTTTGAAATGATACCAACAAAGAACTTAAAGTTGCCGACCCTCTCCACCTCTGATCCCCCGATGAGTACTGCCTCATGGACCTCTGGTTTCCTCCTCTTGAAGTCAATAATCAGCTCCTTGGCCTTGCTGACATTGACTAAGAGTTTGTCTGGAGGATTATGTAGTAAACTGGAATCAGCAAATTTGCGGATGACACTAAGTTCGGGGGTATAAGGGACAGCGAGGAAGACTATCATTTCTTGCAGTGGGATCTGGATCAGTGGGAAAATTGGGCTAAAAATGGCAGAGGGAATTTACTGCAGACAAATGTGAGGTGTTGAACTTTGGGAAGACAAATCACAGTAGGACTTGCACAGTGAGTGGAAAGGCATTGAGGAATGCAGTAGAACAGAGGGATCAGAGAACACAGATCCATAATTCATTGAGAGTGGCATCACAGATAGATAGGGTCATAAAGGGAGCTTTTGACCTATTAGCCTTCGTAAATTGAAGTATTGAGTACAGGAGATGGGATATTATGTTGAAGTTGTACACAATGTTGGTGAGGCCTAATTTGGAGTATTGTATGCAGTTTTGGTCACTTAACAACAGGCAAGATGTAAACTAAATGCGAGATGTCCCAGACCTTGGCACCCAGGAGGCAACATACCATCCGGGAATCTCATTCTTGTCCACAGATCCTCCTTTCTGTTCCCTTAACTAAGGAATCCCATATCACCACAGCTCACCTCTTCTCCCACCTTCTCTTCTGAGTCACAGGGCCAGACTCAGTGCCAGAGACCTGATCACTGTGACTTTCCTCTGCCAGGTCATCCCCAACTGTATCCAAAGTGATATACCTGTTGTTCAGGGGGATGGCCAGGGATACTGTGCACTGGCCACTTAACCCTTTCCCCCTCCTGACTGTTACCCAGTTTCCTGTATCCTGCACCTTGGGAGTAGCTACCTCTCTATACATCCTATCCATCACCCCCTAAAACTCCTAAATGATCTGGAGTTCATCAAGTTCCAACTCCAACACCTTAATGCAGGGTGTTAGAAGCTGCAGCTGGATGCACTTCTCCCAGGTGTAGTTGTCAGGGACACTGGAGGTCTCCCTGCCTTCCAACTTCCCACAGGAGGAGCATTCAATTATCCTGCCTGGTATCCCAAATGCTCTAAACTGTGCAAATATAAACAAGGAAAACAACAAATAAACTGGGGGTGGGGTGGGGGTGAAACCTACAACTTTTTTGCCTTCTCTCACTCAAGCTTCTCCTCGCTGAAGCCTTGAAGAGCTAAAGCCTCAAATAACTACTCTAACACTGTCCACTCCAACAATGGCTGCTCTGTTTACCCTTGCCTTACTTTAACTTGTCATTGTCAATCAATTCCAATTGCTAATTGGCTGCTGCTCAAAACACTAAACTGCTACGCATCGATGTTTTATGTACTCATTTGGCGAACCTGAGTGAGCTATGTCTTCTCACACATTGGATTGCTGATTGGCCACTGCTCAAAGCACTAAACTGCTAGGAATTGATGCTTTAGATACTCAGTCAGTGAACCTGAGTGAGCTACATCTTCTCATGCTTCTGATCACTGATTGGTGCTATCTTGTTCCATGACTCTATGGAGAAACACAGGTGACACTGTCCTGTACCAGTTAGTGCAATCGTTTTACAATGACAACGATCACTGATTGGGGTTTGATTCCCGCCATCGCCTCTAAGGAGCTTATATGTTCTCCCTGTGGGTGTGTGGGTTCGCTCCGGGTACTCAAGTTTCCCTCCATGATTCCACAGACATATGGTTAGGGTTAGTGAGTTGTGGGTGTGCTATGTTTGTGTCAGAGGCATGGCGACAAATGCAGGTTGCCCCCCAGCACAATCTTTGAACTGTGTTGGTCGTTGCCTCAAAACAATGCATTTCACTATATGTTTCGATGTTTCAATGTACATGTGACAAATAAAGCTAATCTGTCTTTCTTTAAAAATTGTGAAGTTACCTACTTCAGTTCTGAGTGTTACAACGATTACCTTCAATAATAATGATCAGTTAGGCACAGAGAGGATCTGTATTTACTGACAAGTACCTTTATTGGCTCATTTCACCAGAAAAATTTACACAACTGAATAGCTGTGTGCACACCTAATAGGTTTCCTGACCCTCCAGGAACATTCAAATTACAGAAAAGGTAATACCCAGGGAAAGGTGCCTATGTTGGCCAGGTATTCCTTGTGGTCCCAAAGTGATCTTCATGTATCCGACGTGGGATCCTCCACATCCGCAATGGTTGGTCTCTGGAGAGTTGTTGCTATCTGTGCTCCCAAAATCCTCATTCTTATCATTTTCCTTATCAGATCAATCTATAATGTTTCAATTTCATTGGCTTGATGTCATCTGACTGCCATGTATCAGTTCTCACTGGATAACGCTCAGGGCTACAAGCAGTATTGAATTATGGCAGTTTCCGTCAGCCTTGTGCCTGAGGTGATTTCCTTTGTTCTGTCCAACTCATACTGGTCCAAACCAGTCTAACCAGGTTGCCCAAATACTGGGCCCAGCCAACCAAATCATAGGGCCCGAAACAGCGACTGTATTTCTTCCTATAGATGCTGCCTGGCCTGCTATGTTCCACCAGCATTTTGTGTGTGTTGCTTGAATTTCCAGAATCTGCAGATTTCCTTGTGTTTGCAAATCATAGGGTGTTCCTTTTGCAAACCTGCCATTTTACCTAATCAACAACTTCTTATCCAAGAATAGTCTTTGGATTGACAGATCATTAGCAGAAGCTCTTTGTGTCCACATTCATGCCATTATAATGCCATTAGAGACATTTACACCTCACGCTGCATCCGTAAAGCAAACAGCATTATAAAGGACCCCCACACCCTTCATACTAACTCTTCTCCCTCCTGCCATCTGGCAAAAGGCACCGAAAGCATTCGGGCTCTCACAACCAGACTATGTAACAGTTTCTTCCCCCAGGTCATCAGAATCCTCAATACCCAGACCCTGGACTGACACCAACCTACTGCCCTCTACTGTGCCTATTGTCTTGTTTATTATTTATTGTAATGCCTGCACTGTTTTGTGCACTTTATGGAGTTCTGGGTAGGTCTGTAGTCCAGTGTAGTTTTGTGTTGTTTTTTACGTAATTCAGTGTAGTTTTTGGATTGTTCATGTAGCAACATGGTCCTGAAAAACGTTGTCTCATTTTTACTGTGTACTGTACCAGCAGTTATGGTTGAAATGACAATAAAAAGTGACTTGACTTGACTTGACTTCAGTTTGCTCTGATTAAAATTATCCCAGAGCAAGAATCAATTCACTAAACAGTTCACAAAATGGTGACGGCAAGGACAGTCTCACAAAATGGCTGCCTCCATTCCTGTCAACGCATGGTAAGAAGAAAAACTTTTGCTTTGTCTGTTTCCACTGCTCATCTCATTTCTATAGTTTGCAGTTATTTCTGGCCTACATGAGTGTGAACAGTCAACATTTGTTGTCAGAACTGGTATGGGAGGATTTCAGTGCATGAGCAAGGATGGCTCACAATAAATAAAATAGGCACTTGGGAGACTGTAGAGTCAGAGTCATAAAGCACTACAAGCACAGAGACAGGCCCTTAAGCCCATCTAGCCTGTGCTGAGCTATTATTCTGTCTAGTCCCATTTACATGCACCTGGACCATAGCCCTCTGTACCCATCCCATCCATGTACCTATCCAAATTTCTCTTAAATGTTGAAATTGAACCTTAATGCACCATGTCCACTCTACTGTGTATTAAAAAAAGGATATACTTGCTATGAAGTGATTCAACAAACTGCTTCAGGGATGGCAGGTCTGTCATGCAAGGATACTTCAAGCAATTTTGTACAATACTCTCTAATCTTCAGAAGAATAAAATCTGGCAATGAACTTGGAACACTGAACAGTACAGGAATGGGCCCTTTGGGCCACCATGTTTGTGCTGACCATCTAAACTAATCTTGTCTGCCTGCACACAGTTGGTATTACTCTGTTCCCTACCTGTTCATGTATCTATCTAAATAGTCATAGTCATACTTTATTGACCCCGGGGAAATTGGTTTTCATTACAGTTGCACCATAAATAATTAAATAGTAATAAAACCATAAATAGTTAAATAGTAATATGTAAATTATGCCAGGAAATAAGTCCAGGACCAGCCTATTGGCTCAGGGTGTCTGACCTTCCAAGGGAGGAGTTGTAAAGTTTGATGGCCACAGGCAGGAATGACTTCCTATGACGCTCTGTGTTGCATCTCGGTGGAACGAGTCTCTGGCTGAATGTAGTCCTGTGCCCACCCAGTACATTATGTAGTGGATGGGAGACATTGTCCAAGGTGGCATGCAACTTGGACAGCATCCTCTTTTCAGACACCACCGTGAGAGAGTCCAGTTTCATCCCCACAACATCACTGGCCTTACGAATGAGTTTGTTGATTCTGTTGGTGTCTGCTACCCTCAGCCTGCTGCCCCAGCACACAACAGCAAACATGATAGCACTGGCCACCACAGACTCGTAGAACATCCTCAGCATCATTCGACAGATGTTAAAGGACCTCATTCTCCTCAGGAAATAGAGACGGCTCTGACCCTTCTTGTAGACAGCCTCAGTGTTCTTTGACCAGTCCAGTTTATTGTCAATTCGTATCCCCAGGTATTTGTAATCCTCCACCATGTCCACACTGAACCCCTGGATGGAAACAGGGGTCACCAGTACCTTAGCTCTTCTCAGGACTACCACCAGCTCCTTAGTCTTTTTCACATTAAGCTGCAGATAATTCTGCTCACACCATGTGACAAAGTTTCCTACCATAGCCCTGTACTCAGCCTCATCTCCCTTGCTGATGCATCCAGCTATGGCAGAGTCATCAGAAAACTTTTGAAGATGACAAGACTCTATGCAGTAGTTGAAGTCCGAGGTGTAAGTGGTGAAGAGAAAGGGAGACAAGACAAAATGCCTCTTAAATAAAGTTATTATACCTGCTTCCAGCCATCTAACACACTTTGTAAAAGAAACTGGCTCATAAATATCTCTTAAACTCTCCCCCTCCCACCTTCAATCTATACCCTCTAGTACTTGACATTGCCACTCTGGGGAAGTGACCTTATCTATACCTCTCACAACTGTATACACTGCTATTACGTTACTCCTTCAGTCTCCAGAGAACACCACCTCTCTTTACAATTAATACTCTCCAATCAAGACAACATCCTGGTGAACCTGTCTTGTACTCTCTTCAAAACCTCTACATTCTTTCTGTAGTGTGGTGTCCAGACTGCACACAATACCCAAGTGTGTGTATAAAATTCTAAGAGGGCTTGACAGGGTGCATGTGGGACTATGATGCAGTAAATCGTAAAACACAAGATTCTGCGGATACAGGAAATCTTGATCAACACATACAAAATGCTGCAGGAAATCAGTAAGTCAGGCAGTATAAAGATTAAAGAGAAAGATTAGCTTTATTTATCCATGGCACATTTAAAGATACATTGAATTGCATCATTCGTGTCAAACCCCAATCAGCAAGGGCTGCACTCCGCAGCCCACAGATGTGGCCACACTGCCAGCACCAACACACCATGCCCACAACTCTAACCTTAACTTTACGCCTTTGGAATGCAGAAAAAAACTGGAGCACCCGGAGGAAACCCACGCAGTCATGGGGAGAATGTACATACCCCCCACACACAGCGGCAGGAATTGGACCTTGATCCTACGGCTGATGCCACAAAGCAATTGCGCCAACTGCTGCACTAACATGTCGCTACCAGACTTACTGCATCATGTATGAAGGAGAATATACAGTTGATGCCTCGGGACACAAGAGTACTTCGGGTCTTGGCCTGAAATGTTGATTGTTTACTCCCATCCACAGATGGTGTGTTAAGACTGGGTTTCATTATTTCACTTCACGAAGTAGGAAGGCAGCTTTGTGCATCGGGAGGTGGAAGACAGGAAACTTTGGAAAAACAATGGTCATTGTAACCTTCACTCAGAATAATAATCAGATTTATTATTGCTAACTTTGATTGTTAAATTTGCTGCTTTGTAGCAGCAGTACAGTGAAAGGGCATAAGATTATTATAAAGTTAAAAAATTTGGCCACCACGGTAGCATAGCGGTTAGCACAATGGTATTACAGCTTGGGCCATTCCAGAGTTCAGAATTCAATTCCAGCACCATCTATAAGGAGCTTAACCGTTCTCCCCGTGACCGCATGGACTTCCTCCAGATGCTCCGTTTCCCTCCACAGTCCAAAGACATAACAAGTTAGTAGGTTAACTGGTCATTGTAAATTGTCCTGTGATTAGGCTAGTGTCAAATATGTGGATTGCTGGGCAGTGTGGCTCACAGGGCTGGAAGGGCCTGTAGTGTGCTGCATCTCTAGATCAATAAATAAAAATTGTGGAAAACGAAGATCTTTCAGGTTAGATAGAGAGAAGATAGAAATTCTATCCAAGAATCACTGCATAAATTGATCACTAATTTCCTGCTAACCTGCACACAACGCTGGAGAACTCAGCGGGTCAGGCAACATCTGTGCAGAAGGACTAAATTCCTGTTATTGCTTCCCTCTCCAGCTTTGTCCGCATGATAATCTTCACCCTCCCTCAGTTGTCTCAGCCCCAATGCTCTGCAGTTCCCACACTTCACCTCTCCAACTTTCTCTCCTCCTTCAAACCAATCTGTTCGCAACTCTTTGGTCCAATTCCCAGTTTTGTTGCTCAGTGTCTAATTTTCCTCCAAGATTCTTCTGGAATGGTTCAGTGAGTGAGTTAGGCAGACAATGGTACAGTGTGGCAGGGTAGTGGTTAGTGGAATGCTATTGCAGCATCAGCTGTAAGATCAGGTTCAATTCCCACCACTGTCTCTAAGGAGTTTGTAAGTTCTCCCCATCTCCGCATGTTCTGGTTTCCACCCACAGTCCAAATATGTATAGGTTAGTAGGTTAATTGATCACATGGATGGAATTGGGTATTGCGGGCTCATTGCGCTGGAAGGGCCTGTAACTGTGCTGTATCTCTAATAAAAAAAATTTCACTTATCGAAGAGGTTATTGTACAGCCTTATACTTCTACTTCAGCTGTCCCCACCTAATGCATAATCACTGCTGGAACAGCAAAATATTGTGCATAAGAAGATCCCAGGGTGAATGAGTTATGGGCATCTTATGTTGATACAAGAAGCATAGTGACTTTTGTGGGCTGCCCCCAGCACACTCCTCACTGATTTGATCTGACATAAGCAATACATTTCACTGTATGTTTTCATGTACATGCGACAAATAAAGCTAATCTTTAATCTAAATCCAAATTATTATTGATGTCATGGATATGTGGTTCTTTCCGGAAATGGGACCCGCTGTCAGGGCCTCACGACTGGCTGCTTTTCGATATGCCCAGGACATGGCCTGGAAGACGAGCGCGCCTTCAGCGTGCCGGATTTTTGTGGTTCTGGAGGCAGGCGGATTCAAGGTCAGTGCCGCCGCCTGATGTGTCGTGGGAGACGGAAGATAGAAAGCAGCAAGCTGGCTGCTGGCCGTGTGCCCAGAGACCCGAGTTCTTTGGGCACAGAGCTCGGAAAAAGCGACGCAACAGACTTTTAACATCATAAATCAGCGAGTTGTTTTGTTACGTCTCCCCTCCCGCTTTTTCCCTTATTAGGGAGAGACAGAACCTGTGGCATGTCGAACTACCGGATGAACAAGTAGTCTTTGGGGTACTGCAAGTCTGTGTCTTTATTGATACTTTGCTGCACACTCGAGTGTTCGGTGGGGAGGTGCAGATGCACTTTTGCTGGTGGGGGTAAGCGGGGGGGGGGGGTCATCGCTTTGCTGCTGCTTGTGTGTGGGGGGGGAGCTGGAGGGGCTTTGGAGTTCTAACATTTAACTGTCATTCATTCTTTGGGGCACTCCTCTGTTTTCGTGGATGTTTGCGAAGAAAAAGTATTTCAGGGTGTACATTGTATATATTTCTCTGCCATTAAATGTACCTACCTATTGACCAATTTCAATACTGTCAAACATATATCTAACATTGAAACATAGAAACATAGAAAATAGGTGCAGGAGTAGGCCATTAGGCCCTTCGAGCTTGCACCGCCATTCAGTATGATCATGGCTGATCATCCAACTCAGAACCCCGCCCCAGCCTTCCCTCCATACCCCCTGATCCCTTTAGCCACAAGGGCCATATCTAACTCCCTCTTAAATATAGCCAATGAACTGGCCTCAACTGTTTCCTGTGGCAGAGAATTCCACAGATTCACCACTTTCTGTGTGAAGAAGTTGTTCCTAATCTCAGTCCTAAAAGGCTTCCCCTTTATCCTCAAACTGTGACCCCTCGTTCTGGACTTCCCCAACATCGGGAACAATCTTCCTGCATCTAGCCTGTCTAATCCCTTTAGGATTTTATACGTTTCAATCAGATCCCCCCTCAATCTTCTAAATTCCAACAAGTACAAGCCCAGTTCATCCAGTCTTTCTTCATATGAAAGTCCTGCCATCCCAGGAATCAATCTGGTGAACCTTCTTTGTACTCCCTCTATGGCAAGGATGTCTTTCCTCAGATTACGGGACCAAAACTGCACACAATACTCCAGGTGTGGTCTCACCAAGGCCTTGCACAACTGCAGTAGTACCTCCCTGCTCCTGTACTCAAATCCTCTTGCTATGAATGCCAGCATACCATTCACCTTTTTCACCGCCTGCTGTACCTGCATGCCCACTTTCAATGACTAGTGTATAATGACACCCAGGTCTTGTTGCACCTCCCCTTTTCCTAATCGGCCACCATTCAGATAATAACCTGTTTTCCTGTTTTTGCCACCAAAGTGGATAACTTCACATTTATCCACATTAAATTGCATCTGCCATGAATTTGCCCACTCACCTAACCTATCCAAGTCACCCTGCATCCTCCTCACAGCTAACACTGTCGCCCAGCTTTGTGTCATCCGCAAACTTGGAGATGCTGCATTTAATTCCCTCATCCAAGTCATTAATATATATTGTAAGCAACTGAGGTCCCAGCACTGAGCCTTGCGGTACCCCACTAGTCACTGCCTGCCATTCTGAAAAGGTCCCGTTTATTCCCACTCTTTGCTTCCTGTCTGCCAATCAATTCTCTATCCACATCAATACCTTATCCCCAATACCGTGTGCTTTAAGTTTACACACTAATCTCCTGTGTGGGACCTTGTCAAAAGCCTTTTGAAAATCCAAATATACCACATCCACTGGTTCTCCCCTATCCACTCTACATTGAAATTCAAACACTACAGCACAGTACAGACCTTTCCACCCATAATGTTGTGACTAACTTTTAACTTAATCTAATATCAACCCAATCCTTCCCTTCTACATAACCCTCCATTTTTCAATCATCTACGTGCCTATCTAAGAGTTTCTTAAATGCGCCTAAAGTATCTCCCTCTACCATCACAACTGGCAAAGTGTTCCATGCACCCACCACTCTCTGTGTAAAAGACTTACCTCTGACATCCCCCAATCACCTTAAAAATATGCCCACTAGTTTAGCCTGGGAAAAAGTCTCTGGTTTAATTTTATGCCTTTTATCATCTTCTACAAGTCACCTCTCATCCTTCCAAAGAGAAAACCCTCATCTCACTCAATCTATCCTCTCTTAAGACATGCTCTCTCAATCAGTATTTAAATTAAAAATATGACATATTATATTTTTGTCCTTAAATTTGGTATGATGTGAACTAGTTTTCATAGAAACATAGAAGTCAGCATTCTCAGAAACATTGCTTGTTTCACCTTTACCAAACCAATGGGGAGGCTATGAGTCAACTTGCCCATACGTTAGTGGCCCTGCCGTTAGACATTGGCTAAGGAATTAACAGCCACATTACACATGCAGTTGTACAATCAAAATAGCACCACAAATTCTGGGAGACCTTGAAGCATAACTCTTTACTGATGGGCTAAGATTCTACGCCGGATTTCCTGAGTCCAATTTTCCTTCCCACCATACTTCTCATTTCTTTCTTTCTATTTTAGTCATTGAGAAGGATAAAGACAACCTTGCATTTCCAATGCAGCTGTACCCACCTCACATATAGTCATAGAACATAGAACTTTACAGCACAGTACAGGCCCTTTGGCCTATATGTGATCAATGTATTCAGTCGCCACTGGAATACGAGAAGGTAGTGCATACGAAGATCCCACACACTGTGATGGCATAAGTTAGCGAGTAAATATCACGGGGAATCAGGGATAACTCCCCTGCCTCTTCTTTGAAATAGATCCCTTTAGAGAAGGTACATAGCCACTTTAGTTTAATTTGAAAGGCAGCATCCCTGACAGTGTAGTACTCCCTCAGCACTGCACTGAAACCTCACTCAGTATGGTGACCAGTAGAGTGGCATGATAATGTAATGTAGCACCAGCACCTGAGTTCAATTCCCACCACTGCCTGTATGGAGTTTGTATGTTCTTCCCATGATTTTGTGGGTTTCCTCCCACAGTCCAAAGAAGTACAGGTTAATTGGTTCCACACATAAAATGCTGGAGGAACTCAGCAGGTCAGGCAGCGTCTATGGTAAAAAGTACAGTCGATGTTTCAGGCTGAGACTCTTTGGCAGAATGCTGCCTGGCCTGCTGAGTTCCTCCAGCATTTTGTGTGTTTTGCTTGGACTTCCAGTATCTGCAGATTTTCTCTTGTTTGAGATTAGTAGGTTAGTTGGTCATGTGGGTGTAAATGGGTGGCAAGGGCTTGTTAGGCTGGAAGACCCTACTTCCATGGTGTATCTCTTAATAAATAAAAATATTTCACTCATTGAAGAGGATAAAGAAAGCCTCTCTACTGCACATGTCCGCACCTCACGCACTGGAATACAAAGTGGTGCACAGGAAGATCCCACATATTGTGATGGTATAAGACAAGTTGGTAAGTAAATATCGCAGGGAATCAGGGATAACTCCCCTGCCTCCCCTTTGAAATAGACCTTATTGAAGATACAAGATAAGATTAGTTTTATTTGTCACATGTGCATCGAAACATTGAAACAAAGTGTGGAACGTGTCATTTGTGTCAATGACCAATACATTCTGAGGATGTGATGTCATCACTGTATATTTCAATGTACATACAATAAATAAATGAACCTGAACAGTAAGTCACAGCAAAGCCATGCAATATGCATGGCTGTAGAATGGTGCCAGACTATTAAACTGCAGGACACATCCCTGGAATTCTCCATCATCCAGTCTGGGAAATGTTGAAGCAACTGCAATGAGAATTCTCTCTGCTGTGGGTCTAAATCAGGGCAGGGACTGGTTTGCTCAGATGTTCATTTCTGCATTTACTCTCTCCAGGCCATGCTCTCTCCCACTACTACCATTGGGCAGGAGATACAGAAGCTTTAAGTCCTGCACCACCAGGTTTAGGAACAATTATTACCCTATAACCATTAGGCTCCCAATCCGGCATGGCTAACTTCACTCACAACTCAGCACTGATTCCACGACCTACACGCTACTTTTCAAGGACTCTTTACAATTCATGTTCTGATTTTTTTTTATTTGCACAGTTTGTTTTCTTTTGCCCATTGGTTACTTGTCAGTCTTTATGTAGAGCTTTTTCATAAATTTGATTGTATTTATTTTTTCTAGGAATATCTACAAGAAAATGAATCTCAAGCTAGAGGTTCATTTAGCACATGGGGAAAGGTTGAATAGGTTAAGACTTTTTTTCCCTGGAACGCAGAAAGTTGAAGGGAGATTTGGTAGAAGTATACAATATTATGAAGGGTATAGACAGGGTAAATGGAAGCAGGCTTTTTCCACTGAGGTTGGGTGAGGTTGTAGGTTAAGGGTGAAAGGTGAAATGATTAAAGGAACATGAGAGGGAACTTCTTCACTCAGAGGGTGGTGAGAGTGAGGAACCAGCAAGTAGTGGATGTGATTTTGATTTCAACATTTAGGAAAAATTTGGATAGGCACATGGATGGGAGGAGTATGAAGGGCTGTGGTTTGGGTGCAGGTCAATGGGACTAGACAGATCAATGGTTCTGCATGGACTAGATGGGCCGAAGGGCCTGTTTGTGCTGTAGTGTTTTATGACTCTATATGGTAACATATATGTACTTTGATACAAAATTTACTTTGAACTTTGAACCTGAAGAAAGAAGAGTTAAGACAGACACATACCTGAACCCAGAAGCGATGGTTCCAATGTCAGACTTGGAATGGAACCACTCAGGCTGGTGGATGGTGTGAGCTTTGGCAAAGCAGGGCTTGTGATGCATCCGCTGCGATCAGTTGCCGACGGCGACATGAGGGACATGGGGACCGCCAGGCTGGTGTTGCCGTCGTTCCTGCTGCCCTTTGGCCTCCCCCGCCCGTGCCGGCTCTTCTTGTTGCCCTTGTGTTTCTTCTCCTTCACTGCCTCCTCCTCCTCCTGCAGTCCTGCAACTGGCTGGGGCCGCTTGTAGCTGGGGCCTATGCCAGGAGGGGCCCCCGCCCCACCGGAAGGCCTGAAGTCTCCGGGAGAGCCCTCTGAGGCTTTCCTCTGGGTCGTGGGAGCTGGCCCAAAGCGCATCAGCGAGCCAAAACCTGACAGGTGCCCCTCGGTGCTGAAGACATCTGATTTCGAGGCATCATAGGGCACCGGAGCCTGCAATGAATCCCGGGCAGTCAAGTAGGCCTCTCCACGCAGGTCAGATTTGGCGAACACTCCACTCTCCTGGGGAGGCTGTAGCCCACTGCTAGAGGAGCTCAGGAGACCACCTGTAACAGATTACCAATCATATAGCTGAAGCAGGTTTACCACAAACTACTCACAACTCTTCTATGACCCTCCCTCCTCCTCCCACCAACTCCTGCTCACTGGTTTAGACAGAGACATAAGATGCTGGAAATCTGGGGCAACACACACAAAACTGAAGGACCTCAGCAAGTCAGGCAGCATCTGTGGAGGTTTCGGGCCGAAACCCTTCAACAGGACTGGAAGGGAAAGAACAGAAGCCAGAATAAAAGGGTAGGGGGGAGGGGGAGGAACAAGCACTGGCAGGTGATACGTAGGACCAGATGAGAGGGGTAAGGCAAAGGGAGAAGGGGGGAAGAAAGGAAATGATGTGAGAAGCTGGAAGGTCAAAAACTCAAAGAGATTCTGCAGATGCTGAAAATCCAGTGCAACACACACAAGATGATGATGGAACTCAACAGGTCAGGTAGCAAATATAGAGGGGAATAAATTGCCAATGTTTCCATCCTGATGAAGGATCACTGCGTAAAACACTAACTGTTTATTCCCATCTATGCTGTCTGACTTGTTGAGTTCCTCCAGCGTTTTGTGTGAGAAGCTGGGAGGTGAAAGGTCTGAGAGGCAAAGGACTGAAGAGGAAGAAATCTGATGAGAGAGGACACTAGACCATGGAATAAAGGGGAGAATGACAGGAACCAGAAGGAGGAAGGTGACAGTGATGGACAGGTCATGAGTGTGGAGAAGGAGAAAGAGAAGGGGTAAAGGTGCCTCAGGGGCAAGGGAAAATAAAGGGAGAGTGGGGAAAGAGGGGAGTGGTTACCAGAATTAAGGAAATCAACATTGATACCATTAGGATGGAGATAACCAAAAATGCAATATGAACGCTGCTCCTCTAACCTGCGTCTGTGACAATACTGATGGACCTCCGGAATACAAACAGTATCCTTGAGTCATAGAATATGAAAAAGGCCCTCGGCAGCCTGTTTCCACAGCAACTATCAAAGCAGCCATTTACATTAATTCTACCTGATCCTCTCAACACTCCCCTCCTATCGGGAACACAATAGAAGTAATTCACAGCGAACAATTAACATACTAACAACTCGTTCTGGTGTGGTTTTAATCTGAGACAGTCTCTTTTTTTCTTCTCTCTCGTGAACATGGAAAGGAACAGAGGAAAGACTTATCCCATAACTATGCTGATCTCTCACTCTTTCTGTGTCAGTGCTTTTTTTGGGAGATGGGTGTCACTGGTAAGCATCTATGGAATTAAATAAACAGTCGATGTTTTTGGCTGAGTCCCTTCATCAAGACTGGAAAGTAAGGGGGAAGATGCCAGAAAAAGAAGGTGGGGAGAAATGAAGGAGGACAAGCTAAAATATGATAGATGAAACCAGGTGGATGGGGAAGGGAGAGGGTGAAGTAAGCAGCCGGAAGGTGATAAGGTGGGAAAGGTAAAGGGCTGGAGAAGAATAGGAGAGGAAAGTGGACTATGGGATAAAGGGAAGGAGGGAAGGAGGAGGGGCAACGGAGGGAGGTGATAGGCAGGTGAGGAGAAGAGGTAAGAGGCCAGAGTGGGGAATTGAAGAAGAGGGAAGGGAAATGGGGAAAAATTACCGAAAGATAGAGAAATCGATGTTCATGCCATCAGGTTGGAGGCTACTCCGATGGTGTTGTTGGGTTGTGTGCTATGGGGTTTAGACTTTGTGAAATGACTCCAAATCAGTGGTATAGATTATCTGGTCATGACCTCAAGACACATGAGACTGCAAATGCTGGGAGCTGTAACAAGAAACAGAATGTTGGAAGCATTCACTGGGCTTGGACAGCATCTGCGGAGGCAAAAGGAGAGAGGAGAGTATGTCCTGGGTTGGGGAGGGAGTCCCTAATGACGGATGCTGCTTTCCTGCGACAGACGTGCTCAATGGTGGGGAGTGCTTTATCCGTGATGGACTAGGCCATATACACTACTTTTTATAGGATTTTCTGTTCAAGGGCATTGATGCTTCCATTTCAGGTTGTGATGCAGCCAGTCAATATACTCTCCACTACACATCCAGAGAAGTTTGTCAAAGTTTTTGATGTTATTCGGAATTCCGCAAACTCCTAAGGAAGTAGACGCACTGCTATGCTTTCTTTGTAATTGCACCTACGTGCTGGGCCCAGGCGGTCCTCTGTTGAGCTCAATGCTGTCTGGAAACTCCTGTGACGTTGCTGACACCAAACTCTATTGGTCTCTGCCGCTCCTTTGGACTTATCAGCTGCCTGCAGCATGGGCAACAGCTTTGTTTCCACATCATACTGCCCTGGCTTAGGCATCACATAGATAGCTGGGACACAACATCCATAGTCAACCCCAATCAACAGAAGGGCCTAGTTTTGGACTCCTCTACCCTGGGGAAAAGACTGTATGATCTACCCTATCTATGCCTCTATAAGGCCACCCCTCATTCATTTATTAAGTGTCAGGCAGAAGCAAGTTTATGTAGGAAAGGTTAGGTGAAGACATGCATCCATCCACAGCAGGTAGAATTGTCTCATAGTTCCAATGACCTCGGTGCTGTCTGTGTAGAGTTTGCATGATCACCTTCTCACATTGCAAAGACTGCTATGTTGTATGACTCTATAACATGTGGGTTGGGTTGGTAGATTAAATTGCCACTATACACTCAGTGGCCATTTCATTAGGTATTGCTGGTGTAATAAAGTGGCCACTGAGTGTATGTTCACGGTCTTCTGCTGCTGTAGCCCGTTCACTTCAAGGTTCGACATGTTGCGCATTCAGAGATGCTCTTCTGCACACCACTGTTGTAATATGGTCATTTGAGTTACTGTCACCTTCCTGTCAGCTTGAACCAGCCTGGTCATTCTCCTCTGATAATAAGGCCCACAGAACTGCTGCTCACTGGATATTTTTGTTTCTTGCACCATTCCCTTTAAACTCCAGACTGTTGTGCATGAAAATCCCAGGAGATCAGCAGTTTCGGAAATACTCAAACCACCCTGTCTGGCACCAACAATTATTCCACGGTCAAAGTCACTTAGATCACATTTCTTCTCCATTCTGATGTTTGGTCTGAACAACAACTGAACCTCTTGACTATGTCTGCATACTTTTATGCATTGAGTTGCTGTCACATGATTGGTTGATTAGATATTAGCATTAATGAGCAGATGTATAGGTGTACCTAATAAAGTGGCCACCAAGTGATTGCCCTCAGTGTAGAATGTGCACAAGAATAAAATGGGATTAATGTAAATGAGTGGTTAGTGATCATCATGGATGTGGGCCTGTTTCCATGCTACATGACTCCCTGGCTGACCTCTCCCTTCTGAGAAGTGGAATTACTATATATAAAACCATAAGACAGAAAGCAGAATTAGGCCATTTGGCCCATTGTGTCTGCTCTGCCATTCAATTATGGTCTATCCTTTTTTTTTCCCCAATCCAGAGTTCCTCCAACATGTGAAAGGCCACTAACAGGCGCAGAGAGGAGTGTTCCTTTAGTGTTAACAGGCGCATTTACTGAGAGAAATTATATTTACATTAATAACACCACTTAAAATGATTGATAGCTCTTTAATAGCTAGAGGTATCATTATGAATAGCTGGGTTTAGATAATTGCAAGTAATGAGGTGCTAAAGTAATCTACTTAGACAAACAGTTGCATATGTTTAAAAGTGAGAATGGGGCATTAATAAGCTGCTTTAATGGTCCCACTGTGAGTGAAACACAAATTGTAAACTCCAAAGAAAAACAGGCATTGATTTTCAGGGTTTGCATTCTTGCAGTCTCGTTTACATCCCTGATGACTTTACAGACCATAGGAGCAGAATAAGTCCATTCGGCCCATCAAGTGGTTAGACAACAAAAACAATAATAAAAAACAAGAAAACACCAAAACAAGCCACTTTCTCACTCTCCCACCCATAGCACATGACCAGGATATTTGTGCTCAAATCTCTACTGTGGAAATCAAACCCATGACCATCTAACTTGGTGCAAATGCTGCCAGCTAGTCTACAACTGGCAGCAGCACTGTCTGTTTAAATTTGTGCATGGTTTAAAGATACTCTTGGACAAGTTTCTTAAGAGTTTCCTAGCGAGCCTCTATGGTTTTCCTCAGTGGGATGGGCGCTGCTCAAACTTCATTTTCACAGCGATTGTACACGTAGATGCACGCAGTCACCACTCTTTCTCTTACTGCAGACACTGCCCTCATAACCAAAGAAAGCCACAGCATTTTCTGTGTTTCTGCTTCAGATTTGCAGCACCTGCAATATTTTGCACAGTACTGTATTTGTCAATGTGGAGCAGAGAGCGAATTTGTGAATCTAGTGGGAGCAAAGGATGCTGGGAATGGTGTGCGTGGAGCATTGCGGGAGAGGTGTGCGACAGGCAGCAGAGAAGGAGTGCCAGGGTGGTGGTGGCATAGGTGCACACACACACACACACTCTCTCTCTCTCTCCTACCACTGAGCGCATCCGCATGGAGTGTTGTCGCAGGAAAGAAGCATCCATCGTTAGGACACCCACCACCCAGGTCATGGTCTCTTCTCTCTATTGGCATCAGGAAGAAGGTGGAGCAACCTCAGGACACACCACCAGGTTCAGGAACTGTCATCACCCCTCAACCATCAGGCTCTTGAACCAGGAGGGATAAATAACTTCACTCAATTCACTTACCCCACCACTGAAATGTTCCAACAAGCAATGGACTCACTTTCAAGGACTCTTCACTTCATGTTATCAGTATGCCTATTTATTTATTATTATTACTTTTTGTATTTATGTCCACAAGAAAATGAATCTCAGGGTTGTATAAGGTGACATATTTACTTTGATAATAAATTTACTTTGTACTTGAAATCTTCTCACTTGGATGCCTAACCACTACCTTCCTGAAGGCAATGATTATCTCTGCTTCTACCATTGAATTTCTGATCATAATTAGTGTTTTAAAAAAAGTCCCTTATACCATGTTTTAAAACAGCATCTTCCCCAGTACTTGAATTATTCGCTAATGGTAACTTGCGTTTCTACATTTGTCTTTTCTAAACACATTTGGATCTCAGACACTTCCATCAAATCTCCTGCCCAGCTGCCTTGCTTAAAGGTGGACAACACCCGCCTCTCCATTCCAATCTTGGAGCTGAAATCCCCTCATCTGCTACTGTTCCCTCTGCACCCTCTCTGGGATAAGACTATTAAATAGTTCCCTCGTATGAAAGGTTGGACTCTTGGCCTCATAATCTAACTTGTGATCTTGCACGTTATTGTTTACTTGCACTGCATTTTCTCAGTAGCTGTTACACTTTATTCTGCACTGTTATTGTTTTACTTGTTCCACATCAATTCACTGTGTAAAACCAACAGAAGGCAACAAAAAATTCATAAGCAGATAAAAGATGTAATACAAAGATAACCTAGTCAATAATATCAAAGAAGATACCAATTTTTTTCAGATACATGAAGAGGAAAATAGAGGCGAGAATGGATATTAGACTGCTAGAAAACAATGTTGGAGAGGTAATAATGGGGGACAAAGAAATAGCAGACAAACTTAATAAGTATTAGCATCAGTCTTCACTGTGGAAGACGTTAGCAGTATAACAAGAATCTGAGAGTGTCAGGGGGCAGAAGGGAGTGTAGTTGCTATTACTAAGGAGAAGGTGCTTAGGAAGATGAAAGGTTAGATAAGTCACCTGGACCAGATGGTGCACACCCCAGGGTCCTGAAATAGGTAGCTGAAGGGATTGTGGAGGACATTAGTGATGATCTTTCAAGAATCACTAGATTCTGGAATGGTTCTGGAGGATTGGAAAATTACAAATGTCACTCCACTCTTTAACAAGGGAGGGAGGCAGAAGACAGGAAATTATATCCGAAAGAAGATGGTACCAGTGAACAACATTACCAAAGGTGACATCCTCAAGATGGTTCATGAAGCAATTCCTTTCACTTCTTTTACATCTTCTTCTTATTTGAGATGCAGTTCTGCTGTTAGAACCTGTTATCTACATTCTGGTGGTGTGTCTTTGGGCCGATAGGGCGATCTTACACTTTGCTGTCTCTGAGAGGGTTCCACAAGGCTGCGAGCGAAATGCACAGTACGGAGGCCAGGAAGCCAGGAGAGCCCATTCTCACCGTTCTCAGCAATTAAAGTGCTGAGGACGATTGAAATCCTCCAACTGGATGCGGAGGGTGAGCGAGTGTTCAGCACCGTCTACCAGCCTCTCATTTGCTGCTGCCGGAGGACGGTGTTTGTGTGTGGCTGTCTCTCCTTCTCACTCACTGCTCCCAAGAGAAGGTCCCTGCGTTCGAGTGATCCCTCTCTCCTGCAAGGATGATGCTGGGCAAGGTTTAATCGACGCAAATTGTGGATTGTGGACTCTAATTCACATATGATGAGTTTCTAGTCACTCCTATTTTTGTTGCTAGTTTGGATGATTTTTGAATTGGGGCAGCCTGCAGATAATGAACACTGAGCTGAACTGTACTGATTTTTGATTTTGTGTTTTATATTCTGTGTTGTCACTCCATTTTTTTTGTTGCTATTTGCACAATTTGTTGTTTTTTTATGCACAGGGGGAAGGGGGGGTTGATTTTTTTTTGCTTTGAATGGGTTGGTTCCATGGTTCTTTTTTGTTTCGTGACTGTCTATGTAAGATGAAGTTGCATACTCCAGAGTTGCATACTGCATACATACTTAGATAATAAATGTAGTTAGAATCTTTGAATAGACTGGGTAAGGTAGACTGACTTCAGTGGTTGGGAAGATGTTGGAGTCCATTATTAAGGATGAGGTTTTGAGGTCTTTGGAGGCACATGATAAAGTAGCTCAAAGCCTGCATGGTTTCCTTAAGGGGAAATTTTGCCTGACAAATTGTGGAAACAACAGGCAAGATAGACAAAGGAGATTCAGTGGATCTTGTTTATTTGGATTTTCAGGAGGCTTTTGACAATGTGGCTGCTTAACAAGAGCCCATTGTATTACAGGAAAGATGCTAGCATAGATGGAAGATTGGCTGACTGGCAGGAGGCAAAGATTGTGAATAAAGGGGGACTATTCTGGTTAGCTGCCAGTGACTAGTGGTGTTCTGCCGTGGTCAGTGTTGGGACTGCTTCATTTTACATTATATGTGAGAGTCAGAATCAAGTTTATTATCACTGGCATGTGTTGTGAAATTTGTTAACTTGGCAGCAGCAGTACAATACATGATAATATAGAAAGAGAAAAAAATAAATCAATTACAGTAAGTGTATGTATGTATATAAATAGGGCAAAAATAGAAGTAACATGTACTGTATATTTTTAAGAAGTGAGGTAGGTAGTGTTCATGGGTTCAATATCCATTTAGGAATCAGATGGCAGAGGGGAAGAAGCCGTTCCTGAGTCACTGAGTGTGTGCCTTCAGGCTCCTGTACCTCCTTAATAATGGACGTCACCTTTCTGAGGCGCCACTCCTTGAAGGTATCTTGGATACTACAGAGGCTAGTACCCAAGATGCAGCCAACTAACTTAACATCTTTCTGTAGCTTCTTTCGGTCCTGTGCAGTAGCCCTCCTCACATACCAGACAGTGATGCACTTCATGGTACATCTGTAGAAGTTTGAGTGTTTCAGGTGACAAACCAAATCTCCTCAAACTCCTCATGAAATATAGCTGCTGTCTTGCCTTCTTTATAGCTGCATCAAAGAATTGCAAGATGGAAATGATGATTCTGTGGCCAAGTTTCCTGACAATACAAAGATAGGTGGGGGGGGGGGGGGGGCAGGTAGTGTTATGGAACCAGGGATACTGGCAGAAGGACTGAGACAGATTGAGAGAATGGACAAAAAAAAAAATGACATGGAATGTAGTGTAGAGTGTATAGTCTCGCACTTTGATAGAAGGTTAAAGGCATAGACTATTTTCTAAACGGAGAAAGTTCAAAAATCAGAGGTGCAAAGGGACTTGTGATATTTGTGCAGGATTCTCTAAAGGTTAACTTGAAGGTTGAGTTAGTGGTGAGGAAGGCAAATGCAATGTTAGCATTCATTTCAAGAGGGCTAGAATTAAGAACAAATATATAATGCTGATCTATATAAAGCACTGGTCAGACTGCTCTTGGAGTACTGTGAGTAATTTTGGGCCCCTTATCCACGAGAAGAGGAGCTGGCATTGGCAAGGATCTAGAGGAGGTTCATGAGAATGATTCGGGGAATGAGAGGGTTACTGTATGAGGAGCGTTTGATGTCTCTGGGCCTGTGTTCACTGGAGTTTAGAAGCATGAAGGGGGGATCTCATTGAAAACTATTGAAATTGATAGAGTGAATGTCTAGAGGATGTTTCCTGTGCTGGGTGATTCTAGGACCAAAGGGCACAGCCTCAGATTAGAGGGATGATCATTTAGAACAGAGATGAGAAGGAATTTCTTTAGTTAGAGGGTGGTGAATTTATTATCACGGATGGCTCTGGAGGCCAAGTTGTTGAGTATATTTAAAGTAAAGGTTGATAGTACCTTGATTAATCAAGGAGTCAAAGGTTAAGGGGAGAAAGCAGGAGAATTGGTTTGAGAGGAATAAGAAATCAGCCACGATGGAATGGCAGAGCAGACTCAATGGGCTGAGTGGCCTAATTCTGCTCATATGTTATGGTTTTATGAATTGATCTGTACGAACGGTATGCAAGACAAGTTTTCTACTGTATCTTGGCACTTGTGACAATAATAAACCAATCCCAAATCTTTCTTAGTAGCCAGAGATGGATGCAATAACTCAAACCTTGCTGGTGGCAAGAGTAATTTTTAAAATAAATCTCAATGTGCACCAGAAAGTAGCTTTGCTTCGTGTGTTATGTTTGCTGGATGCCTGATGTAAAAACTCTACCTTCAAGCTTCCAGATGTACATTCTCTCTGTGACCATATGGCATAGCAGTTAGTGTAATGCAATTACAGTGGCAGTGAACTGTGTTCAACTCCTGCCACTGTCTGTAAGGAATTTGTACATTCTCTCTGTGATCGCGTGCGTTTCCTCCCACGTTCCAACACGTACAGGTATGGCAACACTTATGGTCCTGACAAAGGGTCTCGGCCAGAAACGTCGACTGTACCTCTTCCTATAGATGCTGCCTGGCCTGCTGTGTTCACCAGCATTTTGTGTGTGTGGCTCAAAACATTGACTGTTTATTCATTTCCATACATGTAGCCTGAGCTGCTGAGTTCCTCTAGCGTTCTGAGTGTTACTCTGGATTTCCAGCACCCGCAGAATCACTCATTTATGCCTTATCTTTGCCTCGGAGCAGAATTTTCCATTCAGCCCGTTGGGTCTGCTCCGTCATTTCATCATGGCTGATATATTAACCCTCTCAAACTCATTCTCCTGCTTTCACCCTGTAACCATTGACACCCTTACTGATCAAGGACCTATCAACTTCTGCTTTAAATATACCCAGTGAACTGGCTTCCACAGTTATCTGTGGCAATGAATTCCACAGCTTCACCACCCTCTTTCCATCTCTGTTCTAAAGGGAAGTTCTTGTATTCTGACGCTGTGATCTCTGGTTGTAGACTCTGTCACTATTAGAGTCATCCTCATTCTCCTTTGCTCTAGAGATAACAGCAGCAGCCTATTTTATCTCTCTATATATTTCAAGCCCTCCAGTTCAGGCGGCATCCTTGTGAATCTTTTCTGCACCCTCTCTAGCACAGAATCAGGCTTATTATCACTGACATATGTCATGAAATTTGTTGTTTTGTGGGAGCAGTATAGTACAACACATAAAAAACTATAAATGACAACAAAAAATATACACACACACATATACATACAGACAGTACTATGCAAAAGTCTTAGGTACATGTAAAAAAAATTCTGTAAAGCAAAGGTGCTTTCAAAAATGATGAAATGAAAAGTTTCTAAATATCAAAAAAAGTACTACCAAGAGTAGGACACACTAAAAAACCAAATCAAATCAATATTTGGTGTGACCCTTTGCCTTTAAAACTGCATCAATTCTCTTAGATATACTGTTGTTCAGTTTTTATAAGAAAATCTGCTGATAGTTTGTTCCAAGCATCTTCTACCATAGTTCTTTTGCAGACTTTGGCTGCCTCACTTGCTTCAGTCTCTCCAGATAATCCCAGACAGCCTTGATAATGTTGAGATCAGGGCTCTTTGGATACCATACCATCTGTTGCAAAACTTCTTGTTCTTTTTTTTCCCCCCCACTGAAGATATTTCTTTATGACCTTGGCCGTATGTCTGGGGTCATTATCCTGCTGCAGAATGAAGTTAGGACTGATTGGACGCCTCACTGTTCGTATTGTGTGATGGATGAGAATCTGCTTGTACTTCTCAGTATTGAGGATTCCATCAATTCTGACTAGATCACCAACTCCATTTGCAGAAATGCAGCCCCAAACCTCCATCGTGATTCGCTGTTGGCTGCAGATACTCTCATGTAACACTCTCCAGCTCTTCTACAGACAACCTGCCGTCTGCTTGAACCAAAAATTCAGCCCAGAGCACGCCAGTCCTTGTGTTTTTGTGCATAGGTGTGTGTTTTGTCTTTCCAGATTTATTTTTAATTACTATATCTTACTGCTTACTTGTGGGTTCACAGCTTTTGATTGCTCATTATCACATTGTTAAGCAGTTAGCTTTCATTATTAGGTCAGACATTTTATATTGTTTGTACATTTCTGTCAGTTTGTTGGAGGGAGTTTTGATCAGTGTTTGAATCTGCCTTTCATTAGAACACTGAGAAGTACTATCCTTCTACACCAGGCCCTTGCGTACTTAACGCGCTGGTGAATAATAAAACTACCTTCAACTACGGCTATGACAGGACTGGAGTTAACTATCTATAAAGCTGGAGAAAATGGGGAAAACTCTTGAGCGAAGGCAGAACTGTAAAAAAAGTCAACTCTCAATTGTGATTCCATCTGCGGTGGATTTGATATTGATCCTGCAAGTTCCCACATGACAGAAAATTGAAATGACAGCAATGGAGAAAGAAAGCCTTGAAACCAGATCAGTCTGTTCAATAAATTCACATGGATTATCTGGACAGTCTTAACAGACCTGCGGTAAGCATAGCAGCGTGGAAGTCCACGCACAAGCCAAGGCATATTTTGCACAAGAAGAAACATAGGAACATAGAAAACCTACAGCATAATACAGGCCCTTCAGCCCACAAAGCTGTGCCAAACATGTACTTAATTTAGAAATTACCTAGGGTCACCAATAGCCCTCTATTTTTCTAAGCTCCATGTACCTTGATGTAAAAGTAAGACAGGCTGAATTGAACATAGAGGAAACCCACCTGGAAGCCACATCAGAGGCATTACAGCATGAAAAAGAGATGGAAGCAGCTTTAGCCAAGGCCAAAGTTTTTGAGGTGGGTATGGAGCAGCTAGCTGACCATGACTATGTTAAATTAAGCTCAAGGCTCCAAGGCATGGCTTAATACAGGTGGAAATGTTGCTCAGCCTCCTGGTGAGGTGCACCACACCCCTCACAAGAACCCCAATTTAATGCTGTGTCAGATCTTGCAAGATTCCTAGCCTGTTGTGACTTGCTAATGGCCAGACACACTAAATTCAATGATAAGCCAGAAAATTACTGGGATTGGAAGTCCACTTTCTCCAATGCCACTGAAGACCTCAAGCCCAGTGAAGAACTTGACTTGCTGGTAAAGTGGCTTGGACCCAAGTCTGCTGAGCATGCAAGCAGATTAAACGTCAGTTCGCATCAAGCACCCCAGTGCTGTTCTCTCTTTAGTCTGACAAAGATTGGAAGAATGCTACTGATCTGCAGACGCAATGGAGACCATTCTCTTCAACAAACTCAAGTCTTTCCCTAAGATATCTAGCAGGGAACCCCAACATCTGCAAGAGGTAGGAGACCTGCTACTGGAGTTGGAGGCAGCCAAAGCTGAAGGCTACTTACTTGGCTTGTCTTACCTAAACACTGCATGAGGAATTTGTCCCATTTTGCAGAAACTTCCCTTTCGTCTGCAGCAGTGGATGTCAGAGGGAACTATATACAAACTGGAAAATGGAGTCAGCTTCCCACCATTTTCCTTCTGTTCTAGTTTCATCCAAGATGAAGCCAAAATTCCAAATCAGAGAAACCTGTTAGAGGTCCTGTCATGGTGCAAAAAACTGAGGTGGCCAATGCTGTCCAAAAGGAAGATCCTAACAAACAATGCCCTCTACATTAGAAGCCACACTCTAGAGGCTTCAGGGAGAAACCTCTAGAGGAGCTAAGGGCCTTTCTCAAAGAGCACTCCATACGTTTCCGCTGCTGTTCTTCAACCAGCCACTGGATGAGGGACTATAATGCTGTCATCCAGTGCTTTGAATGTGACAGCAACAAACACATTGCAGTTCTTCATGTTAGCCTAACTCTTTGGTCTGTGAAGAACAACCAAGGTACCTCCCTACAGCATGGCGGGGAGGAAGATGAATCCCCTTCCTCTCTAGTTGCCACCTCTTCATGTACTGAGATCTGTGAGGAAAACTCCGCCAGTAAGTCGTGTTCAAAGATCTACATAGAACATAGAAAACCTACAGCACAATACAGGCCATTTGGCCCACAAAGCTGTGCCGAATATGTCCCTACCTTAGAAATTGCCTAGAGTTACCCACAGCCCTCTATTTTTCTAAGCTCCATGTACCTATCCAGAAGTCTCTTAAAAGACCCTATCGTATCCGCCTCCACCACCATCACCGGCAGCCTGTTCCATGCACTCACCACTCTTTACATAACAAACTTACTCGACATCTCCTCTGTACCTACTTCCAAGCTCCTTAAAACTATACCCTCTCGTGTTAGCCATTTCAGCCCTGGGAAAAAGCCTCTGACTATCCACAGAATCAATGCCTCTCATCACCTTATACACCTCTATCAGGTCACCTCTCATCCTCTGTCGCTCCAAGGAGAAAAGGCCGAGTTCATTCAAACTATCTTCATAAGGCATGTTCCCCAAACCAGGGAACATCCTTGTAAATCTCCTCTGCACACTTTCTATGGTTTCCACATCATTCCTGTAGTGAGGCATCCAGAACTGAGCACAGTACTCCAAGTGGGGTCTGACCAGGGTCATATATAGCTGCAACATTACCCCTTGGCTCTTAAACTCAATCCCATGACTGATGAAGGCCAATGCACCGTAAGCCTTCTTAACCACAGAGTCAACCTGTGCAGCAGCTTTGAGTGTCCTATGGACTTGGACCCCAAGATCCCTCTGATCCTCCACACTGCCAAGAGTCTTACCATTAATACTATATTCTGCCATCATATTTGACCTACCAAAATGAACCACTTCACACTTATCTGGGTTGAACTCCATCTGCCACTTCTCAGCCCAGTTTTGCATCCTTTCAATGTCCCGCTGTAACCTCTGACAGCCCTCCACAATATCCACAACACCTCCAACCTTTGTGTTATCAGCAAACTTACTAACCCATCCCTCCACTTCCTCACCTAGGTCATTTATAAAAATCACGTAGAATAGGGGTTCCAGAACAGATCCCTGAAGCACACCACTGGTCACCGACCTCCATGCAGAATATGACCCATCTACAACCACTCATTGCTTTCTGTGGGCAAGCCAGTTCTGGACCCACAAAGCAACGACCCCTTGGATCCTATGCCTCCTTACTTTCTCACTGAGCCTTGCATGGGGTACCTTATCAAATGTCTTCTCTCATCAAGGTTTACCCCAAAGCCACTGTGAGAAGAGGATGAGGATGTATGTTGGCTTGGATGATCAGAGCAATAAGTCTCTTGCTAAATCATCTTTATTCAACATTTTCAACATAACTGATGGAGCCTCACCTTACACACTTAAAACTTGTGCAGGTGTCTCACAGGCAGTTGGGCAAAGAGCAAGCGGCTTCGTTGTCCAATCTGACAATGAACAGACTCATTCAGCTCTCCCCACACATTTAGTGTGACAAACTTCCAGACAACAGGAAGGAAATCCCCACTCCAGAAGCAGCGACTCACCATCCTCATCTCAAGTTCCTAGCCAGCAAGATACTGTCACTTAATCCAAAAGCCGAGATCCTACTGTTGTTAGGAAGGGACATCATACTGGTACATAAGGTACTCGAGCAACATAGTGGGCTTTCAAATGCTCACTTTGCACAGACGTCATCACTTGGTTGTGTCATAGTAAGAGATATCTGCCTAGGGAGTGCATATAAACCCTCACCTGTGAACATCTTCAGAACTAGCATTCTAGAAAACAGACATCCCAGTCTCATGACTCCCTCCCTTAGCAGCATCCATGTCAAAAAGAGCTTCGGCCAGTCCTGCCAGCTTCTTGTCTCTCCCACCTCGCAATAAAGGTTTGACAAGCAACACGGTAAGCATGGGTGAATCTGTCTTTGTCCATACAAAGGATGACAACACACCAACTCCTTACTTCCCTGAGGGTGATGGGTAAGCAGCCGGGTGGCACCACTACCTTTCCATAGCTCCCGACAACATGTCCCAAACAACCGTGTGCAAGCAAGCAGCCTCTTTCCTTCACTTAACGCATGCTTGGGAAGAAAACAAACGGTATAAATGGAAAAACAGGCTGTCGGAAAATGATTGAAATATGAACTCTGGTTACAAATCTGTAAAGCCAATTTGTACAGATTCTAGATTTGTTTTGGATTCTCTGTTGTGCATTTGATACGATCTAATTGGCTTATTTCAACGTTTGGGTAGTAATCTCTCTTGAAGAACAGAATTTTACTCCTGTATTTCAAATCAGTTGATGGTCTGATTTATTCCTTGTATTTGACTGTGCTATTCAATTGATCAGTAGCATTGATTCTAATATGTTTAATGTTAAGTTTGGTTGGTGGCATTTTTTTTTACAGATACCAGGCAGGGAGTGTTATGTCTTTCTCGATGTACTCCTAATGACGAGGTCATACTGCTTACTTGTGGGTTCACAGCTGTCGTTGATTGCTCATTATCACATTGTTAAGCAGTTAGCTTTCATTATCAGGTTGGACAGATTTCAGTCAGTCAGAAGTCAAGGGAGTTTTGATCAGTGTTTGAATCTACCTTCCATTAGAACAGCGAGAAGTTCTGTTGTTTTACACCAGCTCCTTGTAATGCACTGGTGAATAATAAAACTGGCTTATTGGGACTGGAGTTATCTATCTGTAAAACTTGAGAAATTGGAGAAAACTCTTGAGCAAGGGCAGAATAGTGAGTCTCTTGGCATTGTTTCCACTTTGGAGGAATGGTTTTTAGGCAGCAACTCTCCCATGAAGACCACTTCTGGCAAGACTTTTCCAGACTGTGGAGGTGTGTGCTTTGGTTCCAACGGTTTCTGACAGTTCAGATCTGACAGCAATGCAACACTTCTTCTGGGTTAGAAGGGACGTCAGTTTAATGTATCTCCCATGCACTCAGTTTCTGTGGCCAACCACTACATTTTTGATCCTCACCCTTTCCAGTTTCTTTGTGCTTCTTCGGAAGAGCTTTGACAGCACATCTTGAAACTCTTGTCTGCTGTAAAATTTCTGCTTGGGAAAGACCTTGCTGATGCAGGATGACCACCTTTTGTCTTGTTGCTATATTATGCTCAATCTTGCCATGGTGTAAGAATTGATGATTTGAAGGTTAAACATCTGCCACACCCTCACCTTATAGTTTAGTTGTCCTTCACCCAGTTTGATTCCTTTTACACCCATTTCTGTTTCAGTTAATCAGTTTAATTCATTCAACGCATTATGTTATTGATCATTAGCATCCTGTTTGTTATCTTTGTTTAATCCTGCACTGGGCTGCATATCTACAAAGTAAACAAGTTTTTATTTGAAAAGTCATCTTTTACTTGATATGTTATTTTCTTTAATGAAAGAACTGTCAGAGCTGCGAAAAGGATTATTGGTATGGAGCTGCCCTCGATCCAGGACTTATATGCATCTAGAGTCAGGAAGCGAGCAAGCAGCATCATTGTAGACCCATCACACCCCGGACATCACCTGTTCCAACTCCTTCCTTCTGGTAGGCACTTTAGATCACTGTATGCCAAGACAAATAGGTACAAGAACAGTTTCTTTCCGTATGCCATCAGTCTTATGAACAGTTGAATTTTAGTCTATTATAAACCAAGTCCACCTGTACATACACAGGAATACCTCATTGTATATAGTTCACGATTATTTGCACTATTGTTTTGTTTGCTTTTTGATTCTGTACAGCGAGAGCTCAGGGAAACCGGCGTCAAATTCCCTGTATGTGTCCACATACTTGGCGATAATAAAGGATTCTGATTCTGATTCTGAAATACAAAAAAACTCTGTAAAAATTTAATTTTTTGGAAAATATATCAGAATCCTTTATTATCGCCAAGTATGTGGACACATACAGGGAATTTGATGCCGGTTTCTCTGAGCTCTCGCTGTACAGAATCAAAAAGCAAACAAAACAATAGTGCAAATAATCGTGAACTATATAGAATGAGGTGCACCTGTGTATGTACAGGTGGACTTGGTTTATAATAGACTAAAATTCAAGTGAAAATCTAAAATTTGCTCTTTTCTGCTGACAAACTAATGCAGAAGAAAAATCTAGGGAACCCAAGACTTTTTGCACAGTACTGTATATGTAAGACATAAGTCCTGTCCTGTCCCAGCTAAAAAACAATGCCTCATATGCCGAGACTTCAGCTCGGCATTTCACAAGATTGACCCTCAGAGGCTGGCTAATGGGTAAACTATCCTTGTTGGGACACAACACCCCTCTCTGTAGCTGGATCTTGAGTTTGAGATAGAAAGACCCCAATCGATATGAGTTGGCAGCAACATCTTAAGCTCCATTACCCTGAGCACTGGTGCCCCGAGGGCTGTGTGCTCAGTCCACTGCTGACTGACTGCACTGCCACAGCCAGCACAAACTGCATCAAGTTCAACAGTGGTGGCCTCATCACAGCAACGAGTGCAGAGTGCAGGTATAGTGGCTTGTCAAATGGTGTGAGAACAACAACCTGAGCCTCAACGTTGCCAAGACTATAGAGATGGTTGTGGACTTCAGGAAGGTACAGATTGACCACTCTCCATTGCACATCAAAGGCTCTATCATGGAGACAGCAAAGAGCACAAAGTTCCTTGATGTGCACATAACAGATGATCTAATCTGGACCCACAACATCTCCTAACTCGTCAAGAAGGCACAGCAGTATCTACACTGAGGATAATTAAGTGTGCAAGCCTCCCCGCCTCCATTCTAACAACTTTCTACAGGAACACCATCGGGAGGGTCCTGTCAACTGCATCATTGTGCTGTATGGAAGGTGCAAGGCATCAGACTGCAAAATCCTACCAAGGATAGTAAAGGATAGTAAAAGAATCACTGGTGTCTCCCTCTCCCCTATTTGTGACATTTACTAGAAGCGCTGCAGACGAAGGGCACAAAGCATTGTTGAGGATCCCTAACACCCATCCAACAATCTTCTTGACCCACTACTATTAGGAAGGAAGTATAGAAGCATCAGGACTAGGACTGCCAAACTGGGTACCAGTTTCTTTCCTCAGACTGTGTGACTAATGAATACCCTTCCAACATAAAGGTCTCGTTACTTGGACAGCCAGCTGCTTACTGTATACTGTACTGTTTACTCTTTACCTGTGCTGCACACTGCATGCATTTTGAATTATATTTTATTAACTTATTTATGGTAATATTTTGTTTTATGTGTGACGGGGAGGTGGAGCGAAGTTAAGACAGCGTTAAACGGTGACTCCTTTGCTTGCATCTTCGGAAACAACTCTATTTCCATAAGATAGACCATCTTTATGTCTTTATTTTTCCTTTTCAGAGTTCTTTTGAAGATCCTGACCTGGAGTTATGCGCTGACTTCGGTTCTCTGTGGGAATGGGACCCATTCTTGGGGTTTCAGGACTAGCTGTTATTCGGCACACCAAGGGTTCAGTCTGAGAGTCTGACTCGCATTTGGAAGCCTAAGATCTCGGGGCTCTGGAGACGGGCAGATCGAGGGTGGGTGTCACGGCAGGAGACCCACGTATAGTGAGGGAGTCGGAGAATCTACTGCTATGGGCCTGAAGACCCGGATCTTTGCGATCTTCAGGCACAGAGCTTGAAAATAGCGACGTTAACGGTCTTTTAATATTGTAAGCTAGCGAGTTGTTTGTTATGTTTCCCCGCTCGTTGGGAAAATGGACACACCTCCTTCTCCCTTATTAGGGAGAGAGGGGGAGGGAGGAGAGAGAGGAGGGGGGGAGGGGGGAAGGGGGTGGGGAAAGGGGGCAGGGAGAGGGGGCGCGCACCTGTGGTATGCGAATGCTGGGTGAAATGCAAAGCCTTTGGGGTAACTGCAAGTCTATGTCTTTGCTATTGCTTTGCTCACGCTTGAGTGCTCGGTAGCGGTGCTGATGCTTTTTTTTGCTGGTGGGGGGAGGGGGGATTATTGCTCGCTGCCGCTTACGCACGGGAGGGGGGAGCTGGTGGGGACTTTGGGTTTCTCACGTTTAACTGTCATTCATTGTTTGGGGACACTTCTCTGTTTTTGTGGATGTTTGCAAAGAAAAAACATTTCAGGATGTATATTGTATACATTTCTCTGACATTAAGTTGGACCTTTGAACCTTTGAACATATGTATTGTGTGTGCACCATGGTCCGGGGGAATAATGTTTCATTTGGTTGTATATGTGTATGGTCAAATGGCAATAAACTTGAACTATCAACCTCTGTTTTAAATTTGCCCAAGGACAACATTCTTCCTGTGGTCATGTGGGTTCCTCCGGGAGCTCTGGTTTCCTTCCACATTCCAAAGACGTACTGTTATGGTTAGTAGGGCTTGCTATGTTGGTGCTGGAAACCTGGCGATACTTGCAGGCTGACCACAGCACATTTTCAGATTGTGTTAGTCATCGACACCAACGCATTTCACTGTATGTTTTGATGTTTCGCTGCACAACTGGCAAATTAAGCTACTCTTTAATCTTCATTCTTCCCACTTTCCCATCATCTCCCCCCAAGATTCTACCTTTACCTACACACTAGGGGCATCAAACAGGGGAAACTCACCTGGCCACATGGAGAATGTGCAAACTCTGCAGAGGGAGCACCGGAGGTCTCGACTGAACCTGGGTGAATGGAGCTGTGAGCTAGAAGCTCTACTAGTGGAGCTCTGCTCATGTGCTCTAATGGCTGATTTCCTGTTCTTACAGAGTCTTGTTTGAAAAAAAATCATCCTTGGGATTTGGTGCCATCAGCAAGTTTTGAGTTATTGCATCCCACTCTATTTCTCTCACCACAAATGCTGCCTGACCCACTGAGCATTCCCAGCATTTTCTACTTTCTTTCAAAGTTCTAGTATAGAACATAGAACAGTGCTCACAATGTAGTCCCGACCTTTTAACCTGCACCAAGATCAATCTAACACTTCCTTCCCATATAGCCCCCCACTTTTCTCATAATTGTCTCTAATACATCTACTCTGCCAGCACTCACTGTATTAAAAAAAAACTACCTCTAACATCCCCCACCCCTTCATCAGGGCTTCTCATTTTCTTTTCCAGTCCTGAAGGGTCTTGGCCCAAAATGTCAATTGTTCACTCTTTTCCATAGATACTGCCTGACCTGCTGAGTTCCTCCAGCATTTTGTGTGTATAAGCATCTGCATATGTTTTGCCTTGGGCCAGTTGTGGACAGTACCTTGCTGAAACAGGCTGGGCGAGGAGACTGTGGCAACAGTCGCTGTGCTCTTGGGTCCACCTCCGCCTGGCTTCCGCCCCCGCTGACTGGAGCCATGGCTGGAAGCCTTCTTGCTTTTGACCTCTGACCTGGCCACCTCTGCCGTCTCCTTCCCACTTACGAGCGATGTGGACGGTCTCTGGAAGTGCTTGCTGGCAAAGTTGGGTGTGGCTTCATCCAAACCTCTCGCAGTGCCTGATTTGTAGGCACGGCTGCTGCTGCTGCTACTGCTACTGCTGCTCCCACTGCCGCTGGTACTTGTGCAAGTCTGGTGGACATTAGACACAAAACAGGAAAGTACAGTGAGCACAACCATCTTTCTGTCAATTTGTATTACATCTAAAGAAATAAATTTAAAATGAAAACATAGGCCACTCTTGGATTGGAGAAGCAACACCTCATATTCCATTTGGATAGCCTCCAACCTAATGGCATGAACATTGATTTCTCTAACTTCTGGTAATTTCTCCCCACTCCCCTTCATCTCTTTTTGTATTCCCCACTTCGTCTTACTGCTTCTCCTCTCCTCACCTGCCCATCACCCCCCTCTGCTGCTCCTCCTCCTCCCCCCCTTTCTTCCATGGTCCACTCTTTTCTCCCATAAGATTCATTTTTCTTCAATCCTTTCCACCTTCTTATTTCATCCTCCTCCCCCACTCACCCACCTTCCACCTCGCCTGGTCTCACCTATCACCTGCCAGCTTGTACTCCTTCCATTCTCCACCTTATTCTGGCTTCTGTGACCCCTTCCTTTCCAGTTCTGATGAAGGGTCTCAGCTTGAAACATCAACTGTTAATTATTCTGCCTGACTTACTGAGTTCTTCCAGCATTTTGTGTGTGTTACTTTAAAATGAAAAGGTGTGTCATAGGAAGAACTGGGATTCTGAAGATGGGGCAAGTATGCTGCATACAGATGGTACTTTCAAAACATAACACAATTTAAAGAAAAGTCAAAGTTGAAGGTATCGTCCCATACACAAGCACATGTACGTACAGTTACAATTCACAGATGCAATGAGAAACTTTCAGCAGGACCATGGGGAGGACAGCATTAGAGAGACAACATTCACAAGAAAAATATAAATTAAACATCAGTTATAAACATGTTTTACAAGAAAGAATAGATTTGGAACAAAATCAAGGCCATTGTAGTGGAAAATGGTCATAGTGTTGCTGCACTGAGGTAGTGATTAGGGTTGTGCAGGTTGTTTCAAGAGAAGTATATGTCCTTGACCGAGTCGTGTGGGACATCAGGTTTCTGTACCTCCTGCCTGATGGTAGCTGCAAGAAAATGGCATGGTGGGGATATTTGAATACAGATGTTGCCTTCCTGAGGTAGCGCCTCACGTGTATACTTTCAAAGAGCAAGTGTTGATGTACAACAAAACAATGAAAGTATTTGTCAGCAATCAGACAACGAATGGAATTTTTGTGCTTACTCACTTTGAAGGAAATGGGAATCCATGGTAAAACCAATGCTTATCACCCATCCCTAATAGCTCTTGAACTGAAGTTATATACTCTAAATGAATCCAAATTCATATCTGAAGTTGGGGTGTCTGGCAGATTTTCTCTAAGTTAGTGCAAAAAGAGCAAAACAATTGTGAAGTAGTATTCATGGGTTCATGGTCTGTTCAGAAATCTGATGGCGTGTTGGAAGCTGTTCTTAAAACATTAGTGTGCATCTTCAGGTTCCTGTACCCCCTCCCTGATGGCAGTAATGAGAAGTAGGCATGTCCTGGATGGTGACTGTCCTTAATAATAGATGCGGCCTTTTTATGGGATCAGCTTTCGATGGTGAGGAGGCTAGTGCCCATGATTGTGCTGAAGCTGGAGCTTGTAAGATTACAGTCCTGTGCATTAGTGCCTCCGCTCCAGACAGTGATGTAAACAGTTAAAAGGCTCTCCACTGTACATCTGTAGAAATTTGCTGGAGTCTTTGGTGACATACCAAATCTCCTCAAACTCCAAATGAAATATAGCTGCTAGCATGCCTTCTTCATTATTGCATCAATATACTGAGCCCAGGACAGATCTTCAAAGATATTGGCACCCAGGATGAGAAAGGTGTTAAAGGAGAGCACCACAGCGACTACATTATAGAAGAATACTACAAGGATTTCATGGGATATTCAGCCTCTTTAGGTGGTAAAGTGTAGCAGTTAGCGTAATGCTCCTATAGTGGCAACAGTCGTTGATTGGGGTTTAGTTCCTGCCACTGTTTGTAAGGTGGGTTTGCTCCACGTGTTCCGGTTTCGTCCTTCAGTCCAAAGATGCATGATTAGGGTTAGGGTTAGTGAGTTGTGGGCATGCTATGTTGGCACCAGAAGCATGACGACAGTTGTGGGCTGCCCCAGCACAATCCTCGCTGATTTGATTTCATGTAAATAATGCATTTCATTGTATGTTTTGATGTACCTATGACAAATAAAGCTAATCTTTAAATTAAAAACATGAGAAAATCTGCAGATGCTGGAAATCCAAAGCAACAGACACAAAATGCTGCAGGAACTCAGCAGGCCAGGCAGCATTTAGGAAAAGAGTAAACAGCTGGCATTTCAGGCCAAAACCCTTCATCAGGACAGGAAATCTTCATATATTTATATTTTTACTCTGCTTTTTCATTCTATGAAGTTAGGGCTCTTCAGTGAGGACCAAAGAACTGATTGTGGACAGCAGGAAAGTGAAATTGGAAGAAACCACAATGAGAGACCAATAGTTGGAATTGGTGAGCAATTTCAAGTTCCTGGGTGTCAACATCTCTGAAGATCTACCTTGGACCCAACATATGCATACAATCAATGAGAAGGCATGCCAATATCCATACTTCCATTAGGAATTTGAGGAGATTTGTGTCACCAAAGAATCTAGCAAAATTTCTACAGATGTATCATGGAGAACATTCTGACTGGTTGAATCACCATCTAGTATGGGTGGGGGGAGATGCATCTATGCACAGGATCAAAAAAGTTGCAGAGAGTTGTAAATTCAGCCAGCTCCATTATGGGCATAAGCCTCCCCATCATCAAGAATATCTTCAAAAATCAATCCCTCATGAAGGCAACATCCATCATTAAGGACTCTCGCCATCTGGGACACGCTTGCTTTTCATTACTATCATCATGGAGGAGGTACTGGACCCTGAATACCCACACTGAATATTTTTGGAATAGCTCCACCAGGAGATATCAAATGGTCCATGAATACTACCTTGCTATTCCTCTTTTGTACTATTTATTTTATATCTTTATTGTAATTTAAAGCCATTACTTTATGTTTTGCACTGCAGTGCTGCTACAAAACAACAAATGTCATGACATATGCCAGTGATAATAAACCTGATTTTGAGTTAGCTCCATGTTACTGACTTTCCCACTCACCCTTTACTTAACCAAAATACATCTGTCTTAGATTTAAGGGGAACATCTGGCCCATCATCGACTGCTATTTGAGAAAAATATTCCAAGCTTCTTCCTCCTTCTTCTCGTAGAATGTTTCTTGGTCACTCAAAGGAATGGCTTTAAATTTTAGACCACGTCCAGCTTTCCTCAATTCCCTATCTCCCTGAAGAGCTTCCCTCAATATCTTCAAGACATTTCAGAATCAAGGAGTGGTTATAGCATCGAAACCGGCCATCCAGTTCATCGATGACATTTAAAAGACATTTGGATATATACATGGATAGGAAATATTTAGAAAGGCACAGGCCAAATGGCTGGGGTCACCTGTCCAGTAAAGACACGGCCCAGAAGGCGGCAATGGGAAACCTTTCCTGTAGAAAAACTTCCCATGATCGCCCATGTCACGTGATATGCCACATAATGACAATGACAGGCCAAATGAGGTTAAATGCAGGAAGGAGAGAGAGTGGGGGGGGGGATCAACGGGAGAGGTGATGAGGAGGGAAGGAGGGAGAGCGGGAGAGGTTATGTGGAGGGACAGTGGGGGCAGTAGGAGATGCAACAAGGAGGGAGGAAGGGCAGGGGAAGCTGGAGGGGCATCAATGAAGGGGGAAGCGGAGAAGCCACAAGGAGGGAGGAGGAAGCGGGAAAGGCGACAAGCAGGAGGAAGGGAGTGGGGAATGGGAGAGGCAGCAAGAATGGGTAGACAGAGAGGCGATGGGATGGAGGGAGGTGAAGCAGGAGTGGTAAGGAGGAGGTTGGGAGGGTGGGGGAAGGGAGACAGTCAATGACAAGGGAGGGAGGGAAGACAGGGAAAGAGGGAGAGATGATGTGAAGAGAGGGAGGGTAGGGCAAGTGATTGTAGGGAGGACCAGTGAGGAGGGTGTAGAAGGGAGAGTGGGATGTGGGGTGGTCACCTTGGTTGGCATAGATGAGTTGAGCCAAAGTTTCTGTCTTGTATTTCTCTCTGACTCTGAACTTCATTCATAGTTTAACTCCCCCACCCTCTCCTCAGAGTTCTGCAAGCTTCGGAGCTGAATATCGGAGCTGAATCTGACCACTTCAGCTGAGAAATGGTCCAAATTCCAGGGAACATGAATGTAATTAAGAGGAGAAACAAGAGACCACAGATGCTGCAATCTGGAGCAACAAACTGCTGGAAGAAATCAGTGGGCCGAGCACCATCTTTTGGGAGGAATGGAATTGTTGACATTTAAGGTCGAGACCTGCAGCAAATTTGCTTAAACTAATTAAATCCTTCTTCATCATTTAACCTTTGGAGCCCAGAGACCTTTCTGGAAAAAAAAGCAGGCACGTCACAGCAGTATAGTGGTTAAGAGAAATGCTATTACCATGCCACCAACCTTTCCTGCTGCTGTCTATAAGGAGTTTGTACACCTGCACCATGACCATCTGGGTGTTAAACAAGTTCTCTAGTTTCCTCCCACATTCCAAAGACTTATGCCCAACTTGATCATGCCAATCAAGGTGCCTACATTATCAAGTCTCATTTGCCCATGTTTGACCCATATACTTTAAAATCTTTTCTATTCCTGCTATCTATACCATATTTCCTTTAATGGAGGCCAGCACCAATGACTCAGAGACCTGAGTTCAAATCCCACTGTGGTAACTACAGAATCTGAATTCAGTTAATAATTGGGAAATAAAAATAACATCTTTGGCAAAGATTTTTTTTCTTACGAGAGTTAGGAGCAGGAGGAGGGCATTGTGCCTTTGTGTCTGCTCTGTTATTATTCCCAATCCTGGTTGTTCATCCTCAGTTCCAGCTTTACACATCATGCTGACACAGGAACAAGGCTGACAGACAGTGCTGACCGAAGAACACTAGAACTTGGATGATCCAAGAAGATTTTTGACTTCTATAGTAGTTATATATTTTATTTAGAGATACAGAGTGGAATCCTTCGAGCCACACCACCCAGCAATCCCCGACAACCCCCCACTAACTCTAACCTAATCAAGGGACAATTTACAATGACCAATTAACCTACTAACCGGTACATCTTTGGACTGCAGGAGGACCAGAGCACCTGTAGAAAATGCAAGCATTGTATAGGGAGGACGTACAGAGTTCTTATAGAGGACGCTAGGATTGAATTCTGGACTCCAACGGGTCGAGCTGTAATAGTATTGTGCTCATCACTATGCTACCGTGGTGCAATACAATTATAGTGCCAGCGACTTGGGTTCAATTCCGTTGCTGTCTGTAAAAAACTGAATATCCTCCCCATGACTGCGTGGATTTCCTCATTCCAAAGACGTACGGATTAATTGGTCACATGAGTGTAATTGGGCAGCATGAGCCCATTGAGCCTCCATCTCTAAATAGATAATAATAAAAAAAAACACCGTTGTAAAATCTCATCCTGCTCCCTAACATTCATCTGGGAGGAAATCTGCCATCCTTGCCAGACACATCAACAAGGTTCACTCTTACTTGCTCTCAGAAATGGCTTAGCAAACTGCTTTGGTTCAAGGGCCTTTAGGGATGGGCTATAAAAGATGGCTTTAGCAATGATCCTCAGGTCCTTAAAGGTGTACAAGAGCACAGATTTTAGTCAACATAAATTATTAATTGTGTATTGCAATTTTTAAATACATTTGAAGTACGGAAGGTAGTCTCTTTGAACCTTGCAACTGTGCTGGGTCTCTTGAGAGCAGACTATGAATGAAGAGTAGACTATGAATGAAGAGCAGGCAATTAGCTCTCAGGTATGCCTAATCATTTAATAACATCATGACCAATGTTCCCTCTAATTTTCAGTAGTGTGCGCATAAATCTTATGTTATGCAAATTTTTTTCCTGTAACAAAAGTATGTGCGCAATGAATGCACACATGGCACAGTTTATGTAGGTTTACAAAATATTTGACATAAAACTGCACAGAATAACAGCAAAATAACATACATATTTAAGTCACTCAGTTATTTTTTCCCTCTCCTGTCTTTGGCATTTACCCATTCTTTGTAAACTCTATAGACAATTGATGGCTTTTGATTTTCATTGACATATCCAAATGACATTCACCTAAACGGTTTCTCAGCGTGTTTTTGAGTTGATTCATTAGGCTAAAACCTCGTTCACAGTCCGCAGTAGACACAAGAAAGGTTCCCCCAATGTCCATCAACTGTGCAAGGTCGCAAAACTGTTCATTTTGAAGTACAAATGCCACCAATTGAGCAAAGTTTGAAATCAGTTTGGATTTGATTTTTTCTTGCACAGAAAATTTGAAATCATTAAACTGTCTAACTATTACAGTATCTTCAGCTAGAAAATCATGATATTTTAGACACAGGGCATTAACTTGTTCATCACCAAATGTGAAGTCACAATCTGCAATTGCAGAGAAATCAAAAGCTGACCATTCTTGTACCTCATCTTCAGAAAACCTTTCTTCTAAATGAACACAAAGACTATTTATAAAAGTCAACAGCGAACTTGTATCTACTGTGACATTTTCTGCATGTTGTTGGCTTAGCAAAACTTTAACTTTATCACTCCACGAAACATTGTCTCCCAGATACTGCTTTCTAATCTTGTTAATTTTGCCTCGCGCAAAATGAAGTGAATCAATCGGTGTCAGGCCACTCTTTTGCAGAACCTTGCACAGTGCAGCCAGTTCATGAAAGACATCACTTAAAACCTGTAAAGCTACTTTATATGTGATGTTTATCAATTTCTTGTGACAGTATTTAGCCACAGGGTCATTTGACTGATCTTTTTCAATAAAAACTTAGTAAGCTATCTACAGGATTTGAAACAGATCTTTGTAGACTTTACGATATGAACACTGTCCGCCAAAGATGGCTGCCGCCGTGATGCAGCTGTACAAACCGGAACAGGAAAGGTGAGGTGACGTAAGTTAGTGACGTGCATTGTGGTATTTGAAAAACAGACTAACTAGTTAACAGAAACATTTAGCTAAAAGATTATTTTCAATAAGTATAATTATTAATTACATTATTTTAGGTAACTAATCTTTTGAGCGCACATTAATTTCCTTTGTGCGCTGGTTGAAAACTGCGTGTGCGCGCACACATGCGCACTGCTTAGAGGGAACATAGATCATGACCCATCTGACTGCATCCTTAAGCCCACAATCCCAACTACCTGTGATAAGCATTCACTACTTAGTATTATCAATAATCCACCTAGTTTTGCCTTAAGAATATTTAGACACCTCCTCATTCTGAAAGGAGAGTTTCAAAGACTCACCATTGCCTGAGAGAACAACTTTTGCCTTGTAAACAGAAGAGATTTTGCAGATGCTGGAAATTCAGAGCAACACACACAAAATGCTGGAGGAACTCAGCAGGTTAGGCAGCATCTATGGAAAGGAATAAAGAGTCTATGTTTCAGGTCATGAACCTTCATCATGATTCAGCCTGAAATTTTGACTCTTTATTCCTGTTTTCGCCTCAGCTCTGCTTTGAACGGCTGTCCATAACCAGTTTTCAAATCAGAAATGTGAACACAAACAAAGGTCCCACATGGCAGAAGATGCCTGAGGCCTGGCAGCAGCTGGCCAATCCAACCCGCTTGTTTGCGTACATAGTGTAAATACATCAGGTATTTGTAAGCAGGGAGAACCTGTACTTGCAGTTCCTGCAGTCTAGTCTTTTGAGAATTATGCATTAGAATGCCCAGCCTCATTGAGGTATTTGTCCTGTTTACCATGAATATTTCTCCAAAGCACTGCAATATTCCTCCCTCCCCTGGTTATTTATCCAATTCCCTTTTGAAAGTTACTTCTCTCAATCTTTCAGATAAGAACTATGAGGTTAAACTATCTGATCGCATGTCCTAGGACAGCTTGCACATAGAAGGTGTAGACGATTCAGCCTGTCATGCCTGCTATGGCTATTCTTTTCCCTACTGTTGCACAGCAGAATGGTAGCCCAGTGGTTATAGCAATGGTTTTGCCGTATCAGCGATCAGTAATCAGGGTTTTATTCCCACAACTGCCTGTAAGGAGTTTATATGTTCTCTCTGTGACAGCATGGGTTTCCTCTGGGTGCTCTGATTTCCTCCCATATTCCAAAGACATAAACTGAGGGTATGCTATCTGGTGCCATCTTCAATTGGAACCAACCAATAACACACAATTGCCCCCTCCACCCACTCTCCACTCTGCGTAACTCTTTTGTCCATGCATCCCTCTCCACTGATCTCCCACCTGGCACTGATCCCTGCAAGTGGGATAAATGCTAAACCTGCCCCTACACTTTCTCCCTCACCACAATTCAAGGCCCCAAACAGTCCTTTCAGATAAGGGAACACTTCACCTGCAAGTATATGGGGGTCATCTACTGTATCTGGTGCCCTGTATCAGCCTCCTCGAAATGTTGAGACGCAATGTAGATCAGGGGACTACTGCATCGAGCACCTTTGCTCCATCTGCTACAAAAGGCAAGATTGTTCAGTGGCCACACACTTTCATTCTACTTCCCATTCCCATTTTGACACGTCGGTTCATGGCCTCCTGTGTGGTCACAATGATGCCACACTCAGGTTGGAGGAGCAACACCTCATATTCTGTCTGGGTAGCCTTCAACCTGACGGCATGAACATCGATTTCCCAAACTTCCGGTAATTTCTTCCCCTCTCCCTCTTCTCTCTTTTACTTTTCCCCATTCTGGGTCCCCTCTTATCCCTTCTCTTCTCACCCACCTATCCTCCACCTCTGATGCTCCTCCTCCCTTTCTCCCATGGTCCACTGTCATCTCCTATCACATTCCTTCTTCTTCAGTCCTTTACCTTTTCCACCTATCACCACCCAGTTTCTCCCTACATGCCCCTCCCCACCCACCCACCTTCCCCTTCACCTGGTTTCATCAATCAATTACCAGCCCGTACTCCTTTCTTCCCCATTTTATTCTAGCTTCTGCTCCTTTCCTCGCTAGTCTTGATGAATGGTCTTGGTCCAAAACATTGACTGTCTGTTTTGACATAAGTAGAAAGGGGGAAGAAGTCCTGCAAGTGAGTGTAGGGAGTTGGGGAAGAGGCTGAAGACCAAGAGCAGGACTTCCTAGGTAGTAATCTCTGGATTACTGCCAGTAACATGTGCTAGTCAGGGCAGGGATAGAATGATAGTACAGATGAATGAGTGGTTGAGGAAATGGTGCAGGGGATAGGGATTCAGATTTCTGGATCATTGGGATCTTTTCTGGGGAAGGTATGACCTGTACAAAAAGGATGTGTTACACCTGAATCCAAGGGACCCCCCCGAATATCCTTGCAGGCAGGTTTGCTAGAGCTGTTGGGGAAGGTTTAGACTAAGTTAGCAGGGGAATGGTTGACAGTGATAAGTCTGAGGATGGAGCCGTTGGCATACAAGTCAATGCAGTGTGTAGTGAGATTGAGAATTGACAGGCAGACGATAGGGCAAAATTGTAGTCAGTGGGATGAGTTGAAGTGTAAAATGAGCGCAAAATCTAAAAAGGGTGATGAATACAGGATTGAAGGTGTTATATTTGAATGCATGCAGTATACTGAATAAAGTAGATGATCTTGTAGTGCAGTTAGAGATGGGCAAATATGACGTTGTGACCATCACTGAGTCGTGACTTGAAAGAAGATTGTAGTGAGAGCTTAACATCCAAGAATACAAAGGAACAGGCAGGTAGGCACAGGGGTTGGGGTGCTCTGTTGATGAAATCTAATCCTTAGAAAGAGCTGACATAGGATCAGAAGATGTAGAGTCCTTGTGGGTAGTGTTAATAAACTGTAAGGATAAAAAGACCCCGATGGGAGTTATATACAAGCTCCAGAACAGTAACCAGGATGTGGGGTATATATTACATGCCTTTTCTTTTTCCCATTGAAATAAGGGTAACGTTATGATAGTCATGAGGATTTTCAATATCCAGGTAGATTGGGAAAATTAGGTTGTTGTTGGATCCCAAAAGGGGATTTGTAGAATGCCTACAAGATGGCTTTTTAGAGCAACCTGTCGTTGAACCCACTAGGGGAAAACAATTCTGGATTGGGTGTTGTGTAATGAACCAGATTTGAGTAGGGAGCTTAATGTAAAGGAACCCTTAGGAGGCAGTGATCATATTATGATAAAATTCACCCTGCAGTATGAGAGAGAGAAGAGGGAATTACAGAGGCATGAGAGGAGAGCTGTCCAAAATTGATTGGATTGAGACACTATTAGGGATGACAGCAGAAAAGCAGTGACTGTAGATTCTGGAGGAAATTAGGAAGGTGCAGAATTGATACATCCTAAAGATGAAGAAAGAAGCATTCTAAAGGGAGGATAAGGCAACCGTGGCTGACAAGGGAAGTCAAAGACAGCATAAAAACAAAAGAGTGGGGAGATAATATAGCAAAAATGAGTGGGAAGTTAGAGGATTGGGAAGCTTTAAAAAGCAATAGAAGGTAACTAATAAAAAAATAAGGAGAGAAAAGATGAAATATGAAGGTAAGCTAGTCAATACAGGATCACAGAAGTTTTTCAGATATATAAAGAGTAAAAGAGAGCCAAGAATGGATATTGGACCGCAGGAAAATTACGCTGGAGAGGCAGAAATAGGGGACAAAGAAATGGCAGATGAATTAATAAGTACACATTTGTATTTTGATTCAGTTTTCACTGTGGAAAACACTAGCAGTATGTCTGAAGTTCGAGAATGTCAGGAAGCAGAAGGGAGTGTAGTTGCTATTACTAAGGAGAAGGTGCTTGGGAGGTTAAAAGGTCTGTAGGTAGATAAGTCACCTGGACCAGATGGACTACACCCCAGGGTTCTGAAAGAGGTAGCTGAAGAGATTACGAAGGCATTAGTGATGATCTTTAAAGAATTACTAGATTTTGGAATGGTTCTGGAGGATTGCAAAATTGCAAATGTCACTCTACTCTTAAGAATGGAGGGAGGCAGAAGAAAGGAAACTGTAAGCCAGGTAGTCTGACTTCAGTGGTTGGGAAAATGCTGGAGTCTATTATTAAGGATGAAGTTTTGGGGTACTTGAAGGCATGGTAAAGTAGGCCAAAAGCAGTATGGTTTCCTTCTGGGGAAATCTTGCCTAACAAATCTGTTGGAAATTTTTGAGTAATTAACAGGCAGGATAGGCAAGGAGTCACTGGATGTTCTTGACCTGAATTTACAGAAGGATTTTGACAAGGTGCCACACATGAGGCTGCTTAACAAGATAAGAGCCCATGGTATTACAGGAAAGATATGAGCATGGATAGGAGATCGGCTGACTGGCAGGAGGCAAAGTGTCAGAATAAAGGGGGTCCGTTTTAGTTGGCTGTCAGTGACTAGTGGTGTTCCGCAGGGGCTGGGATTGGGACCGATTCTTTTCATGTTATATGTCAATGATTTGGATAACGGAATTGTGGCCAGGTTTGCAGATGATACAAAAATAGGTTGAGGAGCATTTAGTCTTAAGGAAATAAGGAGTCTGCAGAAGGATTCGGACAGATTGACAGAATGGGCAAAGAAGTGGTAGATTGACTACAGTGTAGGGAAGTGTATGGTTGTGCACTTCGGTAGAAGGAATAACTGCATTCTCCCCATTTCCCATTTTCTAAATGGGGAGAAAATTCAAAAAGCTGAGGTGCAAAAGGACTTGGGAGTCCTTGTGCAGGATTCCCTAAATGTTAACTTGCAGGTTGAGTCTGTGGTGAGGAAGGAAAATGAAATGTTAGCATTCATTTCAAGAGGACTAGAATATAAGAGCAAGGATGTGATGTTGATGATTTATAAAGCACTGGTCAGACCGTATTTGGAGTATTTTGAGCAATTTTGGGCTCTTTATCTAAGAAAAGACACGCTGGCATTGGAGAGGGTCCAGAGGAGGTTCAAGAGAATGATTCCAGGAATGGAAGGGTTAACAGATGAGGAGTTTTTGATGGCTCTGGACCTGTACTCGCTGAAGTTTATAAGAATGAGGAGGGATCTCACTGAAACCTATAGAATATTGAAAGGCCTAAGTGGAGTGAATGAGGAGAGGATGTTTCCTATAGTGGGGGAGCCTAGGACCAGAGGGCACAAGACTCAGGATAGAGGAACACCTATTTTGAACAGGGATGAGAAGGAATTTCTTTAGCCAGAGGGTGGTGATTCTGTGTAATTCATTGCTATGGACGGCTGTGGAGCAAATCATTGAGCATAATTAAAGTGGAGGTTGATAGGTTCTTGGTTAGTCAGAGTGCAAAAGATTATGGGGACAAGGCAGGAGAATGTGGTTGAGAGGGATAAGATATCAGTCATGATGGAATGTTGGAGCTGACTCGATGTCTTACGGTCTTATTCACACTTGCAGGCTGCCCCCAGCAGAACCTCTGGCTGTGTTGGTTATTTTCACAAACGACATTTTTCACTGTTTGCTTTGATATTTTAATGTACTTGTGTCAAATTAAGCTAATTTTTAATCTTTAACCTTATATTTCCTTATTGTGAGATGTTTGCATATGCATCAACCAAGCTTAAGACAATAGGGTGGTGTTAATTACTCTGCATCAACTATAGGTTTAAGGAAATTGTCCCATTTGCACTATTATAACATTATGAATATTGTGGAAGTTCAGGGAAGTCTACAATTAGTTTGTCCCAGCAAAGGTATTTCAACATTCAGAGGTGTCTCCCACTGTACATATGTAATTCAAAGGAAGCATTGTCAGCCCAAAATACTGAAGTAAATGATGTCTTTGTTACAATTGAAACTGTATTGAATCACCTATTCATTTTAAGGGTATAAAAATGTGATGTACTTCTGAGTTTGTGAGACTTTCTCAAGCCTTTCGCCCGGGAGGAACACTTGAAAGAATTTTAAGGTCTCAGGGAACCACGGTGTTAAAAATATTATATCTACAGTTCAAGGTACATTAGTGTGATCAGTAAGTTTAGATAGAATAATACAAAAATAATTGTCAATGCTCTTTTGAGCAGAGATTGAATTTTTAGCCAACCTTCCTTGGGGGAAAAAAGCATAGCTAGGCTTAGCTTAACTTTCTTGAAATTAATCTTTCTTTCCCTTCCATAATTTTTAAAAACTCAGTTTTTAAAACGGCAAACATAATAAACTTCTGTTAAAGAACTGGCTTACGCCAAAGTGGGATTTATTTTTTTTAAAGGTAGGCTCAGTAGATTTAATTTAAATAAAGGCTGTAAATTGATTTTCATTAATGCTATTTACAACATGAAAATTTATTTGCAATGTTGAAGCAGTATGTATGTTGTGACAACATCAGGATTTTCTTCTCTTACAACAGAAATGAAACCTCTCATGGAACCAACCACTGATGGGGTACCAACAGTACAGATGCCAACAGACATTTTCTTTCCAGAAATGAAGACCAAGCATTAAATATATCTTGGCCTTTGTTTGTTTTGGGCAGCTCTTTGCAACAGAAAAAGTTTTCTTGAATTTCACCATCATTTACAAATCTTAAAACTGCTACAACATGACGTTTATTGGTGAAATCTGTTGAATCATCAACTTGGATAGAGAAGCTGTTGTTTTTCAGTTTATCACACAAGACCGCTTCAGCATCATGTGACATGCTGTCAATACGTCGACTTATTGTACTGTTTCAGAATGAAACCTTTCCAATGTCACATACTGCATTTTGTCCTAGCATTTTACCCACTGTAATTTTATATAGTAGCACTATTAGGTTCTCACCAATTGTATGACTTTTCCTTTTCTAGGTAACGAGTTCCGCTACTTGTTTCCTGTCCTTTTTATTAACAAGAGTTTTACTGTTTGTTTTGAGATTCCAATCCCCATTTAGAATAATCTGTGATTTGTATTTAAGTATCTTCAATTTTGCGGGAGGCTTTGTTGCATGTGTAAGTTGTTTGCCACAGACTAGGCAATTTGGAATAGGACAACTTGGATCATCAGCCCATGTCAAACTCTTTGATAAGTAGCTCTTATTGTAAAGATGGACTGTATAAGAACAGTGTAATAGGAATGGTATAATAAATAACTAAACGAGAAAACTTCAAAAAATATGAAAACTTCCATGATTCAATTCATTTCTAACCTACACAATCCACCTTTTGCAACATTTACAACAGCAAAGTGGCAGCACACTTAAAAGTTGCTGGTGAACGCAGCAGGCCAGGCAGCATCTCTAGGAAGGGTACAGTTGACGTTTTGGGCCGAGACCCTTCATCGGGACTAACTGAAGGAAGAGTTAGTAAGAGATTTGAAAGTGGGAGGGGGAGGGGGAGATCCAAAATGATAGGAGAAGACAGGAGGGGGAGGGATGGAGCCAAGAGCTGGACAGGTGATTGGCAAAGGGGATACGAGAGGATCATGGGACAGGAGGCCCAGGGAGAAGGAAAAGGTGGGGGCGGGGGGGGGGGGGAACCCAGAGGATGGACAAGGGGTATAGTCAGAGAGACAGAGGAAGAAAAAGGAGAGAGAGAGAGAGAGAGAGAGAGAGAGAAAGAATGTGTGTATATAAATAAATAACGGATGGGGTACGAGGGGGAGGTGGGCATGAGCGGAAGTTAGAGAAGTCAATGTTCATGCCATCAGGTTGGAGGCTACCCAGACGGAATATAAAGTGTTGTTCCTCCAACCCGAGTGTGGCTTCACCTTTACAGTAGAGGAGGCCGTGGATAGACATATCAGAATGGGAATGGGATGTGGAATTAAAATGTGTGGCCACTGGGAGATCCTGCTTTCTCTGGCGGACAGAGCGCAGGTGTTCAGTGAAACGATCTCCCAGTCTGCGTCCGGTCTCGCCAATATATAGAAGGCCACATCGGGAGCACCGGACGCAGTATATCACCCCAGCCGACTCACAGGTGAAGTGTCGCCTCACCTGGAAGAACTGTCTGGGGCCCTGAATGGTGGTAAGGGAGGAAGTGTAAGGGCATGTGTAGCACTTGTTCTGCTTACAAGGATAAGTGCCAGGACGGAGATCAGTGGGGAGGGATGGGGGGGACGAATGGACAAGGGAGTCGCGTAGGGAGCGATCCCTGCGGAAAGCAGAGAGTGGGGGAGAGGGAAAGATGTGCTTAGTGGTGGGATCCCGTTGGAGGTGGCGAAAGTTACGGAGAATAATATGTTGGACCCGGAGGCTGGTGGGGTAGTAGGTGAGGACCAGGGGAACCCTATTCCTAGTGGGGTGGCGGGAGGATGGAGTGAGAGCAAATGTGCGTGAAATGGGGGAGATGTGTTTGAGAGCAGAGTTGATGGTGGAGGAAGGGAAGCCCCTTTCTTTAAAAACGGAGGACATCTCCCTCGTCCTGGAATGAAAAGCCTCATCCTGAGAGCAGATGCAGCGGAGACAGAGGAATTGCGAGAAGGGGATGGCATTTTCACAAGAGACAGGGTGAGAAGAGGAATAGTCCAGATAGCTGTGAGAGTCAGTAGGCTTATAGTAGACAACAGCAGATAAGCTGTCTCCAGAGATAGAGACAGAAAGATCTAGAAAGGGGAGGGAGGTGTCGGAAATGGACCAGGTAAGCCTAGGGCAGGGTGAAAGTTGGAAGCAAAGTTAATGAAGTCAACAAGATCAGCATGCGTGCAGGAAGCAGCGCCAATGCAGTCGTCGATGTGGCAAAGTGGCAGTCCAGCAGCTCAGTCGTGGCGTGTAAAAACTCCTTCTTTAGAATGAAAATTTCTCTCCAATTTTCTACTGCACTGTCACTGGCAGTTTGTTTGCTCCCATAAGTCAGTTGGTCAGTCGCCAATTATCTGACTGCCGTCCTCCCCTCCATGCAATACAGCACTCACCAATTATCAACAGCCTCTCCTATCCCACGTCAAAAATTGAGAATGGACTCAACAAAATAAACATGGTTGTACTGCGCACTGCCACACTGGGCTGAGAGGTCTCTAACGAGATTGCTAAGGGGGCTGCTCAGTCACTGCCCACCACTGCAAGCGCTAGCAAATTCAAAAAAACAATGTTTATTTCAAACGCCAGTTGAGAAATTCTGCTCCAATGTGAGCATCTCCATAAGGATGTCTGCTTGTTGTGATGAATAAAGACTTCTATATCACCAACTTCAGTCTCTTTCTGGTTATTTCGAACACAGTCACAACAATGCGAAAGCACAGCATAACAATTAGGTTCACAAGGTTACTTATACTTCACATGAGCCACCTTCCAATTTCCCCTTATCAACATTCCAAAAATTCCTTTCTCTTTAAAATCCTTCACATGGAAATAAGTTCCCTGCACCTATTGTTAAATACTCTATGAGATCAAACATCAAACTAACTTCCAGTCAAAGTTAAAAGTAAATCTATTAGCAAAATACGTACATATTACATAAGAACATAAGAAATAGGAGCAGGAGTAGGCCATCTGGCTCATCGAGCCTGCTCCACCATTTAATAAGATAGTTGCTGATCTGGCCATGGACTCATCTCCACCTACCTGCCTTTTCCCCATAACACTTAATTTCCCTACTATGCAAAAATTTATCCAACCTTGTCTTAAATATATTTACTGAGGTAGCCTCCATTGCTTCATTGGGCAGAGAATTCCACAGATTCACCACCCTATGGGAAAAGCAGTTCCTCTTCATCTCCGTCCTAAATCTACTCCCCCGAATATTGAGTCTTTGTTCCCTAGTTCTAGTCTCACCTACCGGTGGAAACATCTTTCCTGCCTCTATCTTATGTTTCTATAAGATCTACTCTCATTCTTCTGAATTCAAGCGAGTACAGTCCCAGACGACTCAACCTCTCCTCATAGTCTAACCCCTCTCATCTCTGGAATCAACCTGGTGAACCTCCTCTGCACCACCTCCAAAGCCAGTATATCCTTCCTCAAGTAAAGAGACCAGAACTGCACGCAGTACTCCAGGTGCGGCCTCACCAGTTCCCTGTACAGTTGTAGCATAACCACCTGCTCTTAAATTCAATCCCTCTAGGGATTGTTGGCCCTCTAGGCCAACATTTCATTTGCCTTCTTGATAGCCTGCTGCACCTGCAAATCAACCTTTTGTGATTCATGCACAAGCACTCCCAAGTCCCTCTGCACAGCAGCATGCTGCCATTTTTTACCATTTAAATAATAATCTGCTCTTTCATTTTCCTTCCGAAGTGGATGACCTCACATTTACCAACATTGAACTCCATCTGCCAGACCCTTGCCCACTCACTTAACCTATCTATATCTCTCTGCAGACTCTCCGTATCTTCTGAACAATTTGCTTTTCCACTCAATTTAGTATCATCAGCAAACTTAGATACACTACACTCGATCCCCTCTTCCAGATCATTAATGTGTATCGTGAACAGTTGTGGGCCCAGCACTGATCCCTGCAGCACACCGCTCACCACTGATTGCCAACCTGAGAAACACCCATGTATCCCAACTCTCTGCTTTCTATTTGTTAGCCAATCCTCTGTCCATGCTCATACATCACCCCCAACTCTGTGCATCCTTATCTTATGGAAGCCTTTTTTGTGGAACCTTATCAAGCGCCTTCTGGAAATCCAAGTAAATAACGTCCATCTGTCTGCCTCTATCCACTGTGCTTGTTATATCCTCAAAGAACTCCAGTAAGTTTGTTGCAGGACTTGCTTTGTGTCTGTCTGATGGATTGATTTCTTTCCAGATGCTTTGCTATTTCTTATTTAATGATAGCTTCAAGCTATCAATAAAGAAGAAATATAACCATTATTTATTTTTATTTAAAGATACAGCACAGTAACCGACCCTTCCAGCCCAATGAGCCCGTGCTGCCCAATTGCACCCATATGACTAACTAACCTACTATTCTGTATATCTTTGGAATGTGGGAGAAAACCAGAACACTGAGATGAAACCCACACGGTCATGGAAAAAATGTACGGAGAATGTAGGATGAGAGTGTGTCCGTGAGTTGGGCAGTGGCGGCAGTGCATTCAGACAGGGTGTACATGTGTGCCAGATAGGAGCAGGGCGTTAAGAAGTCTACAGCCTGAGGGAAGTCACATCATTCTGTCCACAATTTGCCACCATTCTTAAGCGAGAGAAATGAGGTTTTACAAGCAAAGGGAGAACAGAAGTGAAGGAGCAGGTTCAGCAGTGGAGTGGGGATGCTTGGGATCAGAATCATGAACATTTGCTCAGTGGGACATCATTGTGGGTGGCGTACAATTTGGGGTGTCTCATTAGAACACCACTGGGATCATAAGACCAGTCTTGGGATATGTTCATTGGCACCCTGTCCAGGCACAACTCACTGGGACCAGCTCAATCTGGTACTGCCTGGGGCTGTGACATTGTTGGGGGTGGTTCACTAAGATATTACTGGAATCACCTTATTGGGATATCACCAGTCTACCAGTAGGTGCCTGCTGTAATGAAGGAATGAGAAGAAATACTTTGATATGCCGAATGTGACTCCACAAGGAACCCATTTGGCACGGGTACACATGAACACCTTCGCTCCATCTGTCACAATAGCTGGAATTTCCTGGTCACCACCCATTTTAATTCTATTCCCCAGTCCCATTCTGACATGTTGGTTCACGGCCTCCTCTACTGCCAAGATGTGGCCACTTGCAGGTTAGAGGAGTAATACCTCATATCCATTCGGGGAGCCTCCAACCTGGCAGCATGAACATTAATTTCACTAACTTTCAGTAATTTCTCCCTCCTCCCCCTTCACTTTTTCTTTCCATTCCATTCCCCGTCCTGGCTCCCTCTTACCCCTTACTTCTCCTCAGCTTCCCATCTCCCATGGTCTACTCCTCTCCTATCAGATTCCTCCTTCTTCAGCCCTTTGTTTACCTTTTCTACCATCACCCCTCTCCACCTCCCACCGACCTTCCCCCTCATCTTGTTTCACCTACCACCTGCTAGCTTGTACTCCTTCCCCTCCCCCCACCTTCTTATCCTGGCTTCTGTCCCCCTCCTTTCCAGTCCTAAATGAAGGATCTCAGCCTGAAACATCAACTGTTTATTCCCCCTCCATAGATGCTGCCTGACCTGCTGTGTTCCTCCAGCATTTCAGAGTAACACATAGAAAATGCTGGAGGACAGGTCAGACAGCGTCTTTGGAGAGGAAAAAAAGAGCCAACATTTTGGAATGAGATCCTTCATCAGGATTCCAGCATTTTGTGCATGTGGCACAGGTACACAAAGGGTTGGGGGAACAGCTGTAAAACAGGAGCAGGACAAAGAGCTTGACTGAAAGCCTGAGCAGCCAAAATCACAAACTGACAAGACCTCAGAATCTGAGCACCAGGTGTGTAAACTCTAGTGCACTGAGCTGATAATCAGAAACAAATCTTCGTTTGAGCTGGGCTTAAATATTATGGGCCTGAAGGCAGCTTAATTATAACTGTCAGTATCCACTCACCTTCTCTGTTACAGAGACTGAGCTAACAACCGTGCTTAGGGACTCTGTGGCTTTCTTTACTTTCTGCTTTGGCCTCTCCCTGTCTTTACGGCTCTGTAAAACATGAAAAAAAATAAGAAATAAAATTTCTCATTGAGAAAGGGGTGGCTGGAAATACTCAGCAGGTCAGTCAGCATCTGTGGAGAGAGAAACTGAGTCAACATTTCATGTCCATGACCTTTTATCAGAATTCTAAATCGTCCAGTGTGCCGGCTGCTTTGGTATTACTTAGATTCAGATTCGGGTTATTTTTTAAAAATATGTAGATTGAAACATACAGTGAAATGTGTCATCTGCGTTAACAACCAATACACCTGAGAATGTGCAAGCAAACCACAAGTGTTACCACACATTCTGGCCAACACAGCATGCCCACAATGCTATCATGACACATTCAAACTATTGAATCCATATCTTACATGTGCTGCAGCACAGCACTACGAAATCCACTGTGTTCACTCACCTAGACATCACACCTCCCAAATCTGTGAACTCAATTAACAAGGGCAAGGGCAAGTAGACACACTAAAACACCACCATTTGCAGCTTCTCCTGCTCACTACACACCATCCTTACTTAGAAATATAATCACCATAACTGTACTGTCATCCAGTATAAATTCTGGAAATTTTGAATATCCCAACCCCCACCAAAAACCCTGTGGGAGCAGCTTATGTCATTGTGTTGCCTGTTCCAGCCACTCAGGGGAGAAGGTGCTGGAGGCAGCATGGGAGAGAACAGAGGCATGGGTAGCATGCTGGAAATCTGTGCTGGGTTGGTGGTTGGCCCTTGCAAGCTGGCTCTCCCACTAGTGCTTCCCTCCAGTGTCCACTCCCTGGAAGACATTGGATTGCTTTTGTCTGCAGCTGTGAGAGATGAAGAACTGCTGCATGCTTATTCTTACGGAAACATGGCTCCAGGACATCCTGTGCAATATCAATCTTCAGGCCATTCCACTCAGGGTCTTGTGCTAATATTACTTTTATGACTGTATGTGCTAGATTGTAACTATATGTGCTGTGTGTGACTGTACATACTGTGTTTTACAACTTGGCCCCAGAGAAACGCTGTTTCACTTAGCTGTATACACGTGTATGGTTGAATGACAATTAAACTTGAACTTTTACCAGAAGGACTGCAGAGGCTCAAGGAAACCATCAACACCTTCTTACAAGCAAGTAGGAAGGAGAATTAGATGCCACGATTGGCAGTGACATCCGGGTCCCAAAAAATGTATGTGAAAGATGAAAGAATATTGGCTTCATGAACCAAAGTATTGACTATAGGAGTTGGACACAGGAATCTACCCAACGTAGATTGGGAGACCGCTTTGTTGAGCATCTTTGTTCCATCCACCACAAAAGGCAGGATCTCCCAATGGCCACCCATTTCAATTCTACTTTTCATTCCCATTCCGACATGTCAGTCCATGGCCTCTTCTATTGTTGCGATGAGGCCACGCAGATTGAAGGAGCAACACCTTATATTCCGCCTGGGTAGCCTCCAATCTGATGGCACGAATTTCGTTTCTCGAACTTCTGGTAATTACACCCCTCCTCTCTTTGACCATACCCAATTCTTCTTTCACCTCCCTATGGTGCTCCTCCCCTTTCCCTTTCTTCCATGGCCTTCTGTCCTCTCCTATCAGATTCCTCCTTCTCCAGCCCTCCCCTCCCCCTACCTTCTTATTCTGACTTCTTTCTCCTTCCTTTCCAGTCCTGATGAAGGGTCTCGGCCCGAAACATCGACTGTTTATTCCCATCCATAGATTCTGCCTGACTTGCTGAACTCCTCCAGCACATTGTGCTTATTGCTCTTGATTTCCAGCATCTGCAGTACCTCTTGTGTCTAGGAGTTGGAGGTTATGATGAAGGTGCCCAAGAACCTGGCGAGGCCTAATTTGGAGTATTGTGTGCAGTTCTGGTCACCTACCTACAGGAAATATGTCCATAAGATTGAAAGAGCACAAAGAAAATTTACTAGGATGTTGCTGGGACTGGAGGACCTGAGTTATAAGGAAAGACTGAATAGGCTAGGACTTTATTCCCTGAAGCACAGGAGGAGAGAAGATTTGATAGAGGTATACAAAATTATGAGGGATATAGATATTAAATGCAAACAGGCTTTTTCCAGAGGTTGGGTGAGACTACGACCAGAGGTCATGGGTTAAGGGTGAACTATTTAAGGGGAACATGAGAGGGAACTTCTTCACTTAGATGGTGGAGAGTGTGTGGGACAAACCGCCAACAAAAATGGTGGATGTGGGTTCGATTTCAACATTTAAGAGAAGTTTGTTAAGTACATGGATGGGAGGATTATGGAGGGCTGTAATCCAGGTGCAGGTCGATGGGACTTGGCAGAATAATAGTTCGGCACAGACTAAATGGGCCAAAGGGCCTGTTTCTGTGCTGTCTGCTCTATGACTATGACTATGCTATTTTGTCACCTTTTAGCTTACAAGGAGAGTTCTGGAAACAGATATTGGACAGAGAGGGATGAGAATCTGACCTGGCTCTGCTTTGGGGAGTGAGGGTTGCCAGGAATCTGCCAGGGCTTTTGCAACTGATTGCTACCCAGGGACCCTTTCCTGGAAAGTGTGTGCAGGCTTGAGAGCAACATCCAGTATTCCTGTCATACCTTCTGGAGTGAAATAGCCTGCTGGCATGCAAAAGTGGCTCTTGCTTGACAAATCAGCTCTTGACAGCGCCAGCCCTGTTAGAATTACAGGGTCAGGAGAAGAGGCTGGAAAGGCAGGCATTGATGGCGTATGGAACCTGTGCTCAGGCAAAAGATTTATCAGCTTATTTCAATCTATAGATCTACTATAATTTATATACTTTATATATAGTGGCCACTTTATAGGTACACCTGCTCATTAACACAATTATCTAATCAGCCAATCATGTGACAGAAACTCAATGCATAAAAGCATGCAGACATGGTCAAGAGGTTCAGTTGTTGTTCAGGCAAAATATCAGAATGGGGAAGAAATGTGATCTAAGTGACTTTGACTGTGGACTTTGGTGCCAGACAGGGTGATTTGAGTATCTCAGAAATAGCTGATCTCCTATGCTTTCGCACATAACAGTACCTTGAGCTTGCAGAGAATGGTGCGAGAAACAAAAAACATCAGTTCTGAGGATGAAAGCACTTTGTTAATGAGAGAGGTCAGAGGAGAATGGCCAGACTGGTTCAAACTGACAGGAAGGTGACAGTAACTCAAATAAACATATGTTATAATAGTGGTGTGCAGAAAAGCACCTCTGAACGCACAACCCATGGAACCTTGAAGTGGATGGGCTACAGCACAGAAGTTTACAATTTGGTCTATAAATCTGTAATGCTACTGCCATCGGGTGGGAGGTACAGGAGCCTTTCTCCCGTACCACCAGGTTTAGGAACAGTTATTATACCAGTGGAAAATTTCAAGAGAGCCTGAGGAGCACATTTGTCAAACAGTATTTGGAACAAACTGCCAGAGGAAGTGGTAGAGGCAGGTCAATTACAATATTTAAAAGACTAATAGAGAGGTAGATGGATCGTAAACATTTAGAGGGATTTAGGCCAAATGAAGGCAAATGGGACCTAGCACAGGAGGAAAACTTGGGTGGCATTGACAAGTTGGGCCGAAGGGCCTGTTTCCATGCTGGACTCTTTCAACTTTATTCGTATACTTTTATATATTTACGTGTATTAGGAATTTGTTTTGGTATGTCGATCAGAGCATGTAACAAAAAAAAACATTCAGCATTTATAAAGAATGAAATAAAACTGAAGTATAGATACGGAGTAAAATGTGCATACATACACAAATACCAGCATTTATTTACATTGCATACAGCATTATAAAAATAAGTGGTTTGAAGTGTTTACAGTGCTGCACAGTGACCAGGGCAATGGATAGAAGGGGGTGGGGGTATATTCCAGAAAAAACCTAATCACTAACAAGCCTTCATTACCTTCCTCAGCTGATACCACCATTTGTACCGTTGGTTGCAGTTGTGTTGAAGTTTGTGACCTGAGACATTAACTCAGCTTCCTGCTCCACATATGCTGACTGACCTTCTCAGTATTAGCAGCATTTTCTGTTTTATTACACCGTAGGGAGGGGCTTAGGTGGGATGGGCAGGGAACAAATTATCTCCTTGGACTTAGCTCTGGTCAGTTCTGATTTTGATTTTATTCCTGGGTTAGATCTCTGTCCCAGCAGATTGGGGTACAGAAACCATCCTCTAATACTGAAGCCCACCAAACCAACCCAAACATCCAGCTGTGGATCCCAACCAGAGAAATACTGTTCCTCCTCATCCACCCCCACCCCATCTATGCAATCAGACAAAACTCCAAACCCCCTGTCTATCTACAGACATGGCTGACTTCTTGCCAGAAGGCAAAAGCTATTGCTTTGCACATAAACATCCCTCTGCTGTTTTCTGGTCCTCTACATTTCTGTACTGAGCAAATAATACTAACTCCAATGAACAGGTCATGTCATCCAGATGTCTAACTCGCGTCTTCTCAAACAGATCCTTTACTCCCAGTTGATCTTAATGAAACCTACCAAATATTGAAAAGGCTGAATAGAGTGGATGGCAAGAGGAGGTTTCCAGTAGTGGGGGAGTCTAGGACCAGAAGGCGCACCCTCAAAATTCAATGACATCTCTTTAGATCAGAGATAAGGAGGGATTTCTTAGCCAGAAGGTGGTGAATCTGTGGAATTCATTGCCAAAGATGACTGTGGAGGCCAAGTCATTGAGTATATTTAAAATGGAGGTTGAGAGCTAAGGGTGTCAAATGTTATGGGAAGAAAGCAGGAGAATGTGCTTAAAAGGGAAAATAAATGAGTCATGATTGAATGGTGGAAATGACTCGATGAAGCGAATCGCCTAATTTTGCTTCTATGTCTTATAGTCTTCAAATTACAAGGGCAGAGTGTATGCAACATGTGGAACTCAGACAGTGCTTCTGAGGATTTAAAACACTGAAAACACCATTGCAGGCATTAAGGAAAATTTGGCCCCTTTTCTTAAACGTACTGACAGAGCGTTGGCTGTTCAGTGAGACCTGGCAAGTTTATTGTATAGACTTACCTGGGTCCCAGCTAGCATGATTCTCTGCTAACTGGAGAACAGTTGTGTGCAGAACTGTTACCCTCACAAGGAGGATTGAATGCACCCATGAGGACTTACAACTAACAGCCCATAGAAGGTTGCAAACGATTTTCAGGAGAGGAATATGTAGACAGAAGGCTGGAACAAACTCCACAATATAGCCAAAAGGGACCTGAAAGAGGCTGAAAGCAACTCCAGCAATAAGGCTGCGACTTAATTCTGGGAACTGCAACCGAACCCAGTAAGGGTCATGAGGTAGTGAAAACTGACACCAAAAGGTCAAAATTCATACACAAAATGCTGGAGAACACAGAGGTCAGGAAGCATGGAGAGGGAAAAACAGTGCTTCAGGCCAAGCCCCTTCATCAGGACTATGAGGTGTGGGGAGGGGGAGTAGTACCAGAAGTAGGGGTAACCTCCAACTTGACAGTATGAACATCGATTTCCCTAACTTCTGATAATTTCAGTGCCCCCCCCCACCCCTTCTCCATTCCGGCTCCCTTCTCTACCTATCCACCTCACCAGCCCATCACCTCCCTTTGGGTCCCTCTCCTTTGCTTTCTCCCATGGTCCACTCTCCTCTTCTATCAGATTCCTTCTTGTTTCTCTTTACCTCTTCCATTTATCACCTCCCAGCATCTCAGTGCATGGCCCCTCCACCACTCACCCATCTTCTCCCTTACCTGTCTCACCTACCAGCTGTCAGCTTCTACTCATTTCCATTCTCTCACCTTCTTATTCTGGCTTCTTACCCCTTCCTTTCTCATCTTGATGAAGGGTCTTGGCCTGAAATGTTGACATATACACTTTTCCATAGATGCTGCCTGAGCTGCTGAGTTTCTCCAGCACTTTGTGTGTGTTGCTTTGGATTTTCAGCATTTGCAGAATCTCTTGTGCTAATAATCTGCAGTCTCTAGTGTCTTCATCTCAGGCAGCTTCTAAACACACCCCACTGGGGGTGGGGGGGGAGTGAACTCATGAGACCACAAATGAGACAATGAAGGGAAATCAAGTAATGCCAGTGAATTTCCTTGGCAAATGGCTGGCAGTTCCCTCTTCCTTCCCTTCCTGTCTACTAGACCTTACTTAACCTAGTCTCAGCCTTGCCCTCTGTGGCTGGGACCAGGAACCCTAATATTCTGACTCAAGGTCAGTTAGCTTCTAAGACATTTTTGCACATTGATTGCTTGTTAGTCTTTATTATTTATAGTTTTTCATAAATTCTATTTTTTTTATTTTCATGTAAATGCCTGCAAGAAAATGAATCTCAAGGTAGTATACAGTGACATATACATGTGCCTTGATAATAAATTTACTTTGAACTTTGAAATATTAAAGATTAGCTTTATTTGTCACTTATGTCATTTGTGTCAATGACTAACAGAGTCCAAGGATGTGCTGTGGGCAGATCACAAGTGTCACCACACTTCGGGTCCTAACACAACCTGCTCACAATTTACTAATCCTGACTTGTACATTTTTGGACTATGGGAGTAGACCAGAGTACCTGAAGTACACTCACGCAGTCACAGAGAGAACATGTCCTTACAGACAGCGGTGGGTCGCTGGCACTATGCCAAAGTTCTAAGTAAATTTATTATCAAAATACATAAACGTCACCATAAACCATCCTGAGATTCATTTTCTTATGAGCGTACGTAATAAATCCATAATGGAATAGTAACCATAACAGAATGAATGAAAGACCACAACAACTTGGGCCTTCAACCAGTGTGCAAAAGACAACGAACTGTGCAAATACAAAATGAAAGTAATAATAATAATAGTTGTAATAACAAATAAATAAGCAATAAATACTGAGAACATGCTGAAGGTGGAGCGGAATGATGATGGTGCTAAACGGCAACTCCTTTGCTTGCATCTTTGGAAACAGCTTTATTTCTATCTTTTAATATCTTTATTTTTCCCTTTCAGGGTTCTTTTGAAGACCCTGACCTGGAGTTACACGCTGACTACGGTTCTTTGCGGGAATGGGATCCGCTCTTGGGGTTTCATGACTGGCTGTTGTTCAGCACCCCAAGGGCTTGGCCTAAGTATTCGGTTTGGCTTAGTTAGCCTAGGATCTTGGGGCTCTGGAGATGGGCAGATCGAGGGTCGGTGTCATGACAGAAGACCTGTGTGTTGTCAGGAGAGTTGGAATATCTGCAGCTGTGTGCCCAGAGACTCATGATCTTTGGGCACAGAGCTCGAGAAAAGCGACATGGCGGACTTTTAACATTGTAAACCAGCGAGTTGTTTGTTATAACTCCCTGCTCGCTGTGAAAGTGGAGACACCTCTTTCTCCCCTATTAGGGGGAGAGAGAGAGCCTGTGGTATAGCGAATACCAGGTGAAATGCAAAGTCTTTGGGGTAACTGCAAGTCTGTGTCTTTGCCGTTGCTTTGCTCACACTTGAGTGCTCGGTGGTGGGTGTTGATACTTTTTTTTGCTGGTGGGGGGGGGTGATTGTTGCCTGCTGCCGCTTACGCGCGGGGCGGGGGGACTTTGGAGTTCTAACAATTGACTGTTGTTCATTCTTTGGGGCGCTCCTCTGTTTTTCGTGGATGGTTGCGAAGAAAAAGCGTTTCAGGATGTATATTGTATATATTTCTCTGACATTAAATGTACCTTTGAAACCTTTGAAGAGTTCTTGAAAGTGAGTCCATTTGTTGTGGGAACATTTCAATGATGGGGCAAGTGAAGTTGTGCCCTTTGATTCAAGAGCCTGACGGTTGAGGGGTAATAACTGCTCCTGAACCTGGTGGTGTGAGTCCTGAGGCTGAATCTGGTGGTGTGAGTACCTTCTTCCTGATGGCAACAGCAAGAGGAGAGCATGTCCTAAGTGGTGGACGTCCCTGACAACTGCTACCCTTTCTGGTTGACTTTATGCAGAATGTGGGAAACATAAGGAACAATTTTGTGACTGCAAATGTCAACAATGCAGCCAGCAGGGTGCTAAGTTTTGAGAAGCTTTACAGAAGTGGTAAGGATGATGCTGGTAATTAAACATTAACACTAAGGTAGCATAGAGTGATGTTGTCAGACAAAAAAGGCATTAAAGATATTTCATCAGATTGTTTTTACAATTTAGTTTTGTCACATGTACATTAAAACATACAGTGAAATAATGTTGTTTGTGTCAAATCAAATCAGTGAGGATTGTGCTGGGCAGCCTCTGATGCCAAGATGCTGTAGTTTGCCCTCATTAAACACAGACGATCGCAGACCTGACACAACAAGCGAGGAGGAGGAAAATTGAGGAGATACACTGCACAGGATGCTCCAAGCAGGAACACGACATTCTGTCCATTTGGTCTATATTAGTTATGTTCTTTCAATCAACTTCACTGAACCATCAGCCTGAGCCCAGATTTGGATTGTGGCTGGTGACTTCCATGACCTTTCACACTTGGATGCAGGTTCAGTCTGAGGTCAGTAACAAGTGGCAGTCTATCTCCTGAGTCATCAGCATACTTTCAGCAGGAGAAAGGAAAGGAAGCTAGGGTGGGGACAGATTTAAAGTCCTCCTCTCCAGCTCCAACAAAAAAGTGCCTTGAAGGAGTCATACAACCCACGAGGAGACCACAGATGATTGAGGTGCTGCCAGATTCCCAAAAGAACAATCTGATGAGACACTGCCTTCCACAACCATTTTTGGACCTGCTGAGCAAGGAACAGCACAGTGCAGACCCTTCTGCCCACAATGTTGTGCTGACCTTTTAACCTACTCCAATATCAATCTAACCCTTCCCTCCCACATAGCCCTTCATTTTTCTATCATCCATGTGCCTATATGAATCTCTTCAATGCCCTTTAATGTATCTGCATCTACCAGTACCCCTGGCAGTGTGTTCCATGCAGTCACCACTCTGTCTAAAAAACTTAACTCTGATATACCACTACTCTTTTCTCCAGTCACCTTAAAATTATGCCCCCTTGTGTTATCCATTTCTGCCTCGATAACAAGTCTCTGGCTATCTCCTCAATCTATGCTTATCAAGTCACCTCTCATCCTTCGCTGCAAGGAGAATAATACTAGGTCGCTCAACCTGTCTTCATAAAGCCTGCTCTCTAGTCCAGCCAGCATCCTGGTAAATCATCTCTGCACCTTCACTACGCTTCCACATCCTTCTTATAATGAAGTGACCAGAACTGAATACAATATTCCAAGTGTGGTCTAACCAGGGTTTTGTATAGAGCTGCAACATTACCTCGTGGCTCTTGAACTCAATCGCCCGAATATTGAAGGCCAACACACCATAGGCCTTCTTAACCATCCTAACTAGGGTGCCCCAGACTTTTGCACAGCGCTATATTTGTCACCGTGGAGTGAGGAGCGAGTTTGTAAATCTGGCGGGAGCAAAGGATGTTGAGAGGTGGAGCACCATGGGAGTGTGTGGGACAGGTTGCAGAGATGGAGGGCTGGGGCGGGTGGAAGGCACGGGTGCAGACACATCCAGCCCTGAGACATCAGGCAAGGCCATTTGATTCCAAACAATTGGTTTATTGATCATTACAGAATGTCTCTCTGGTGCTTCCTGCTCCCTCCCCTCTCCCCCTTTTCCAAATCATGATTTTCCTCTCCATGCCCCCTTCCCACTCTCAGTCCACAATAACCCATATTAGAATCAGCTTTATCACCACTCACATATGTCAAGAAATTTGTTTTTTTTTTAAATAGCAGTACAGTGTAATACATAAAATTATTACAGTACTGTGAAAAAGTCTTAGGTACCCTAACTAGATATATACAGTATGCAACTAAGATTTTTGTACAGTACTATACATAGAACTCAACAGGCAGAGAACTTTAACATAAATCTCAAAGAGATGATATATACAGAGTCAATGTTTTGGGCTGAGACCCTTCATCAGTCTTTTCTCTTTTCTGCTGTCTGACTGTCTGCTCTAGTATTGTGTGTGTTACTCTGGATTTCCAGCATCTGCTGAGCCTCTTGTGTTTATGAGATACACAGTATCTGGTTCCACTGTGGATACTTCCGTGCAATATAGCACTCCAGTAACAGTGATTAAACTGTTAACTCCAAGCCTTCACTCCCCCTCTTAAAGGCATATTTGTTTAAGCAAATTTTCTAACAACCTTCCCAGTTCAGCTTTGACATCTTGAAGTCTGCTCTCAGTCCATAACTATGAGGCACTTGAATCCATGTGCACTTGGGAGTTGTTCTAAAGAGAATTAACTAAAAAGACCCCAAGGCACTTCCTGTTGTACACAGAAAGATGACAGTCAGAAAAGCTCCAAGTCTAAACTCTTGGCTATGGTGTAACTTAGATTTAATGTTCATGTTTTTATGCCTAAAGCTCTAATTCTCTCAGAGATTTCATTCTCAACTTATTCACCACAGTAATGTAGTGGTTAGTGCCACATTACTACAGCTCAGAGTGTTCCAGATTTCGCAATTCAATTCCACCGCCATCTAAAAGGAGTTTGTACCTTCTCCTTGTGACCACGTGGGTTTCCTCTAGAGACTCCAGTTTCCTTCCACAGTGCAGAGATGTACTGGCGTGTATTGGTCATTGTAAATTGCCCTGTGATTAGGCTAGTGTTAAGTAGGTGGGCTGCTGGGCAGTGTAGCTTGTTGGGCTGGAAGGGCCTGTTCTGCACTGTCTCTAAATAAATACATACATGGACTTAAGTCTACATACTAACTTATCCATACTGCAACGCATAAATACAAATCACTTAAACACTCTAACTTATATCAGTCTCATAATTCTCATCCTTACATTCATTTATCACATGTACACGTTAACACTGAAATGTGTTGTTTGCATTAACAACCAACATCACTCAAGGATGTGCTGGTGGCAGCCCACAAGTGTCGCCACACATTCCAGCACCAACATAGTATGACCACAACACTGGGCAGAACTACACAGAACACAACATAGCTGAACAACATAAACAACAAAACGACAACAGCAAAACAAGCCCTTTTCCTACCTCCCATCTACCAACATACACAGACAGTCCTCCAGCTCCATTCTCCAGGTTCCATCCTCATTTCCAAAATCACTCCATTGTTTTGTCTCTTCCTCTCTCAATAACCTCCTTAAGTCTGAGCTTCTCCGAATTTAACCTCAAGCAGATGACATAGCTAGTAGAGCTGCAATCTCACAGTACTAGAGACCCGGGTTCAATCCTGACTTGGACACTTTCAGCGTGGAGTTTGTTCTCTCTGGGACCACATGGATTTCCTCCAGGTGCTCTGGTTTCAGCCCACATCCCACATTTATGTGGGTTGGTAGGCTGATTGGTCATTGTCAATTGTCCCTGGTGTGTCAGTGTCACTTTCAAGGTCTCTACAACTCACGTTCTCAATATTATTCATTACTTATTTATTATTTTTTTGTGTTTGCACAGTTTGCCCTCTTTTGCACGTTGGTTGTCAGAATTTGTGTGTAGTTTTTCATTGATTCTATTGTATTTCTTAGTAATGACTGCAAGAAAATGCACCTCAGGGTGATATTCTCATACTTTGATAATAAATTTATTTTGAACTTTATACTTCTGTGTGGTAAAATCTGAGAGGAGCAAATAAGAATGTGAAGTGTTATGTTAACTGCTACACCACTGTGTCACCATAAAATATCCTTCCCCAGACGAGCTTTTCTTATAACCAATGTTCCCTCTAATTTTTTTTAAGAGCTGCTCGGACCAACCATACCTCTGAGGAAGAAATGCTTACATGGCCTGAAAACTGCACGGCACTTTAAGTGTGCTTTTTTGTAACGTACACAATGTGAATATTTAGAATGAAAATTGGAAAATCACATACAATTTTATCTATTGAAGTGTATAATGAAATACAAAGAAAAATCTTTCACATTTCGTAGACTTTTTCTCATCTGTCTTTAATCCAGGTGTGCGGCAACAAAGACTACGTGCACAGGAACATTTCAGCCATTGCGCAACTTAAAGTGAACTTTGCTTACTCTATAACTCAGGTGCACAAGTCCAGGCAACATCCTTGTAAAGGAGAAATCACACAGTACAGGATCTGAGGCGGGAGCAGGTGCGTGGGCTTATCGGGGTGCAAGGACTTGTAAGCAAGCAATTCAGTTTCACAAATGATGTTCAAGGAGGCCTCTGACCTCTGTGGGTGATCACCAATGTTACAGGAAGGGGCGTGGGAGGTAAGAGGGGATAGTTACAGGACAGAGTTCCCTGCCTAACCCTCTCTAAACTCCTTTAAGATCCTAAGATGCTCTTTACATTCCTGAGTAATCTTTTCATCACCTGCCTTAAAATTTCTCGATGTGCCTGTGTGTCAAATTCTAGCTGATAACATAGCAGAGAAATGCCTGGGAGCCTTTTTTTTTTATTAGGTTATCAGAGCTCTGTCAATGCAAGTTGGCTGTTTAAGAGGATTTAAAAGATAGACTAATTACCAGAAACCCGTCATACTGGTTTATATCTTAATGAAATTAGGCACTTCACAGAATGATTCAGGCAGCTGTTCTTCACCAGATTCCAACAAATTCCATTAACCCTCTGAGACCACATTCTGCTGAAATCAGTAACACTGGGCTGTGGACTCCCCTGAGGTTCTTCGGGAGAATTCCAGGGGCTCTGGGTTCAAAGCATTTTCATACAATGTAAAGATCAGCTTTATTTGTCATGTGTACATTCTGGCATCAGTAAAAAACACTGTTTACGTCAAATCAAATCAGTGAGAATTGTGTTGGGAAGTCTACAAGTGTTGCCACACTTCAACACCAACATAGCATGCCCACAACTCACTAACCCTAAAGCCATACATCTTTGGGATGTGGGAGGAAACTGGAGCACCCGGAGAAAACAGAGGTGGTCACAGGGAGAAAATACAAGCTCCTCACAGACAGCAACAGGAATCGAACTCCGATTGATGATGGCTGGTGCTAACTGCTCTGCTACTATACTGCTGTTCATGGTCACAGTGTCGCTTCTGGGAGCTTGCTCTACATGAAACTGCCCTGCATTACAGCTGTCGCCACTTCAAAAAGTCCTTTATTGACCGTAAGCTCTTTTGAAATATGCTATCAAAATGCAAGTCCCTTGCTGGCATGGCAGCATAGGAGGGCAGCACAGTAGCATAGGTGGTCAGTATGGAGGCGTAGCAGTTAGCACAATTGCTTTACAATGCCACTGATCACTGATGCAGGGTTCGATTCTCGCCACAGTGTGTACAGAGTTTGTACATTCTCCCCATGACTGCATGGGTTCCTTCCAGGTGATCTGGCTTCCTCTCACATTCCAAAAACATACAGGTTGGAGTTAGTAAGTTGTGGGCTGGTGCCAGAAACATGATGATATTTGTGGGCTGTCCCCAGCACAATCCTTGCAGATGCGATTTGACACGAACCATGCATTTCAGGGCACGTTTCCAAGTTGCAATGCACATGTGACAAGCAAACGGTGGTGTCTGAAAAGAGGATGCTGTCCAAGTTGCATGCCATCTTGGACAATGTCTCCCATCCACTACATAATGTACTGGGTGGGCACAGGAGTACATTCAGCCAGAGACTCATTCCACCGAGATGCAACACAGAGCGTCATAGGAAGTCATTCTTGCCTGTGGCCATCAAACTTTACAACTCCTCCCTTGGAGGGTCAGACACCCTGAGCCAATAGGCTGGTCCTGGACTTATTTCCTGGCACAATTTACATATTACTATTTAACTATTTATGGTTTTATTACTATTTAATTATTTATGGTGCAACTGTAACGAAAACCAATTTTCCCCGGGATCAATAAAGTATGACTATGACTATAGCTAATCTTTAATCTTTCAGCAAACCCCTGCCCCCCACTACTTTGACCACCCACCAGTGTCCTGGCATACTTGAACCTTGTGTTCTAATTAAGTATTTTTAGTTAAGCAAGCTGTATCCTTACACAGTCCTCTGGGATCACACCATCACAGCACCTATTCAGTTTCTGAACCGACCAGCACAACCCGATTGTCTACCTCAGCATAGTGACTCTATGACCACTTTGCACCACAACAGACACAATTATGTTCTTTCCCCTAAAAATCGTGTATAATTTAAGTCTAATTTATGTCTTTTTTGTGCATTTGATGCTATGTGCTTGTGATGCTGCTGCAAATTAAGTTTTCATTGCACCTGTGCAGATGACAATAAACTCAACTTTGACTTTGATCTCAAGAGGAAAATGTTGCAGAAAGTTGTAAACTCAGCCAGCTCCATCATGGGCACTAGCCTCCCCAGCATCGAGGATATCTTCAAAAGGCGATGCCTCAAAAAGGCTGCATCCATCTTTAAGGAGCCCATCACCAAGGACATGCCCTCTTGTCATTGCTACCATCAAGGAGGGGGCACAGGAGCCTGAAGACACACACTCAATGTTTTAGGAACAATTTCTTCCTCATCACCATCAGATTTCTGAAAGGACAATGAACCCATGTACAATACCTCACCTTTTAAAATTTTTTTTGCTCTTGCTTTTTTGCACTTATTAATTTTTTTGGTATATATATTTCTTATTGTAATTTATCAGCTTTTTATTATGCATTGCACTGTACAGCAGCCACAAATCAATATATTTCACGATATATGCCAGTGATACAAAACCTAATTCTGAGGTCTCGTTCTTCTATTTGACACTATATTGGGAGGGGGTGTGTGATGAAGGATATTACTTTTGGTTGTGCAGAGTGAAAACAGCCTCATGCTCCTGCCCGAGGCTCTCGGCACTCCCTGAAACTGCACTGACTGTTACTGTACACTCCCAAGTCCTGTGAGAGCTTACCTCAGCACAACAGTCCACAACAGCAGGGTATCTTGCAGCTGAGAGCTCTAGGTGTTGAAAGGTGATTGGATCACGACAATCACAGCTGCTCTACAGGATTTGTAAAGACTTGTAAAGGACTCCTCCCTCACAGCACAGGTGTTGGGATGTGCTCTTTGCTTACGTGGCATAAAACCGGCAGCCAGTGTCAATGAAGCAACGCCGACTCCAGTGACCGTGAACAGTGAAAGACAACAGGATTACTTCTGCACTGATCTGGGGAGCGGGGTTCGAGGGAAAGGTGGGAGCAAGAAAATATTTCTGGAATGAACTCCCTCCTGATGAGTATTTTTTGGAACAAGCCCAAAACCAATTTATTTCATAAGGTACACCTTGTTCAGATTCAGATTTATTTATCACATGTACATTCAATCATACAGTGAAATGTGTCTTTTGTGTTAACAACCAACACACTGCACTAGAACCACTAGAATCAAATACCGTTACTTCCCCCAATCCATCAGGCTGATGAAAACCTCCACTCATTAACCACATGTTTAGTGGTTAGCACACTTGCAGTACCAGCAACCCTGTGGGTTTCCTTTGGGTTCTCCAGTTTCCACAGTCCAAAGGTGTATTGATTGGTAGGTTAATTGGTCATTGTAAGTTGTCCTGTGATTACGCTCAGGTTAAATTGAGAGTTGCTGGGTGGCATGGCTTGAAAGGCCGGAGGGGCCTATTCCACATTGTATCCCAATAAATAAATAAATACATAAATAAACCCACCCCTACCACTGTACCTACATCAGTCACTCCACTCCACAACCCCCTCTCCATGAACTACCACTTTATGCTTACACCACACAGACACAGTCACTCTCCTACTGTGTTTTCATGTGGCCCGCTGCTACCAAGAAGAGTCACTTTGTCACTTTATCATTCCTGTCAGTCCAGTCACTTTGTGTAGATACTCCTGCACCAAGAATCACTTATTCCTTTTCTTTCCACTATTTCTTACTTTTGTAGTTTTTAGTAATTTCCAGTCTTTGGACTGTTCTGCTGCCACAAAGCAAATTTCACATCATATAAGTTAGTGATAATAAACAATTCAGATAATATTCCAATTCAATTGACTTTTTCTCATTATCTATGTTTCTCTTCCACAGATATTTCCAGATTTGCAGAGTACATTCCATTTTTGATTTCACTTTTTCATCACTTGCAGTATTTTTCTTTTGACCTGAAATGAGACTTGAACCCACAACTATCTGAGGAAAGAACAAAATGCACTGAGGCACATCTGCCTAGCATGGCCTTGACAAACCAGGCATCAACACTACTTGACTCAACACTTCCAACCTGCTGCTGTGCTCATCAATGAGACGTGTTTGAGAGCAGAAAAGCCCTTCCTGGAAATCAAAGAGGATACTAAAAGTTTTTTCAAGAATATAAAGAGTAAAAGACAGGTGAGAGTAGATATAGGACCGATAGAAAATGATGCTGGAGAAATTGTAATGGGAGATAAGGAGATGACGGAGGAAGTGAATGAGTATTTTGCATCAGTCTTCACTGAGGAAGACATCAGCAGTATACCGGACACTCAAGTGCGCGCAGTCACAATTACGACAGAGAAAGTACTCAGGAAGCTGAATAGTCTAAAGGTAGATAAATCTCCCGGACCAGATGGAATGCACCCGCGTGTTCTGAAGGAAGTAGCTGTGGAGATTGCGGAGGCATTAGCGATGATCTTTCAAAAGTCGGTAGATTCTGGCATGGTTCCGGAGGACTGGAAGGTTGCAAATGTCACTCTGCTATTTAAGAAGGGGGCAAGGAAGCAAAAAGGAAATTATAGACCTGTTAGCTTGACATCTGTGGTTGGGAAGTTGTTGGAGTCGATCATCAAGGATGAGGTTACGGAGTACCCGGAGGCATATGACAAGATAGGCAGAACTTAGCATGGATTCCTTAAAGGAAAATTCTGCCTGACAAACCTATTACAATTTTTTGAGGAAATTACCAGTAGGCTAGACAAGGGAGATGCAGTGGATGTTGTATTTTTGGATTTTCAGACAAGGTGCCACACATGAGGCTGCTTAACAAGATATGAGCCCATGGAATTACGGGAAAGTTACATACGTGGATAGAGCGTTGGCTGATTGGCAGGAAACAGAGTGGGAATAAAGGGATCCTATTCTGGTTGGATGCCGGTTACCAGTGGTGTTCCACAGGGGTTCGTGTTGGGGCCGCTTCTTTTTACGTTGTACATCAACAATTTGGATTATGGAATAGGTGGCTTTGTGGCTAAGTTTGCTGATGATACGAAGATAGGTGGAGGGGCCGGTAGTGCTGAGGAAACAGAGAGTCTGCAGAGAGACTTGGATAGATTGGGAGAATGGGCAAAGAAGTGGCAAATGAAATACAATGTTGGAAAGTGTATGGTTATGCACTTTGGCAGAAGAAGTAAACGGGCAGACTATTAAATGAGACTATTATATGAGTCCTGACGAAGGGTCTCGGCCTGAAACGTCGACTGCACCTCTTCCTAGAGATGCTGCCTGGCCTGCTGCGTTCACCAGCAACTTTTATGTGTGTTGCTTGGGCAGACTATTATTTAAGTGGGGAGAGAATTCAAAGTTCTGAGATGCAACGGGACTTGAGAGTCCTCGTACAGGATACCCTTAAGGTTAACCTCCAGATTGAGTCGGTGGTGAAGAAGGCGAATGCAATGTTGGCATTCATTTCTAGAGGAATAGAGTATAGGAGCAGGGATGTGAAGTTGAGGCTCTATAAGGCACTGGTGAGACCTCACCTGGAGTACTGTGGGCAGTTTTGGGCTCCTTATTTAAGAAAGGATGTGCTGACATTAGAAGAATGAGGGGGGACCTCATAGAAACATTTCGAATATTGAAAGGCATGGACAGAGTGGATGTGGCAAAATTGTTTCCCATGGTGGGGAAGTCTAGTACGAGAGGGCATGACTTAAGGATTGAAGGGCTCCCATTCAGAACAGAAATGCGAAGAAATTTTTTTAGTCAGAGGGTGGTGAATCTATGGAATTTGTTGCCACGGGCGGCAGTGGAGGCCAAGTCATTGGGTGTAATTAAGGCAGAGATTGATAGGTATCTGAGTAGCCAGGGCATCAAAGGTTATGGTGAGAAGGCGAGGGAGTGGGACTAAATGGAAGAATGGGTCAGCTCATGATAAAATGGCGGAGCAGACTCGATGGGCTGAATGGCCAACTTCTGCTCCTTTGTCGTATGGAAATCATGATATCGTAATTGAACAATACAATGGATTTCATTCAATGAATCCATTCAGCAGTCCATAAAGTCCCCAGTAATGCCAGAGAGACGCAACAAAATAAAACTATGTCTTTGCAGTGTAACTGAATGGAAAATTGGATCCAGAGCTCTTGCAGTGAAATCATCTGTGGATTTCATTTTACACGGCTGCTTGCTAACAACCATCTCTCGTGTTCATATACTGCTGTGCAAACTCTTCTTAAAGGTCAAAGTTAATTTATTATCAAAGTATGTATATGACACCATACACTACCCTGAGATTCATTTTCTTGCAAGCGTTCACAGTAGAACAAAGAAATACAATAGAATCAATGAAAAATTTGATAATTTCCACAGATGTACCGTACAGAGCACTCTCATCTGGTATGGAGGGGCCACTGCACAGGAATCTGGAAGTTGCAAACTCAGCCAGCTCCATCATGGCCACTAGCCTCCCCAGCATCATGGATATCTTCAAAAGGTGAAGCCTCAAAAAGATGGAACCCATCATTAAGGACCCCAATCACCCAGAACATGCCCCTTTCTCACTGCTACCATCAGTGAAGAGATACAAGAGTCTGAAGACACACACTTAAGATTTCAGGAACAGCTTCTTCCCCTCCAACATCAGACTTCTGAATGGACAATGAAACAACCCGTGTACACTACATCACTATCTTTATTTTTTTGCTCACTTTTTGAACACTTAATTTATTTTTTTAATATACATATTTTTAGTATAAGCAATAATGAAGCAAAACAACTTTTTCAAGGCATATGCCGGTGATATTAAACGTGATTCTGACAAACTGACAAACAGAAGATGACAAACTGTGCAAATACACAGTAAATAATACTGAGATCATGAGTTGCAGAGACCTTGAAAGTGAGTCTAAAGTGGTGGAATCAGTGCAGTATTGAGGTGAGTGAAGTTATCCACTCTGGTTCAGGAGCCTGATGGTCGTAGGGTAATAATTGTTACAAAAACCTGGTGGTGTGGGACCGATGGCTCCTGAACCTCCTGCAGTGAAATTGTCTGTTGATCTCATTTTACATTGTTGCTTTTGCTACCATCTATCTCTTAAGGTTCATATACTGCCATGGAAACTTCTGTCTGGATTAAAGCCTGACGCAGAGGTGATTTACAAAGGTGACATGAAGCTCAAGGTACCAGAAAAGGATAAATAGACTGAGTCTCTTTCCCCTGGAGAGAATATAATTGAGTGATGACCTAATATAAGTCTTTAAAATTATGAAAGATTTAGATAGAACTGAGACAGGGAGAATTTCCACCAGGTGTGGCAGAACACAGTCATGTGTTGACCCAGTGACAGACAAGCTGATTTACCTTCATCTCCTGAACCAGTGCAAGACAAGGAGTGGCTGTACACTTCTTCTTGCAGAAATGTGACTCCAGGACAACATCCCTAAAACCATCAATCTTCAGGTCATGCCACTTTGGAACTTGTGCAAATATTATTTTTTGTAACTGTGTGCTATTGCAACTATATGTGCTGTATTCTGTGTGGTTTACACCATGGCTCTGGAAAAACGCTGTTTCATTTAGCTATATACATGTGTGTAGTGAATGGTAATTAAAACTTGAACTTCAACTTACAGGAGAGTCACCAAGAAATCCACTAGGGAATTCAGGAAAATACCTTTAGCCATTGATTAGTAAGAATGTGAAACCCATGGGGAGTTGGGGGAGGATGAGCAAGCCTGAAGGGAAAAATGAAGGGGGGCTCAAGCTGATGATTAGATAAGGAATGATGGGGGTTTCTATGCTGATGTAATTTACCAAATCCCTCCAACATAATAAAACATACACGCATATATTTCACTTTTTAAAAAAATTCCCAACACCTAACATTAAAAACTTGGGAAATTTACTGCCTATAATAAAAATGAACTTGTGTTGCAACTATACAGTCAGTAGACACTTTATTAGGTACACTTGTACACCTATTCAATAATAAAGATCTAATCAGCCAATCATGTGGCAGCAACTCAATACATAAATGCATGTAGACATGGTCAAATGGTTCAGTTGTTGATTATTGGTGCCAGACAGGGTGGTTTGAGTATCTCAGAAACTGCTGATATCCAGGAATTTTCACACACAACATTCTCTAGAGTTTACAGAGAATAGTGTGAAAATCAAAACACATCCAGTGAGCAGCAGTTCTGTCGGTGAAAACACCTTGTTAATGAGAGAGGTCAGAGGAGAATGGCCAGACTGGATCAAGCTGACAGGAAGGTGACAGTAACTCAAATAACCACAAGTTACAACAGCGATGTGCAGAAGAGCATTTCTAAATTCACATGTCGAACCTTCCAGTGGATAGGCTACAGCAGCAGATGACCACAAACAGGCAATCAGTGGCCACTTTATTAGGTACAGGAGATACCTAATAAAGTGGCCACTGAGTGTATGCTGCATTTCAATTCCCAACATCTAACTTAGTTCATGAAGGAAAAAACAACTTGAAAATCAACTGCCTTTAATAATAGCTTCTGTTCCAACTATATATTGGTATTACGTAGAATTATACTGCATATAAACTGCATCATACTCAAACAACATAGAACGTTACAGCACACGTACAGGCTTTCGGACCACGATGTTTTGCAGATTTTTTCAACCTGACCCTTCCCTCCCACATAGCCCTCTATTTTTCTATCATGCATACACCTATCGAAGAATTTCTTAATTCCACCTAATGTATCTGCCTTTACCACCATCCCTGGCAAGGCGTTCCATGCAACCCCCATTCGCTGTGTAAAAAACCTACTCTGACACCCCCTGCTGCTATCCTTCACTCCAATCACCTTAAAATCATGCCCACTATCCCCCCCCACCCCCCCATCTTGTTATTAGCTATTTCCATCCTGGGAAAAAGCCTCTGTTGTCCACTTGATCCAAGCCTCTTATCATCTTGTACACCACTGTCAAATAACCTCTCATCCTCCTCCATTCCAAAGAGAGAAGCCCTAGCTCACTCAACCTACAGTACCTTAATAAAATATGCTCTCTAATACAGGCAGCATCCTGGTAACTCTCTGCACCCTCTCTAAAGCTTCCACATTCTTCCTATAATGAGGTGACCACAACTGAAGACAATACCCCAACCAGGGTTTTATAACACTGTAACATTACCCCATGGCCCGTGAACACAATCCCCTGACCAATGAAGGCCAACACACCATACACATTCTTAACTGCTCGACCAAGTTTCACAGCAACTTTGAGGGGTTCATGGACATGGATATACAAGAGCAGAAGACAAGTATGCAGAATTAGACCATTTGGCGTATTGAGTCTGCTTCGCAATTCCATCATGGCTGATTTACAGTTCAAAGTTCAACATAAACTTATCAATTACAATCCTGAGATTCATTTTTTTTTGTGAGCAATCACAGTAAATACAAGAAATGTAAAAAAAAATCAATGAAAGACCGCATCCATCAGGACGGACAAACAACGAATGTGCAAAAGACAACAAATTGTGCAAGTACAAAAGAGAAAAAAATTATTAATAATAATATCCCCTCTGGTTCCAGAGCTTGATGGTTGAGGGGTAATAATTGTTCTTAAACATGGTTATTATCATCCCTCTCAATCCCATTTTCCTGCCTTCTCCCTGTAACATTTGACACTCTTACCTCTCACCCTCTGCTTAAATATACCCAATGATGGCCTCCACAGTCGTCTGTAGCAAAAAATTTCACAGATTCACCACCCCCGGCCAAAAAAGTTTCTCCTCATCTTTGTTCTAAATGGAGGTCTCTCTATTCTGAGGCTGTGCCTTCTGGTCCTGGACTCCCCCACTACAGGAAGCATCCTCTCCACTCTATCTAAGCCTTTCAATATTCGATAGGCTTCAATGAGATCCTTCCTTATTCTTCTAAACTCCAGTGAATAAATGCCCAGAAGATTAATGCCTTAAATTCATGAAGCTGTAGAAAATCTAATCTGCAAGAGGTGGCCATGCAGCCCAGTGCATCAGTGCTGGTCGAGAAAGACCTGAGCGGCCAAATCTTCTCCCTGGCTTTAACCTTTAGTCTGGAGGCTGCCATTCTTCATGTGGTTATCTTCTGAATGTCACTGTGAATTCCCAATCTCCATTTACTCTGAAGCTTTCCTCCAGCTTGGTTAGCAAAGTGTCAGTTAAAAGATAATTCTATACCCCTACAGGCCTCGCTAAAGCAGCCAACAAAATCAAAGACTTCACCCAACTCCAGATATACTCTCTTCGCCTTCTTCCCATTAGGCAGAAGATACAAAACCCTGCAGGCACATACCACCAGACTCAAGAATAACTTCTATCCCACTTTTACAAGACTACTGAACAGTCCACTTCTACGATAAGGAAAAATCTATGTGCTGGCTCGAAGGGCCGAATGGCCTACTCCTGCACCTATTGTCTATTATGGCCTTGCACCTTTTTGTCCCAGTTCTTATGAATGGTTTTGGCCTGAAACATGAACTGTTTGTTCCTCTCCATAGATGCTGCCTGACCTGATAACTTCCTCCAGCATTTTATGTGTGTTCTTGTCTGCCTGCACTGCACTTTCTTTGTAACAGTAGTAACACTTCATTCTATTATTGCTTTTCTTTATATTACCTCAATACACTGTTGTAATGAAACAACCTTTATGGATGGCATTCAAAACAAAGTTTTTCATTGTATCTCTGCTTACCATAATAAACCAATTTACCAATGTTGAAGTAAGAATGGAAGCAGACCAGAGAACCACAGGTCAAAATGCCTGCTGATACTGTTTGGGCTTTCCTTACAAAAAAAAACTGACACCTGGCATGATCTATTGGAGAGGTCCAAAACATTCAGGGAAAGATCTTAAACCAGAAGGGAAAGAAGAAATCAATTCAAAAATTTTTTAAATCCTATTCCCGTCCATTGAACCTCTTTGACACACTGCCTCGGGAAATAGAGATGAGATTTGCATTAGACCTGTAGCAAACATATTACTGAGGGTGGGCGTTATGGGGCAGTTACTTTTAAATCCATCATACAGATCAAAGTGAATACATGGCTTGAACTAAGGAATCTTTGTCCCCATTGGTTCCTCTGTCTATCACAAATTACCCCTGCTGCAGTTAAATCTGCCTTGAGCATCAGTCTTGGTTTCAATGAGATATTTTCTGGTTATAATAACAATTGCAAAGCAGCGACTTCAACACAAGAACCAGAGCAGAAAAACTTGCTCCAAAGCCGCCTCTGGACTCAGGCTAACCATCCCAAAGTAAGTAAACAGGGAAGAGATGTAGCGGAAGTTTGTTTACCTTAAACAACCATTACAACTTCAAAGAAACATGCAAAGGGAGTAAAAGGAGTAAAAGGATGATTTCACTTGGAGATGAGGGTCATGGGGGAGGGAAGAGATTCAAAATTCAAAGTGAATTTATCATCAAAATATGTATGTACTCAGTAGGCATTTTATTAGATAAATCTTGCACCTAATAAAGTGGCCACTGAGTGTATGTCCGTGGTCTTCTGCCCATCCACTTCAAGATGTGATGTGTTGTGTGTTCAGAGATGTTCTTCTGCACACCACGTTGTAACATGTGGTTATTTGAGTTACTGTCACTTTCCTGTCAGCTTGAACCAGTCTGGCCATTCTCCTCCGACCTCTCTCATAACTAGGCATTTTCACCCACAGAACTGCTGATCACTGAGTGTTTTTTTTTGTTTTTTGCACCATTCTCTGTAAACTCAAGAGATTGTTTTGTGTGAAAATCCCAGGAGATCAGCAGTTTCCCAAACCAACTTGTCTAGAACCAACAATCATTCCACAGTCCAAGTCACTTAGTTGTGGCCACATGATTGGCCAATTAGATAATTACATTAATAAGCAGGTGTACCTAATAAAGTGTATGTTATATTAGAACAAAGAAATACAACTGAATTAATGAAAAACTACATGTAAACAAGGACTGACAAACAACCAGTGTGCAAAAGACAAACTGTGCAAATGCAAAAAAAGTAAGTAAATAAATATCAGTTGTAGAGTCCTTGAAAGTGAGTCTATAGTTTGTGGAGTCAGTTCAGAGTTGAGATGAGTGACGTTATCCATATCGGTTCAGGAGCCTGATGGTTGAAGGGTAGTGGGGGTTTTCTTTAACGTTACACGGATGGACTTCCTTGACAATAAAAGGCTCAGTACTAAGACCAGAAAATATAGGCGTCAAGTTAGGCCGTTTGGCATCAAAAGTGCTCTGCCATTTTATCATGGCTGATTAACTATCTCTCTTAATACCATCCTCCTGCCTTTTCCTCATAACCTTTCACACCCTTACTAATCAAGAATCTATCAACCTCTGCTTTAAATATAACAAATGATTTAACCTCCACAGCCATTTGTGGCAATGAATTCCAGGGATTCACCACGCTGGCTAAAGAAATTTGTCCTCATCTCTGTTCTAAAGGGATGTCCGTCTATTCTGAGGCTGTGCCCTCTGGTCCTAGATTCTTCCATTAAAGGAAACATCTTCTCCATTAGACAGGGCAAAGACTCCTATGCAACAGGTGCATGAAATCTTCCTTCAAGCAGTTGCCCATGAAGACTTCTGAAATGCAAAGTTGATCACCAGATGAAGGCGTGTGATTAACAGTACACTAAACATGCCCTGTGTAACTCCAGCAAGGTTTTAGCAAATAGATAACCTGTCAGCCCCTCCTACGTTATCTTCTCTCCCAATCCGCAACCCTACACCGTTCCACTCCACCCACCCAGTACATATCTCTCTATAGCTCGGAGGCAGAACTAAGCTGTGGGCTGATCTTTAATAAACTGTGACACTTAAACTGTACCTGAATGGATCCTCAAACCCTTCCTCCAATTGCCCAGACTATCAGCAGTAAACCTCAACTTCTAAACTCTCTATCACTCTCTCTCCCTGTGTGTCTCTCTCTTCCTTCTTTGTCTTTCTATCTCTCTCACATTTCACTGCAAACAAGCCTTCTCAGCTCAACAGGCTGCTGTGGGGATTGGTCGGCAGCTCTTGCTTCACTCTGTAGCAACTGTCCTTCACCACAAAAGCAGCTCTCACTGTTCCCTGAACTTCCACCAACACAGCTCCCCCTTGCTGGCACCCGGAAACAACTACCATTCTACAGATGGATCCGTGCGCACACACACACAGTTAACAAACAGAATACACACACACACACATAACAGAATACACACACACAATACAGACAGACACACAAACAAAACATAGATCCACAAAGACAAGCTGAACTCAAAATAGACAAACAGGCATGCCAAACAGAAGACTGGCAGACATCTAGAAAGACACCAGAGAGTGTTACTGAAAAATACAGAGACAGACACACAGGCACACACACACACATAAGACGAGAACCACACAGATAAAGAGACAGTGCATGGAAAAGAGACAGACAGACATTAATGGAGAAAAACTTCCACCCCTCCCCACCCTCCACCCCTAGCTCCCTCTAACAAACTGCACCATAATCAACTTGACAGACCTGTGCATTCTGGCGACAGGAAGAGGATTTATCGGTGACTTGTTGCTGGATGAAAGTAAACGCTCGGACAGTATACTATTTACACACGACTACAGGATCACATGACCGAGCAGATCTAATCTCCTTCAAGCAGGAGTCTGTGTCGTTTGCCCGTGGAAGTGGCCGCTTTGCTCAGTTCTCCCTCTGCTAGCTCAGCAAATTTGCAAGCGATTAGTCTGGTCTGTCCTCCATCAGCTGTGGGAGTACATTTTCAGAGGCAAAATGCATCGCACCTAGTTACACTGATGGATCGCTGAGCAGCAGGAAATGTGAATCAGTAACTTGGGTCTGACCTTCAATTACTCGGTAGAATTTATTAACCACAAGCTATCCAAGCAATTCAATTTTAAACAACGAAAACATTTTAGCAGAAATTGATGAAAAAGTCCTGTATCCGATTTTTCATAGCCCATCATCAATAACAGATTAATATGGAAATCAGCTTCGTGCGTGACTTTGCAAAATCCCATCTACAAAATAAAGCCCAAAAAACGTTTCAGCAAAACTTAGATTTAGATCTAAATTTAGATTTAGATTAATTATTTGTCTATCTATTTATTTATCACATGTACATGTTCTAGTCACCTACCTACAAAGGCACCACGGTACCTCAGCGGTTAGCACAACACTTTCACAGCTCAGGGCATCAGAGTTCAGAGTTGAAATCTGATGCAGTTAGTAAGGAGTTTATACGTTCTCCTCGTGACTGTGTGTGTTTCCTCCATGTGCCGTTTCCCCCATGGTCCAAAGATGTACTGGTTAGTAGGTTAACAGGTCATTGTAAATTGTCCTATGATTAGGATACTGTTAAATATCGGTGGGTTGCTGAGCGATGTGGCTCATTGGGCCAGAAAGGGCTGTTCCACACTGTATCTCTAAATAAATAAATAAATAAATTTATCAATAAGATTGAAAGAGTGCAAAGAAAATTTAAAGGATGTAAATTATATACCAAGGAGGTATATAAAATTATGAGGGGTATAGATAGGATAAATGCAAACAAGCTTTTTCCACTGAGGTTAGATGAAACAGGAATTAGAGGTCATGGGTTAAGATTGAAAGGTGAAATGGTTAAAGGGAACATGAGAGGGGATGCCTTCACCTAGAAAGTGGTGAGAGTGCGGAATCAGCCACCAGTGGAAGTGGTGGATGCAGATTCGATTTCAACATTTAAGAGTCATTTGGACGGGAGGGGTATGGAGTGCTGGGGTCTGGGTGCAAGTCGATGGAACTAGGCAGAATAATAGTGTGGCACAGATTAGATGGCCAAAGGTGTTCTTTGACTCGATTAGTCTAAGATGATAAGGTTGTTGAGAAGGAGAATGGTGTATTGGCTTCAATTAGTTAGGGGATTGAGTTCAACAGCTATATGGCTCTTTCAAAATCCGGTTGGACCACACATGGAATATTGTGTTCATTCCTGGTCACCTCATTATAGGAAGGATATGTTAGTTTTACAGAGGGTGCTGATGAGATTTACCAAGATGCTGCCTGGACTAGAGAGCATGACTGATGAGGATAGGATGAGTGAGCTAGGGCTTTTCTCTTTGTAGAGAAGGAGGATGAGAGGTGACTTGATAGAGGTGTACAAGATGATAAGAGGTGTAGCTTGAGTGGACAGCCAGTGCCTTTTACCTAGGGTAGCAATGGCTTAAGCAAGAGAGCATAATCTTAAGGTGATTGGAGGGAAATATGGGGGGATGTCAGGAGTAAGTTTTTTTACACCGAGAGTGGAACACGCTGCTGGGAGTGGGGGTGGTAGAGGAAGATACATTAGGGACATTTAAGAGACTCTTAGATCGGCATATGGATGAAAGAAAATGGAGGGCTATGTGAAGAGTTCACAAGAAATAAACAGTAAGACAATTCAGAACTGTTTTGCTCACTGTGGTTTCAAGTATTGCTCAGAGATGCTTGAAACAACCGAAGTGAAAATGAAATTATTTCACTGCTTCATCAAGTTAAAACTATGAAGAATTTGAAGTTTCAACAATCATCATGAATGTTACAATGAAAATGCCTTTAGCATTATCAATGACATTAAAATGCCTTTAGCATTATCATGGAAAAGGATAGAATCAAAGAGGACAGAAAAATTTTTAATTGGGGAAAGGCAAATTATGAGGCTATAAAGCTAGAACTTGCGGGTGTGAATTGGGATGATGTTTTTGCAGGGAAATGTACTATGGGCATGTGGTCGATGTTTAGAGATCTCTTGTGGAATGTAAGGGATAAATTTGTCCCGGTGAGGAAGATAAAGAATGGTAGGGTGAAGGAACCATGGGTGACAAGTGAGGTGGAAAATCTAGTCAGGTGGAAGAAGGCAGCATACATGAGGTTTAGGAAGCAAGGATCAGATGGGTCTATTGAGGAATATAGGGAAGCAAGAAAGTAGCTTAAGAAGGGGCTGAGAAGAGCAAGAAGGGGGCATGAGAAGGCCTTGGCGAGTAGGGTAAAGGAAAACCCCAAGGCATTCTTCAATTATGTGAAGAAAAAGAGGATGACAGGAGTGAAGGTAGGACTGATTAGAGATAAAGGTGGGAAGATGTGCCTGGAGGCTGTGGAAGTGAGCGAGGTCCTCAATGTTGCTGGTGAACGCAGCAGGCCACGCAGCATCTCTAGGAAGAGGTGCAGTCGACGTTTCAGGCCGAGACCCTTCGTCAGGACTGATGAAGGGTCTCGGCCTGAAACGTCGACTGCACCTCTTCCTAGAGATGCTGCCTGGCCTGCTGCGTTCACCAGCAACTTTTATGTGTGTTGCTTGAATTTCCAGCATCTGCAGAATTCCTGTTGTTTGAGGTCCTCAATGAATACTTCTCTTCGGTATTCACCAATGAGAGGGAACTTGATGATGGTGAGGACAATATGAGTGAGGTTGATGTTCTGGAGCATGCTGATATTAAGGGAGAGGAGGTGTTGGAGTTGTTAAAATACATTAGGACAGATAAGTCCCCGGGGCCTGACGGAATATTCCCCAGGCTGCTCCACGAGGCGAGAGAAGAGATTGCTGAGCCTCTGGCTAGGATCTTTATGTCCTCGTCGTCCACGGGAATGGTACCAGAGGATTGGAGGGAGGTGAATATTGTTCCCTTGTTCAAAAAAGGTAGTAGGGATAGTCTGGGTAATTATAGACCAGTGACCCTTACGTCTGTGGTGGGAAAGCTGTTGGAAAAGATTCTTAGAGATAGGATCTATAGGCATTTAGAGAATCATGGTCTGATCAGGGACAGTCAGCATGGCTTTGTGAAGGGCAGATTGTGTCTAACAAGCCTGATAGAGTTCTTTGAGGAGGTGACCAGGCATATAGATGAGGGTAGTGCAGTGGATATGCTCTAAATGGATTTTAGTAAGGCATTTGACAAGGTTCCACATGGTAGGCTTATTCAGAAAGTTAGAAGGCATGGGATCCAGGGAAGTTTGGCCAGGTGGATTCAGAATTGGCTTGCCTGCAGAAGGCAGAGGGTGGTGGTGGAGGGAGTACATTCAGATTGGAGGATTGTGACTAGTGGTGTCCCACAAGGATCTGTTCTGGGACCTCCACTTTTCGTGATTTTTATTAACGACCTGGATGTAGGGGTAGAAGGGTGGGTTGGCAAGTTTGCAGACGACACAAAGGTTGGTGGTGTTGTAGATAGTATAGAGGATTGTCAAAGATTGCAGAGAGACATTGATAGGATGCAGAAGTGGGCTGAGAAGTGGCAGATGGAGTTCAACCCGGAGAAGTGTGAGGTGGTACACTTTGGAAGGACAAACTCCAAGGCAGAATACAAAGTAAATGGCAGGATACTTGGTAGTGTGAAGGAGCAGAGGGATCTCGGGGTACATGTCCACAGATCCCTGAAAGTTGCCTCACAGGTAGATAGGGTAGTTAAGAAAGCTTATGGGGTGTTAGCTTTCATAAGTCGAGGGATAGAGTTTAAGAGTCGCGGTGTAATGATGCAGCTCTATAAAACTCTGGTTAGGCCACACTTGGAGTACTGTGTCCAGTTCTGGTCACCTCACTATAGGAAGGGTGTGGAAGCATTGGAAAGTGTACAGAGGAGATTTACCAGGATGCTGCCCGGTTTAGAGAGTATGCATTATGATCAGAGATTAAGGAAGCTAGGGCTTTACTCTTTGGAGAGGAGGAGGATGAGAGGAGACATGATAAGAGGAATAGATAGAGTGGATAGCCAGCGCCTCTTCCCCAGGGCACCACTGCTCAATACAAGAGGATATGGCTTTAAGGTAAGGGGTGGGAAGTTCAAGGGGGATATTAGAGGAAGGTTTTTTACTCAGAGAGTGGTTGGTGCGTGGAATGCACTGCCTGAATCAGTGGTGGAGGCAGATACACTAGTGAAGTTTAAGAGACTACTAGACAGGTATATGGAGGAATCTAAGGTGGGGCTTATATGGGAGGCAGGGTTTGAGGGTCGGCACAACATTGTGGGCCGAAGGGCCTGTACTGTGCTGTACTATTCTATGATCTATATAAAATGATGATTTGGAGGAAGCAATCATCGAAAGCATTGTATGAAGGCAGTCCATTATCTATTAGGTGCAGATTTTGTTCATTGAAATACAAAGTTGGAAAGTGTATGGTCATGCACTTTGGTGGAAGAAATAAACGGGCAGACTATTATTTAGACGGGGAAAGAATTGAAAATGCAGAGATGCAAAGGGACTTGAGAGTCCTTGTGCAGGATACGCTAAAGGTTAACCTCCAGATTGAGTTGCTGGTGAAGGAGGCTAATGCAATGGTGGCATTCATTTCTAGAGGTATGGAGTATAGGAGCAGGGATGTGATGTTGAGGCTCTATAAGGCACTCGTGAGATCACACTTGGAGTATTGTGTGCAGTTTTGGGCTCCGTATTTTAGAAAGGATATACTGACATTGGAGAGGGTTCAGGGAAGATTCACGAGAATGATTCCAGGAATGAAAGGGTTACCGTATGAGGAACATCTGGCAGCTCTTGGGCTGTATTCCCTGGAGTTCAGGAGAATGAGGGGGGGATCTCATAGAAACATTCCGAATGTTAAAAGGCCTGAACAGATTAGATATGGCAAAGTTATTTCCCAAGGTAGGGGAGTCTAGAACAAGAGGGCACAACTTCAGGATTGAAGGACATCCATCTAGAACAGAGATGCAATGAAATTACTTTAGTCAGAGGGTGGTAAATCTGTGGAATTTGTTGCCATGAGCGGCTGTGGAGGCCAAGACATTGGGTGCATTTAAGGCAGAGATAGATAGGTTCTTGATTTGCTAGGGCATCAAAGAGAATGGGAAGAAGGCAGGGGAGTTGGGATGACTAGAAGTATTGGATCAGCCATGATTGAATGGCAGAGCAGACTCGATGGGCCAAATGGCCTACTTCCGCTCCTATATCTTATGGTCTTATTTACAGTCAATCAAAAGAACACAGCAGCATACACTGGATGAATTCCCCTGTCAATAACGATTAGGAACTAATACACAGTTTTATAGTATTGTAGTATCATTGGCAGTGTTACAATTTCTGTATTTCATTTAAATATATAATTTGTTGTTCAGTTAAACAGTAGTTTGTCTTTTTCATCCCTTTATAACTACAGGTGCGCATTCCTTTATCCGAAATTCTGAAATCCAGAAAGCTCCGAAAACCGAAGTCTTTTTCGCCAACAGCTAACGTCACTCAGGTGTGACGTGGCAGCACTGGCAGAGGACACCAGACGTCAGTTGTGTCTCAGTGCTCGTACTGGTTACACGTGCATTTACTGTTTGCTGATATTTTGTGTTCACTGTTGACTTTGTGTTTAATTTCACTGTGAAAATGTCAAAAAGAGCTGCAGATACCCCTATGGGTAACAATGAGAAAAAGAGAAGGAAGCATCTATCATTATCAATAATGCAGAAAGTGGAGTTACTGCAGAAGCTTGATCGTGGTGTGTCTGTGCGGCGTCTTACTGAAGAAAATAGTGTCAGAACTACCACTGTACATGATTTAAATAAACAGAAAGACAAGTTACTGAAGTTTTATAGTGACAGTGACAGTGACGTTCTACATTTATTCCAATAAGTCAATTACCATGTGTTTGATTCGGTTCATTTGAAGCTGTATATCTTTATGTTTTATTGAATGTTTTTGTTGGAAATAAAGTTTCTTCTTGTCATTATTCCCTAAACAATACAGTATAACAATTACTTACAAAGAATTTACATTGTTTTAGGTATTATGAGTAATCTAGAGATGATTTAAAGTATCTGGGAGGATGTGCGCAGGTTTGGTGCGCCGCTGGGTCCTAAAGTCCATCTCACTGAAACTGGTTAAATAAGGGACTTGAGCATACGTGTTTTTTGGTATTGTGGTTGGGGGGGGGGGCGGCGTCTGAAATCCGAAAAATTCTGAATTCCGAAATGGAACTGGCCCCAAGGATTTCGGATAAGGGATTGTGGGCCGGTATTTGAATGAAATCTCAGCTAATTGGTGGTAGCCGCTTAATTGGACCAATTGCATTGGTCTCAATGGGGCCCAATTAACTGGAATGCACTGTATTTTACAAATTGCTGCAATCCTTCTCAGCACTCCCAAATGTTTCCCAATGTGGAGCTCTGGCAGCTTCAGCTATCATGCGTTTGCCCACGTGCACTGTGAATCCAGTGACCCTGAGGCTAATTACCAGGAGCCTTTCCACTGTCTGCCTCTCCTTTCCCTTTGCTTTGTGTTAAGGTTAGCTTTATTTGTTACATGTACATCAAAACACCAACCAACCCAGTCCAAGATGCACTAGGAGCAGCCAACAAGTGTTGCCACACTTCCGTTGTCAAAACAACTTGCCCACAACTCACTAACCTTAACCGGTAAGTCTTTGAAATGTGGGTGGAAGCTGGAGCAACTGGAGGAAACCCAGATGGTCGTGGGGAGATGGGACTGAATTTCAAAGTATCAAAATATGTTTATGTTACTATATACTACCTTGAGATTCATCTTCTTACAGGTATTTTACAGGAAAATAAAGAAATGTAATAGAATTTATGAAAATCTATGCATGAACAGACAAAAACTGTCAATCAGCGAGTGTGCAAAAGACGACAAACTATGCAAATAAATAATAAAATAAATATAACAATACTGAGAACATGAGTTGTAAAGCGTCCTTGAAAGGGAGTCTGTAGGTTGTAGAATCAGTTCAGAGTTGTGGTAGCTGAAGTTATCCATGCCCGTTCAGGAGCCTGATGGTTTTAAGATAATAACTGCTTAAAGTGCCAGCACAGACTCAAATGGGCCAAATGGCCTCCTTGTTGTCATAAGAAAATATGAGGTTCCTCTTCAAGTCACACTGCTTCCTGAACATTCCTTCAGTGTAGCTGGATCTAAATGCTGAAGCTCCCAACCCAAGAAAATGAATTGCAATGTCGTATATGGAAACACCAAAGCTCGAACAGAACATCTTACAAAAAATAATGGATACAGTCCAGTCTATCACAGGTAAAGCCTTCCCCACCATTGAGCACATCTACATGGAGTGTTGTCGCAGGAAAGCAGCATCCATCATCAGAGACTGCCACCATCCAGGCCATGCTCTCTTCTCACTGCAGCCATCAGGAAGGAGGTACAGGAGTCTCAGGACTCACAACACTGGGTTCAGGAAAAATTATTACCCTGCAACCATCAGGTCCTTGAACCACAGTGGATAATTACACTCATCTCCACTTGCCCCATCAATGAACTAATCCCACGAACTGTAAATTCACTTTCAAGGACTCTTCATCTCATGTTCTCGATATTTATTGCTTTATTATTATTATTTTGTTTCTTTTTCTTTTTTGTATTTGCACAGTTTGTTGCCTTTTGAACATTGATTTGTCTTTGTTGTGTGTGACTTTCCATTGATCCCATTGTGTTTCTTTGTATTTCTTGGCCTGCAAGGAAATGAATCTCAGGGTTGTATATGGTGACATATATATACCTTGAAAATAGATTTACTTTGACTCTGGATACAGTGTTGGTCAACTACATCAAAGAGCAACAGTCCAGCGTGGGTAGCCTCCAACCTGATGGCATGATCATTGATTTCAACTTTTCCATCCTTAATTTCCATTTCTCCTTTTCCATTCCCTGTTCTGGCTCCATTCTTACCTATTTCATTCCCAGCAGTGATGAAGGGACTCAGCCTGAAATGTTGATTATTGCTCTCCATAGATGCTGCCTGACCTGCTGAGTTCCTCCAGCACTTTGTATGTGAGGCACAAAATTCTTAGAGGGCTGGATGCTGGAAGGATGTTTCTTCCCATGGGAGAATATGGAACTGGAGGGTAAGGTCCAGAATAGGGAGAAACTTATTTAAAATAGAGATGAGAAAGAATTTCTTTTCTCAGAGGGTTGCAAGTTTTTGGAATTCCTCATAGAGAGCTGTAGCAGTGGCATCCATGGGCATATCTAAGACTGTATTAGAAATATTTCTAAGCAATGAGTGAATCAAGGTCAATGTCCTGTGATCAGTGAGTCCTGAGGTAGTCAGAGGCCTGATAGCTGTGAGTCTGAGAGTCTCGAGTCAAAAACTACAGGCTGGTGACAGCTTGCCTGGAGTTGAATGCCTGACTGTGTATGTGTGAGTGGGTGGGTGGGTGGTTGGTTAAGGGGCTTGTTTTGCTGCTGTTGTTGTTGATGCTGCATGTGTTATTCTGTCAACATGATAAACGTGCTACGTGGCCACACTTGTGGGCTTGCCCCCAGCACATCATTGGGGTGTTGGTTGTTACTGGAAATGACACATTTCACTATATGTCTCAATGTATATGTATAAATAAATCTGAATCAATAGTAGTGAGGAATGGACTTGACCAATGTCTGGATCAACCATGACATTATTGAATGGGTGAGTAGGGTGGAAGGGACAAATGTCCTAATCCTGTCCCCACTTTGGGAGGTCTTATGATCATATGGACCACTGAGGTAAAATACACAATGTCAACCCTTGCCCAGTGAATGCATAGCGAGTGGCAGAGAGCAAATCAGACTGTGGGAGTGCATGGCAGGGAGGAAAGAATGGACAGTGAGCAAGAAGTGAGCTTCAAAAGTATGTATCATGTCAACAAAGAGGAGAGTTATGAAGTTTCCTTTCAGATCTCCTTCTTTGTGGTCATCTCTTGGGAAAATGCAATGAGACATTACATTTGGAGTACTGTGTGCAGTACTGGCCACCACATTGACGGGAAGGATGTTAGATTCTTGACGAATGTTCTCAGCCCAAAGCTTCAACTGTTTATTCCCTTCCAGAGGTGCTGCCTGATGTGTTGAGTTCCTCCAGCATTTTGTGTGTGTTGCACAGAAAAGATTTGGGGAGGGTGCAGAAGAGGTTCATCAGGATGTTGCCTGTATTAGAGAACATTATCTAGAAGGAGAGGCTGGACAAACTAGGATTGCTTTCTCTGAAGCATCAGACACTGAAGGGGAATTTTATAAAACGATATGAGATACTTTCAGGGTGAAAATGTTGAATGCTTAAAGTGCACGACTTTAAAGTGACAGGATGAAATATTAAAGGAGCTACAGTATACGTGGCAAATTTTGTTTTACACAGACAGTGGTAGGTGACTAGAATATATTGACAGGGAAGGTAATGGAAGCAGATATCAGAGAAATGGTTAAAAGGGTTAAAAGGGATTTAGACAGGCACATGAACAGCCAGTGAATGGAGGGATATAGATCATGGGCAGGCAGATGGGATTATCCTGGATTAGTATCATGGTTAGAACAGGCAGAGTGGGCAGAGGAACCTGTCTCTGTACTGTACTGTTTAATGTTGTAATATTTGACTGGACAAATTCATAACATCTTTTTTTCCTACAATTCAGATTCATTTATCACGTGTACATCAAAACATACAATGAAATGTGTCGTTTGTGTTAACAAGCAACACACCCAAAGGTATACTGGGGTCATCACATATTCTGGTGCCAACATAACATGCCCGCAATGCTCAGCAGAACAACACAGAACACAACAAGCAACAAAAACAACAACAACAAAACAAGCCCCGTTTCTCCCTGTTACACACAAACACACCCACAGAGTCCTCCCAACTCCAGGTCAGGCCTCTGGGCCTCCAGTCTCCAGGCCTCAGCCATCAGGTTTTGACTTCCAATCAATCAAGCAGTAACTAAAATGACTTCACTGTAATACCTTTGCAAATTAACTGAAGAATGAGTTACAGCTCTAGAAGAACCAAGCTGGAGACTTAATGTAAGTATTCAGGCAGATTGTTGCAAATGAATCCCAAGGGCCCCATGTCACACTACACAGTTCAGAAAGATAGTTGTTATGTATTTTGGAATATGCAGTAATTTTTTTACTAACAGATGTCTTTTACAGTATATCTCTCCCTTTCACAATTACAATTGGTTCGGCTTTCACAGACACTTACGGGAATCAGAATCAGGTTTACTATCACTGGCATATGTTATTAAATATGCTGTTCTGTGGCTGCAGTACAATGCAATACATAATAAGATACACTATAAATTACAATAAAAATATATATCAAAATTAAATGAAATAAGTAGTGCAAAAAATGATAAAAAGAAAGAAAAAATATAGTGAGGTAATGAATATGGGATCACTGTCCATTCAGAAACCTGATGGTGGAGGGGAAGAAGCTGTTCCTAAAACATTGAGTGTGTATCTTCAAGCTCCTGTAGACTCCTCATCTCCTTGATGAGAGGACAGGTCATGAACTGGGTAACGGGGTCCTTAATGGCGGATGCTGCCTTTTTGAGGCATCGTCTTTTGAAGATGTCCTCGATGCTGAAGAGGCTAGTGCCCATGGTGGACTTTGCAACTTACTGCAGCACTTGCAAACCCTGTGCAGTGGCCCCTCCATACAGTATGGTGATGCAACCAGATCCAGTGCACTTCACAGTACATGGGAGGAGACCCATATCATTTCTTTGTGCTCCTGCCCGCTCTGCACCCTTGCAACCCAAGATGAACCCCTCTCAACACAGAAACCTGCCTGCACATGAGGCTCAGTGTCAGTGAGAGGAGAGAAGGATGGTCTTTAGCCAGAGGTGTCACACCCGGTTGTTACTCCCTGCTCCCACAGTGGGTTTCAATCCTTGGATCAGATGAGCGAGGATACACTCTGGTTACATCCATGGCTGGATGTGGACGGTGTCGCAGGAAGATGGGCTGAGAGGTTTTTAGTTTTGTTAAACACTGAATCCAGAGCAACACACACAAAATGGAAGAACTCAGCAGGTCAGGTAGCATCCATGGACAGGAATAAACAGCCAACGTTTCGGGCTGAGACCATTCATCAGGATTGGAAAGGAAGGGGAAAGGAGTCAGAGGAAAAAGGTGGGGGAGGGGAAAGAGTACAAGCTGGCAGCTGATGGGTGAAGCCAGGTGAGCAGGGGAGGGGGAATGAAGTGAGAAGCTGGGAGGTGATAGGTGGAAAGGGTAAAGAGCTACAGCAGAAGGAATTTGATATAAGAGAATGAACTATGGGAGAAGGGGATGGAGGGGCACAAGGGGGAGGTGATGGGTGGGTGAGGAGACGGGAAGGGATGAGAGGGGAGCAAGAACACAGAATGGTAAAATGGAGAGGGGGATAGAAATGACCTGAACTTACAGAAATCGACATTCATGCAGTCAAGTTGGAGTCTACTGACTCAGAGTTGTGTTACTGCTTGACACAACTGCTTGTGTGAGTGTGAGCTGCAGGAACGAAAGGGTCAACATATGGGAAGCGTTGGATGGCTTTGGGCCTGTGTTCACTGGAGTTTACAAGAACAAGGGTGGATGTCATTGAAACCTATTGATACTGAAAGGCCTAGGTAGAGTGGATGTGAAGAGGAATTTTCCAATAGTGGGAGTGTCTAGGACCAGAGGGCGCAGCCTTAGAATACAAGGATGTCCATGGAAAACAGAGATGAGGAGAAATTTCTTTAGGTAGAGAGTGGTGAATTGGTGGAAGTCATTGCCGCAGATGGCTGTAGAGACCAAAACACTTGGTATATGTAAAGCGGAGTTTGATAGGTTCTTGATTAGTAAGAGATCCAAAGATTACAGGGAGAATGGGGTTGAGAGGGATCAGCCATGATGGAAAGGTGGAGCAGAATCAATAGGCCAAAATGGCCACATTCTGTTTCTTTGTTTGAGAGTCAGACTGGGGTCTGATGGGCCTGTCCATCAATCTCACTCAATACTTCGGCAAAATGGAACCTTGCTGGGAAAGTGGGTTCGCTCATCCAGAGCTGCTCTGGAAGTTCACTGATCCTCATTGCTGGGCAGTGTTGGAACTGTAACTGATGTTACTAATTCATTCCACATGGGCTGCTGCCTTTCCCTTTCTCACCTACTGGCCTTCCCCACCATTGTACATATCTACAAGGAGATAGTGATCATAACATGATAGAATTCACCCTGCAGTTTGAGAGGGAGAAGATAAAGTCAGATGTATCAGTATTACAGTGGAGTAAATAGAATTACAGAGGAATGAGAGAGGAACTTGCCAAATTTGATTGGAAGAGGATACTAGCAGGGATGATGCCAAAATAGTAATAGCTGGAGTTTCTGGGGCAATTCAGAAGGCACAGGATAGACACCTCCCAAAGATAAAGAAGTATTCTGAAGGGAGGATGAGGCAACCGTGGCTGACAAGGGGAGTCAGCGACAGCATAAAATCAAGAGACAGCTTATAATACTGCAAAACTTAGTGGGAAGTTAGAGGATTGGGAAGCTTTTAAAAACCAACAGAAAGCAACTAATAAAGCCACAAGGAGAGAAAAGATGAAATATGAAGGTAAGTGAGCTAATAATATCAAAGAGGATACCAGTTTTTCAGATATACTGAATAAAGAGTAAAAGAGAGGCAAGAATGATCATCGGATTGCTGGAAAATAATGCTAAAGAGGTAGTTATGGGGGACAAAGAAATGGAAGGATGAACTTAATAAGTATTTTGCGTCAGTCTTCACTGTGGAAGACACCAACAGAATGCCAGAAATGTTAGTCTGTTAGGGGGTAGAAGTGTGTGTAGTTGCTATTACTCAAGAGAAGGTGCTTGGAAAACTGAAAGGTCTGAAACTAGATAAGTCAGCTGGACCAGATGGACTACACCCCAGGGAATAAAGGAAATTATAGGCCAGTTAGCCTGACTTCAGAGGTTGGAAAAATGTTGGAGTCTGCTATTGAGGATGAAGTTTTGAGGTACTTGGAGGCACATGACAAAATAAGCCCGTGGTATTACAGGAAAGAATAGAAGATGGATAGAAGATCGGCTGTCTGGCAGGAGGCAAAGAGTAGGAATAAAGGAGGCATTTTCTGGTTGGCTGTCAATGACTATGGTGTGCTGCAGGGGTCAGTGTTTGGACCATTTGGACAATATGAAGTTAAGTGGGTGGTAGCATGTCCGCAGAAGGACTTGCACAGACTGGGAGAATGGGCAAAGAAGTGATTGGTCATGCACTTTGGTGGAAGGAATAAAGGCATGAGGAATAAAGGAGATGGATTCCCGAAAAGTTAATTTGCAGTTTGAGTCAATGGAGAGAAAGGTAAATGCAATGTTAGCATTCATTTCGAGAGGGCTAGAGCACAAGTGTAAGGATGTAATGTTGAGGCTTTATAAAGCACCGGTAAGGCCTCACTCCTGCACTCAGTGCTTTGATCTATCAAGGCCAGTGTGTCAAAAGCTTTTGTTATGACCCTCTCTATCTGTGATGCCACCTTCAAGGAATTATGGATCTGTATTCCCATATCCCTCTGTTCTACTGCACTCCTCTGTGTCCTGCCACTCACCATGTGAGTCCTACCCTGGTTTGTCCTCCCAAGGTGCAACACCTTACACTTGTCTGCATTAACTTCCATCTGATATTTTTTAGCCTATTTATCTAGCTGGTCCAGATCCCGTCGCAAACTTTTATAGCCTTCCTCACTGTCCACAACACCCCTAATCTTGGTGTCATCCACAAATGCGCTGATTCAATCTCCCACATCATCATCCAGATGAGAAAAAACAACAGTCCCAGCACCAATCCCTGAGGCACACCACCAGTCACCAGGCAACCATCTACTGCCATCCTTTGGTTTCTCCCACAAAGCCAATGGCTAATCCAGTTTACAACATCATCCTGAATGCCAAGCGACTAAACCTTCTTGACCAATCTCCCATGTGGGTCCTTGACAAACGCCTTGCTAAAGTCCATGTAGATAACATTCACTGCCTTGCCTTCTTCAACCTTCCTGCTGGCTTCCTTGAAAAAAATCTGACATGACCTAAAGTGCACAAAGTCCTGTTGACTATCCCTAAGCAGTCCTGGTCTATCCCAATATTTATGTAGCCAGTCAGTTAGAATACCTTCCAATAACTTATTTTCTAAATGGGGAGAAAATTCCAAAATCAGTGGTGCAAAGCAACTTGGGAGTCCTCGTGCATCATTCCCCAAAGGTTAACTTGCAGTATGAGTCAGTGGTAAGAAAGGCAAATACAATGTTCATATTCATTTTGAGAGGACTAGAATACAATAGCAAGGATGTAATGCTGAGGCTTTATAAGACATTGGTCAGACCACACTTAAGAGTACTGTGCGCAGTTTTGGGCCCCTTATCTAAGAAAACATGTGCTGGCATTTGGGAGGGTCCAAAGAAGCTTCACAAGTATGACCACAGGAATGAAATGGTTGACCTCTGCTTTAAATATACTCAATGACTTGTCAAAGGTTATGGGGAGAAGGCAGGAGAATGGGGTTGAGAGGGTTAATACATTAGCAGAGGATAATAAATTAACAAAGGTAAAGTGGATTCTTTTTTAGCCAAAGAGTAGTGAATCTGTGGAATGCTCTGCCACAGACAGCTGTGAAGGAAAAGACTGTGGGTATATTTAAAGTGCAAAGTACCTTTGTTTGAAAGGGTTGCTCGTCAATTTTGAGGTTGTGCCTTCTAGTTCAGAAGGAAAGATAGGAAACATCCTCTCCACATCCACCTTATCTAGTCCTTTCAACAATCGGTAGATTTCAATGAGATCCTCTGATTGGTCAGGGTATCAAAGTTTCTGATGAGAAGGCAGGTGTATGGGCTGAGTGTGATCTGCGATCAGCCATGATGGAATGGCGGAGCAAACTCGATGGGCTGAATGGCCTAATTCTGCTCCTATGTCTTATAGTCTTATGGCCTTTTACAGGAAAGCAGCATCCATCATCAAGGACCCCCACCATCCAAACAATGCTCTCTTCTCACTGCTACCATCAGAAAGGAGGTGCAAGTACCCCAGACCCTACACCACCAGGTTCAGGAAACTGTTATGACCCTACAACCATTAGGCTCCTGAACCAGAGTGGATAACTTCACTCACCACAACTCTGAACTGACTCCACAACCTATGGACTCACTTTCAAGGACAACTACTCATGTTCTCAATATTATTGAATTATTATTATTATTACTTTGTTTTTTGTATTTGCACAATTTGTCTTCTGCATATTTGTTTTTTGTCAGTCTTTGTGTGTAGTTTTTCATTGATTATTGTATTTCTTTGGTCTGCTGTGAATACCCACAAGAAAATGAACCCAGGATTGTATATTATTACAGTTGGCATGGTAACATAGCGGTTAGCACAACACTTTACAGTATTAACGACCCAGTTCAATTCCCACTGCTCTCTGTAAGGAGTTTGTACGTTCTCTCCGTGACTGCATGGGTTTCCTTCGGCTGCTCCAGTTTGCTCCACAGTCCAAAGATATATCATTGGGTAGGTTAATTGGTCATTGTAACTTGTCCTGTGATTAGACTAGGGTTAAATTGGGGGTTGCTGGGCGATACATTTGAAGGGCCAGAAGGGACTTCGCGCTGTATCTCAATAAATAGATAATAAAACATATTTACTTAAAACTTTAAACTTGGAGGTGGGCCTCTGAATCAAAGGAAATTTAATCCCTCCCTCACAGAACAGCCACCCTTCCCCATCTTCTCTTCCCAAGACTCCTTGCAAACACTTTGTCCATCACCACAACCCCCTCAGTAACTATACACTGAATTGTTGTGTGACTATGGCTCTGAGAACAACGGGTTGAGCAGTATCTATAGGAAGAAAATAATAATTTTTTGAAACCCTGCACCAGGACTTTCTACCCACAGGCACTACTCAACCCACTGAGTTCTTTGAAAAGGCTGTTTGCTGCTTCAGATTTTAGCAACTGCAGGTTCTTGTGTCTGGAATATATGAACTGGATAGGATTTCTCCCAGTTGGGTCCCCAACACTGCTATGAAGGGAAGGTTCCCTTTTTCTCACATGGCTTTATTGCCAGGTGTCGTAGAGTCATAAAGTCATTGAGCACTGCAGCACAGAAACAGGCCCTTTGGCTCATCTAATCCATGCTGAACTATTATTCTGCCTAGCTCCATTGAGCTGTACCTGGAATATAACCCTCCATGTTCCTCCCATCTATGTACGTATTTATCCAAACTTGGCTTAAATGTAGAAATTAAACCAGCATCTAACACTTCCACTGGCAGCTCGATCCACACTCTCAACACCCTCTGAGTGAAGAAGTTCCCCCTTAGGTTCCTCTTATATTTCACCTTTCACCCTTAATCCGTGACCTTTAGCTCTACTCTCACCCATCCTCAAAGGAAAAAGCCTGCTTACATTTACCTTGCCCTTATGCATTACCCTATGCGTTTACCAAAATTACCCTCAGGATTTTGTATACTTCTCCCTATGCTCCAGGGAATAAAATACTAATCTCTTCAGCCTTTCCCCATAATTCAGGTCCTCCAGTCCTGGCACCATCTTCATAAATTTTCTCTGTACTCATTCAATCTTATTGAGTTTTGTGGAATTCATTGCCACAGATAGCTATGGAGGCTGTCATTGGGTAGAGTTAAAGGAGAGGTTGATAGGTTCTGATGAGTAAGGGTGTCAAAGCTGACGGGGGAAAGGCATGAGAGTGGGGTTGAGAGGGATAATAAATCAGTCATGATGGAATGGTAGAAAAACTTGAAGGGCCAAATTGCCTAATTCTGCTCCTAAAAGGAATTTCAGGGTGTATATTGTCTACACTTCTCTGACATTAAATGTACCTGTTGAAACTATTGATATCTTATGGTCATCTTTCCTGCAGGTTGTAGTGAGGACTAATCCTTGTGCTGCGGGCTTGCCTGTTGCAGCAGTCTAGGAGAGAAGACGTCAGAGGCAGTGTGGCATGGCGTCCATGCTGATTGGGGCTGACCCCTCCCATCGGTGCTGCCTTCCTTGGGGAAGACAAACTGAACTGCGTGCACGCATGCGTACATTCTTCTGTGCATGACTGAGAATTATTTGTTTTTCCTGACAACACCCATCCATCATCAATTTACAGGACTTGTCACTCAGGGGCTTGGGCAATATATATATATTTTTTAATGCCACTGTATGTTTACTGCTACCTTATATGTCCTATCTGTGCCTTGAGCTGTGCGTGACTGTTAGTACTGTGTTTTTCACCTTGGCACATGGATATTCATGTATGATTGAATAATTAAACTTCAACTTGAACTTGAGGTGGGTGAGCAGAACTGTCCGCAATACTCCAAATTAGGCCTCAGTGACATCTTGCAAGTTTCCAATGTAAGGTGTGCTTCAGAATAGCAGGGACTAATCTCTCCTGGTAATCTCCCAAATGAACACTGTCTGGGATTAAAAAAAACACAACAGCTCTAGTGATATTTACACCCAGAAATGAGTTTCTGGAGCATTGCAATTCATCGAGGAAACCATCATATTCTACAGAAGCTGGCCCTGAGCCAGGCGTGTGTTGTACTCAGCACGCTGTGATCAAATTTCTAGGCACATATGTTTACCCCGTCCTCCTGCTTACAAGTACTGTTTGTTATTTTTCGGAGCACATGGGTCTCATTAGTAAGATCAGCATTAATTCCATTGGCTTTAAAATGAAGGGTTTAAAGATCAAGATTCAACTTTCTTCGCCATATACATTGACATGTATGTGTAAATTTGTTCATTGAGTAATACAGCACAGAAACAGACCCTTTGGCCCATCTAATCTGTGTTGAGTTGTTATTCTGCCTAGTCCCTGCACCCAGCCCATATCCCTCCATACCCCTCCCATCCAAACTTCTCTGAATATCAAATTTGCAACCATTACTTCCACTTTCACCACACTCTCGCCACTGTCTGAATGAAAAGATTCCCCCTCATGTTTCCCTTACACATTTTACCTTTCACTTTTTAACACATAATCTCTAGTTTTAGTCTCATCCAATCTGAGTGGAAAAAGCCTACTTCCATTTACCCTATCTATACCCTTCACAATTTTATATACCTCTATCAAATCTTCCCTCAGTCTGCCACGTTCCAAGGAATAAAATCCTAACCTATTCAATCTTTCCTTATAACTCAGATCCTCTAATCCTGGCAACGTCCTTGTAAATTTTCTCTGTACTGTTTCGACCTTATTTACATCTTTCCTATAGGTAGGTGACCAAACCTGCACACAATGTTCCAAATTAGGCCTCACTAATATCTTATACAACTTCAACATTACATTCCATCTCCTGTATTCAATACTTTGATTTATGAAGGCCAATGTGCCAAAAGCTTTCTTTACAACCTTATCTACCTGTGTTGCCATATTCAATGGATTATGCATCTGTATTCCCAGATCCCTTTGTTCTACCACTCTCCTCAGTGTCCTACTCTCTCTGTATAAGGCCTACCTTGGTTGGTCCTACCAAAGTGCAACACCTCGCACTTGTCTGCATTAAATTCCATCTGCCATTTTTCCGCCTATTTTTCCAGATGGTGGTCCAGATCCCACTGCAAACTTTGATAGTCTTCCTGTCCACTACACCCCCAATCTTGGTGTCAACACAAACTTACTGATCCAGTTAACCACATTATCATCCAGATCATTGAAATAGGTGACAAACAACAACAGACCCAGTACCGATCCTTGTGGCAGTCCACTAGTCTAAGCAATAGAACCTTCTTGACCAACCTTCAACATTCCACTATTGTTTTTACAGTTGCACGGACCAACCATTGCTCTGAGCAGGACATTTTTACAGGGCCTGAAAAATGTGTGGCACTTTAATAAAATATTGTATAATGGAAAATTCCGGCTGCAAAGGCTGTGAGCATGGGAGCATTTCAATTACTGTACTGCGTGGCCGTGCGTGTGCAGCTTAGAGGGAATAATGCCAGCCTCCCTTGCGGAATTTTATCAAGTGTCTTGCTAAAGTCCATGTAGACAATATCCACTGCCTTGCCTTCATCAGCTTTCCTGGTAACATATATTAAAAAGTAATGTTTTAGAAAGAGCTTCTTCCCTTCCATCCTCAGATTTCTGAATGGACAATGAACTATTCACTATTACTCAGTATTTTTGCTCTCTATTTTGTACTATTCATTGAATTCAATTTTTAAAATATATGTTTCTTGTTGCAATTTATAGTATATGCTATATATTGCACTGTCCTGCTGTCGCAAAACAACATTTTGCAACATATGTCAGTAATATTAAACCTGATTCTGATTCATGTATTACAAATTTCTTATGCTGTGTTTGCATGACATGCAACAAAAACAACTACATTCAACAATTGTAAAGAATAAAGAATTACATAAAAATAAAGTTAGAGATTTAATCCTAAAACCATAATACATAGGAGCAGAAATAGGCTAGTCAGCTCATTATGACTGATTTTAAATATACTCAATGACTTGGCCTCTACTGTCATCTGTGGCAATGAATTCACAGATTCACCACCCTCTGGCCAAAGAAGTTCCTTCTTATCTCTGTTCTAAAGGAACATCCTTGGATTGAGGCTGTGCCCTCTGGTCCTAGACTTCCCCACTACAGGAAACATCTTCTCCAAGTCCACTCTATCTAGGCCTTTCAATATTAGATAGGTTTCAATGAGAGTCCCCCATCATTCTTCAACTCCAGTGAATACAGGCCCCAAGCCATCAAACACTCCTCATATGTTAACCCTTTCATTCTTGGGATTATTCTCGTTGACCTCCTCTGGACCATCTCCAATACCAGCACATTCTTTCTTTGATAAGGTGTCCAAAACTGCTCACAATACTCCATATGTGGTATGACCAATAATTTATAAAGCCTCAGCATCAAATCCTTGTTTTTATACTCTAGTCCTCTCGAAGGTACGAATATGGAATAAATGTGCATAAATACACAAATACCAGCATGTATTTACAATGTAAACAGTATTCTAAAAAAGTGATTTCAAGTGTTTATAGTGCAGTTCATTGAGGGGGAGGGGGTTAATAGATAGAGGGGGTTGGGGATTAATAGAGTGGTTAATCAGATTAACTGCCTAGGGGAAGAAACTTTTAAAATGCCATGACATTTTTGTTTTAATAGCTCTATAATACTTCCAGAGAGGAGTTTTTGGTAAAGCCAGTTTGTTGGGTGGGTGGTGTCTGCTGAGATCACTTACAGGTTACCACAAACTGGTGGGTCTGGAGTCACAAATAGATCAGTCTGAGTAAGGGAAGACCTCCTCCACCAAAGGACTTTACTGAAACAGATGAATAATCTGTCATTTCACATTTGCCATTTCTAAAATGACTTTTCATTTCCAATTATTTAACAATTTAACTTCTCCAGACTTGAAATAGTAGGATGTCCATGAATTTGTAATCCAGACCTCTGTATTACTCATCCAGTAATATAACCATGCTGTGAACAAAAACATAAGGGATTCTGCAGGTGCTGGTAATTAGAATAACAAAACACAAAATGTTGGAGGATCTAGGTCCTGATGAAGGCTCTTCACCCAAAACTTCGACGGTTTATTCCTCTCCACAGATGCTGCCTGACCTGCTGAATTCCTCCAGCATTTTGTGTGTGCTTTATTGCTAACAAACCTCTCTTATGTGCTAACTAGGTCCCTTCTTGCCTGCATATGACATTTCGGAGATCTCTGTTCTCCGGGATTTACCCATGTGCCTGACCTTCTGTAACTAAAAATTAGCCCCGTCTAACGAGCCTGCAGTAGATCACATTGATAAATGGCACATTCCTTTGCTCCTTCACTGAACTATCCTTGAATAATAAAAAATACAACAAACAGGCACACCGCCAATTGTGTGACTCACAGGTGCTTGCACGGCGACTGGGTCAATCAATTGGAAGCTCTTTTGGGGAGCTCCCAGAAGATTATACTGCTACAGACATTGGCAATGTTTTGCAATCTGATTAAATAGACTATGCTTTATTGATATTGGGTACAAAATAAACCCCCTTTCCTCCACATCCCTACTGAGCCAGAAGAATAACACAAGAGATTCAGATTGTTTTATGATCCAATCTGCCTTTTCATTGAGGTTTACTTGCATTTCTGTTGAACCTCCTCTAAAATCTCCTCCATAAACCTCCCTAGCTCTCTCTTCAACTGCAAGACACCCTTTAAAAATCCCTTATCGTCCTATTCTGGCTTCCTCCCTCTTCCTTTCCAGTCCTGATGTGGGGTGTCAGCTCGAAAAGTCAAGTGTTTATTCCTCTCCATAGATGCTGTCTGACATACTGAATCTAATGCCTCTACTGCCTTAGAAGTTTGAGCAGATCTGGCAAGTCATCCAAAACTTTAACAAACATCCGTAGGTACACAGTGAAGAGTATCCTGACTGGATACATTGTGCACAGGCATGGAAGCATCAATGCCCAGGAACAGAAAAGCCATGATAAATAATCTGAATCTGTTCATGTGCAGAACTTACAAACTTCCTACAGGCAGCAGTGGGAATTGAACCATGATCTTATAGCTAGCGCTGTAATAGTGTTACTCTAACTGATTCTCTGTCGACAGCTTGGGCCAAAGTTATTTAGCTACATTAAAGACATTATCTAATGTGAAGTTGTTATTAACCTCACAAAGCAGCAATCCCTTCTGTGACAAGGCAGTTTAAAATTTAACCAAAAGGTTAGAGCACTGAAGCGAAAGAACATAGCAGATAATTGTTATCTGATGAAAGTTCTGTGCTCTCCCCCATCATCTTAATTAGAATACACTGCCTCTCCTGGCGAACTGCCCAGGGACAGTACTGCTGATGATAACCTTCTGCCTGCGATGCATTAACACTGATTAATGGATCTCAGGTTTGTTTCTGCAATAGGTGAACTAACAACAAACACAAATCAACCCTACAAATCAATAACACAAGGAATTCTGCAGATGCTGGAAATCCAGAGCAACACTCAAAAAATGCTGGAGGGACTCAGCAGGTCAGGCAGCATCTATGGAAAGGAATAAACAGTTGATGTTTCAGGCCGAGACCCTTCATCAGGATTGGAAAGGAAGGGGGAAGATGTCAGAATAAGAAAGTGAGGGAGAGGAAGGAGTACAAATTGGTAGGTGATGATGGGTGAAGCCGGGTGAGGGGACGTTGGGTGGGTGAGGGGTGGGGGCAATGAAGTGAGAAGCTATGAGGTAATAGGAGAAGTGGTAAAGGGCTGGAGAAGAAGGAATCTGATAGGAGAGGAGAATGGACCATGAGAGAAAGGGAGGGAGGAGGGGAACCAGAAGAAGATGATAAGCAGATGAGGAGGACAAATCAAAGACAACACCTTCATTACTGTTTGTTTTTAACCACTTGATATTCAGGGATTTCCTCGTCACTGTTGCTGCCTCAGTGTTAAACAGGCAAAGGACAAGCTCCAATACCACTGTTTGCAGGAGTTTACTACGCACAAAGACCATCATAGTTTCTCCATTACACATGGTGTGGCAGATAGCTATTACGGTGCCAGTGACCCAGGTTCAATTTCGCCACTATCTGCATTCTCCCTATGGCCGTGTGGGTCTCCTCCGGGTGCTCCGGTTTCCTCCTGCATTCCAAAACTGTACAGGTTGGTAGGTTAACTGCTTACGTGGTTGTAATTGGGCAGCATGGGCTTATCCTAAGATGAATATAACCCTTCCCTCCTACATAGCCCTCGATTTTCCTATCATCTATGTGCCTGTCTAAGAGTCTCTTAATTACTTTGATAAGCATACTTTCATAATATATTTTCTTTGAAATTTGAGGTTACTTTTTGGCCCAGCATGGACACGATAGACTGAATAAGCCTTGGCTGCATCATAAATTTTAATGATGCTGTGATTAGGTGTCTGTGGAAACATCCCAACAACAGTGTTGCTGCCTCTGCTTGTAATCAATAGTGGGAAAAAGAGGGGGGGGGGGAGAAATTTTGCAGTGAAAGGGGTTAAAGAGCTTGCAAGATCCCTGCAAGAGTGAATGTATCAGAGCTCACTTGATTCTCTGTTGCTCTGAACCATGAACCTATCCCATAATCCCAACCAATTACTGTCGATTGTGTTACAAGGCTGCTCTTATTAAACAGAGAGGAGAAGGGGGAGGGGTGCTGTTGATATGTGATGATGTTTGTTGATCACTGATAAGACTGGAGGATAAGTGATTTTCTAACTTAAAATCTTCGTTCGATAGCCAGTGGCCAAATCTACAGCAGTGCCAGCTCTGGGCATCATAGAGTTCGATCTGAAAGAAACAATTTTAACATACAACAGCTGTTCACTAAAAATAATTCACTTGGCACTGCACTGCAGTTGCCTGGGAAATTTCCCAGAGTGTTTGAATGTTTGGCTCCCAGCCATGGGTTTGTATGTCACCCGTGACTACAGTAATTTCATTCAAAAGTGAAGAACGTGAAGGGTTCAAGAAATTATATCTGTAAAAGTGTGCATTTTGTTCACATCTTTTCAGAACCACTTTAATTATTGCAGGAAGGCAGGATACCTGACAGAGCTGATAGACAGCTTTGCATTACAGTTACACAGTAGAGGACTGACTAAGCTCACTGTCTGTGGCAGTTCAATTAAATAGCTATCTAATTAGTGCCCTGTCTCCGCTCCTTCCACAAGCTACAGCAAATTCTTCCTCAGCATGTATATCTGATTCTCTTTGGGAGGTCACAGAGTCACTTGGCATTAAAAAAACACCCTTTAGCCCAATGTTCATGCTGACAATCTCCCATGAAGGAGGAGCTACAGCAGCCCAAAGACACACACTCAATGTTTCAGGAACAGCTTCTTTTCCTCCATCAAATTTCTGTAAGGTCCCTGTACACACACTCAGTGGCCACTTTATTAGATACTTGAGTGGAACCTGGTGTGATTTTCTGCTACAGTAGCCCATCCACTTCAAGGATCGATGTGTTGTGTGTTCAGAGATGTTCTACATACCACTATTGTAACATGTGGTTAATTGAGTTACTGTCACTTTCCTATCTCCTTGAACCAGTCTGGGTCCTCTGACCTCTGTCATTCATTAACAAAGATTTTTCACTCACAGAATTGTTGCTCACTGGATGTTCTTAGTTTTTCGCACCATTCTCTCTAAACTCTAGAGGCTGTTGTATGTGAAAATCTCAGGAGATCAGCAGCTTCTGAGATATTAAACCATGCTGCCTGGCACCAACAACCATTTCATGGTCAAAGTCACTTAGATCACATTTCATAGAAATATAGAAAACCTACAGCACAATACAGGCTCTTCAGCCCACAAAGCTGTGCTGAACATGTCCTTAACTTAGAAATTTCCTAGGGTCACCCATAGCCCTCTACTTTACTAAGCTCCGTGTACCTGTCCAGGAGTCTCTTCAAAGACCCTATCGTATCCGCCTCCACCACCATCGCCGGCAGCCCATTCCACGCACTCACCACTCTCTGTGTAAAAAACTTACCCCTGACATCTCCTCTGTACCTACTTCTAAGTTCCTTAAAACTATGCCCTCTCGTGCTAGCCATTTCAGCCCTGGGAAAAAGCCTCTGCCTATCCACAGATCAATGCCTCTCATAATCTTAAACACCTCTATCAGATCACCTCTAATCCTCCATCACTCCAAGGAGAAAAGGCCAAGTTCACTCAACCTGTTCTCAAAACAATGCTCCCCAATCCACACAACATCCTTGTAAATCTCGTCTGTACCGTTTCTATGGTTTCCACATCCTTCCTGAAGCGCAGTACTCCAAGTGGGGTCTGACCAGGGTCCTATACAGCTGCAACATTACCTCTCAGCTCCTAAACTCAATCGCACGATTGAAGAAGGCCAATGCACCATATGCCTTCTTAACCACACAGTCAACCTGTGCAGCAGCTTTGAGTGTCCTATGGACTCGGACCCCAAGATCCCTCTGATCCTCCACACTGCCAAGAGTCTTACCATTAATACTATATTCTACCATCATATTTGACCTACCAAAATGAATTACCTCACACTTATCTGGGTTGAACTCCATCTGCCACTTCTCAGCCCAGTTTTGCATCCTATCAACGTTCCGCTGTAACCTCTGACAGCCCTCCACACTATCCACAACACCTCCAACCTTTGTGTCATCAGCAAATTTACTAACCCATCCCTCAACTTCCTCATCCAGGTCATTTATAAAAATCACGAAGGGTAGGGGTCCCAGAACAGATCCCTGAGGCACACCACAGGTGATTGACCTCCATGCAGAATATGACCTGTCTACAACTGGTCTTTGCCTTCTGTGGGCAAGCCAGTTCTGGATCCACAAAGCAATGTCCCCTTGGATCCCATGCCTCCTTACTTTCTCAATAAGCCTTGCATGGGGTACCTTATCAAATGCCTTGCTGAAATCCATATACACTACATCTACTGCTCTTCCTTCATCAATGTGTTTAGTAACAAAATTTCTTCCCCATTCTGATGCTTGCTCTGACCAAAAACTGAACCTCATGACCATGTCTGCATGCTTTTATGCATTGGGTTTCTGCCACATAATTAGCTAATTAGATATTTGCACTAATGAGCAGGTGCACAGGTGGCCACTGAGTTTATGGCACTTATTGCTGCTACAAAACAACAAATTCCACAGCAATCAACCAATATTTACACTAATGTCACTTTATTAATTTATTTAGAGATACAGAGCAGACAGGCTCTTCCAGCCCAACAAGCTGTGCCTCCCAGCAACCCACCAATTTAATCCTAGCATAATCACAGGACAATCTACAATGAGCAATTAACCTACTGACCGGTATGTCTTTGGACTGTGGGAGGAAGCTGAAGCACTCAGAGGAAACTTAGGCACCCATGGGAAGAACATACAAACTTTCTTACAGAGGACGCTGGAATTCAAGTCCACATTCCAATACACTGAGCTGTAATAGCGTCGCACTAACCGCTACTCTACCTCAGTGCCCTACTCTCTCCACATTCTCAGCAATTCCTCTCCCCTCCCCAAATTTTATCACTCACCTACAGACCAGAGGCAGTTCACAGGAACCAACTGACCTACCAAGCCACACAGCTTTGAGATATGAGGGGGAACCTGAGTACATGGTTACAGGGAGAACATACACACTCCACACTAACAGCACCGGTGGTTGGGATTGAACCCAGAGACCTAGATTAGTGATCTCACAGGTAGACAGGCTCATAAAGATAGCTTTTGGTACAATGGCCTTCAGAAATCAAGGTGCGGAGTAAAGGAGCTGTGCTGTCGTGTTATTTGGCTTTGAGAAATTCCTGCTCATCATCACCGGAGGTTCTTGAGCCAGTCTTTCAGTGGTGGAGAGGGTCAGCAACTTTAAGTTCCTCAGTGTTATCAATTTAGAGGATCTGTACTGGGTCCAGCACGTAAGTGCCATTACAAAAGAAAGCACAGCAGTTCCTCTACTTCTTAGAAGTTAGCAAAGATCCTGCACATCATCTAAAACTTCGCCAAATTTCTATGGATGTGGAGTGGAGAGTATATTGACTGATTGAATCATGGCCTGGTATGAAAAACCAATGGCTTTGAACAGAAAAGCCTCCAATAAGTAGTGGATATGGCCCAGTCCGTCATGGGTAAAGCCCACACCCCCACGGAGCACATCTTATAGAGCACGGTCACAGTAAAGCAGGATCCCTACCATCCAGACCATGCTCTCTTCTCACTGCAGCCATCAGGAAGGTGGTACCGGAGCTTCAGGATCCACATCACCATGCTCAGGAATAGTTATTACACCTCAACCATCAGGCTCTTGAACCAGAGAGGATAACTTCACTCACCCCAACACTGAACTGTTCCTGCAACTATGGACTTACTTTCAAGGACTCTTAGTCTCACATATTTGATATTTATTGCTTACTTATTACTATTTTTCCATTTGTATATGTACAGTTTGTTGGTTGTTTGGCCATCTTGTGTGCGGTTTTTCATTGATCCTATTGTGTTTCTTTGTATTTACTTAGAATGCCCACAAAAATGATTCTCAGAACATATATGTACTTTGATAATAAATTTACTTGAAGTTTGAATCCTTTATTCTGAAACTGTGCCTCCTAGGTTGTGCTCACCAACCATCCTCTCAGCATTCGTTCTCACAACTCCTTGCAGAGTCTAACTCGTTTAAGGAAAATCACCTTTCCTTTTACTCATTTTCACTGAGCATCCAAGAACAAACCTAATGAACGCTGAAGTGCCTCCAATGCAAGCACATTGTGGGCTGCCCAGCATATCCTCAGTCTGTGTTAGTTGTTAATGCAAAAGATGCATTTCACTGTATGTTTCAATGTATGAGATTAATAAATCTAATCTTGAATCTTGACTGTCCCCTCTCAGAAAGGAAGATCAAAACAAAAAGTTGGTCACTGTTTGCAAACTCAACAGATCCAATACAAACGGGAACACTGTAACTTCTCCCTGTGACTGCATGGGATTGCCCCCTGGGTACTCAAATAAATCCTACCATTAAAGTTAATTGGAAATTACCCCAAACATTCATGGGCAGTCAGAGATTGATGTGCATGTGTGACAGGACAGAATGAACCAGAACCAGAATCAGATTTCTTATTACTGAAATGCGTTGTTTTGCAGCAGCAGTACAGTACAATACTTAAATTATGATATACTATAGATTAAAATAAGAAATATACAGTGCCTATAAAAAGTATTCACCCCCCCCCCCCAGAAGTTTTCATGTCTTATTGGTTTGTAACATTGAATCACAGTGGATTTAATTTGGCTTTTTTGACACAGATCAACAGAAAAAGACTCTTTTGTGTCAAAGCGAAAACAGATCTCTACAAAGTGAGCTAAATTAATTACTAATATACAACACAAAATAAGTTGCAGACTCAGTCAGCTCCATCATGGGCAATAGCCTCCCCAGCATTGAGGACATATTCAAAAGGTGATGCCTCAAAAATCATTATCCATCATTAAGGACCCCCATCACCCAGGACATGCTTTCTTCTCATTGCAACCATCAAGGAGGAGGTACAGGAGCTTGAAGAGACGCACACGCTTTCGGAATAGCTTTTTCCCCAGACTTCTAAATGGACAATGATCCTATGAACACCACCTCAATATTTATTTTTATTTGTTTTGCTCTCTTTTTGCACTACTAAATTTATTTTTAATATTTATTTCTTATTGTAATTGGTAGTTTTTTTTTATTCTGTGTTATAATGTACCGCTGCTGCAAAACAACAAATTTCATGACATATGCCAGTGATATTAAACCTGATTTAGATTTTGATGGTAAGAAGGATAGCATGAGGAAGCAGATAACATTTTAAATGTTGAAAAGGGCAAAAATTCCCCTTTTCTTCACAGTGGCATCACTGGAATTTCTACAGCCTCTTAGGAGATCAGATTTTGACACTTCTAAAGTGGGCTCACGCTGAACAAATGGGACTTCTAGAGCAGGTGGCAGCAACAACCACTTTCCTACAATTGCCTTATGCAATCGGTTGGTCATGGCTACAATCAATTCCTGCCGCAAGGACCTGGACCCACTACAATTCGCCTATCGTCACAATAGGTCTACAGCAGCCGTGATCTCATTGGTTCTCCACGTGGCCTTGGACCACCTGGACAATACAAACACCTATGTCAGGATGCTGTTCATTGACTATAGTTCAGCATTTAACCCCATCATTCCTGCAGTCCTGGTCAAAAAGCTGCAGAACCTGGGCCTCTGTACCTCCCTCTGTAACTGGATTCTCAACTTCCTAACCGGAATCCCACTATTTATGTGGATTGCTGATAATATCTCCTCCTCGCTGACGATCAACACTGGCACACCTCAGGGCTGTGTGCTTAGCCCACTGTTCTACTCCTTTTACACCTATGACTGTGTGGATAGGCACAGCTCAAATGCCGTCTATAAATTTGCTGATGATACAACCATTGTTGGCAGAATCTTAGATGGTGACAAGAGGGCATACAGGAGTGAGATATGCCAACCAGTGGAGTGATGTCGCAGCAACAACCTTGCACTTAACATCAGTAAGACCAAAGAGCTGATTGTGGATTTCAGAAAGGGTAAGACGAGGGAACACACACCAATCCTTAAAGAGGGAGCAAAAGTGGAGAGAGTGAGCAATTTCAAGTTCTCTGGCTGATAATACAAAGGATCTAACTTGGCTCCAGCATATTGATGCAGCCATAAAGAAGGCAAGACAGCAGCTATATGTCATTAGGAGTTTGAGGAGATTTGGTTTGTCACCCAAAACACTCAAAAATTTCTATAGATGTACCATGAGAGCATTCTTACCGGCTGCATCACTGTCTGATATGGGGAGGGGCTATTTGTACAGGACCATATTAAGCTGCAGAGAATGGTAAAATTAGTCAGCTCCATCTTGGGTACTAGCCTCCGTAGTATTGAACATATCTTCACAAGGCATTATCCAACATTAAGGACCCCCGTCACCCAGGATCTGCCTTCTTCTCACTGTTACCAACAGGAAGGTAGTACAGAAGCCTGAAGGCACACACCCTGTGACTCAGGAACAGCTTCTTTCCCTCTGCCATCCCATTTCTGAATGGACATTGAACCCATGAGCACTACCTCACTACTTTTTTAAAAATGTATGTTTTAGCACTATTTATTTAACTATTTGATGTACAGCACATATACATATATACCTAATGTAATTCAGATTTTTTCCTTATATTATCATGTATTGCATTGTACTACTGCCACAAAGATCATAAATTTCACAACATATGCTGGTGATATTGAACTTGATCCTTCGATGGGAAATTACTTGGGGGGGGCAAGAACTGAAAAAAAGAAAATTGCCAGGAGATAAGATGGAAGTGCTATTATGCAACTAGCATGCTGGGGGGGGGGGCATGGTAGTATAACGATTAGTGTTAACACTTTACATTGCCAGCAATCAGAAGATTGTGTTTTCAATTCCTGCTACTGTCTGTAAGGAGGTTGTACATTATGCCCATGACCACGCAAGCTCCTGGCTGCTCCAGCTTCCTCCCAGATCTCAAGGATGTATGGGTTAGGGTTAGTAAGTTGTGGGCATACCACCTTGGCACTGGAAACATGGCGACAGTTGTGGGCTGCCTCCAGCGCTGATTCAGACTGTGTTGGTCAATGGCGTAAACAGTGCATTTCACTGTACGTTTCGAGGCATATGTGACAAATAAAAGCTGAGAAAGTGAAAGCTAATCTCACACTGTTGGATCCAGGAAACCAGCCCATGGCTCCTGCAGGAAGAATGCAGGAGAATGGGATTGAAGGGGATAATAAATCAGGCATGATCAAATGGTGGAGCAGACGCGATGGGCCAAGTGGCCTAATTCTGCTCCTGTGCCTTAAGTAGGGTCTAGCTTGACACCACAATGAACTGAAGTTACAATGCAGAGACAGAGGCAGACTCATCTCCCATCTTACTCATTGCTTTAGGCCAAGTCTTCCTAACCAGCAACAAATAAGGTGAATTTCTACAGCACCTTTCAAGAACTTGTGTCACACCCAAGGCACTTTTCAGTCAATACAGAGGCGGCCATACTCGAGGAGGAAGTGGGCTAGTAATTTGCATACTGCAAACCCTGCAAACCACAAACTAATGTGAACTACATTTCATGCTGCTCGCAGGAGAAATATTTCTTTTACATTTCCTTTCTGAGGCTTTTGCACAAGAGTTAAATGGAAACTCAAGATTCAAGATTGTTTGTCATTTCTAGTGCACAAGTGTAATGAAAAACAAAATAATTGTTATTCCAGATCTGATGCAGCACAAAAACACACGATAAGATAAAGAATACAATAATTAAAAACCCCACAATAAATATAAATATACATCTTAAATACATCGATTGATTGTATATCTATAAAGTGACTATAAAGAATATTAGTCATGTGGTGGAAATAGAAACATCCAGTCAGGCAACAGAGACCTCCCAACTTCTGATTGGTGCATGAAAGTAATGTATCAACATACATACGGGTTTAGCAACCAATCTCAGGAGAGTTTCTTGGGGATACTTAATTGCAATCTGGGATAATGTGATGATATATGATGGACAGGAGACTGAAAATCTGGTTGACTGATGTCACAAAAACAGCAAAACCAAAGAGCTGATTATCAACTACAGGACGAAGAAGCTAGAGGCCCATGAGCCAGTCCTCATCAGGGGAAATCGGAGGATGGAGAGGGTTAGTAACTTTAAATTCCACTGCGTTAACATATCACAGGACCTGTCCTTGGACCAGTATGATTCCAAAGAAGGCACAACAGTGTCTCTACTTTCTCATAAGTTTGTGTAAATTCAGCATGTCACCAAAAACTTTGACAAACTTCTATAGATACACCAATGCCCAGGAACAGAAAAAGACTATAGAAAATGGTGGATACAATGCAGTCCATCACAGACAAAAATCTCCCCATCACTGAGCATATTTACATGGAGCACTGCCACAAAAAAACAACACCCATCATCAAACACTCCCACGATCTAGCTCATGCTCTCTTCTCACTGCTGCCATCAGGCAGCAGGTACAGAAGTCTTAGATGCCATGACCACCAGCTTCAAGAACAGTTATTACAGTACAACTATCAGGCTCCTGAATCGACCTGGCTAACTTCAAACAAAATTATCCTGAACTGATTGTATGTCTTACAGACTCACTTTCAAGGACTCGTTACAATTGCTCTCAGTAATTTTATTTTTGTATTTACACGGTTTGTCTTCTTTTGCACATTGGTTGTTTGCCTGTTTTTGTTTATGAGTTCTTTTGTAAATTCTATTGTATTTCTTCATTTTCCTATAAGTGGCTGCAAGAAAATATATCTCAAAGTAGCATATGGTAACGTAATTTGATAATTTACTTTGAACTTCAAACACACGAGTAATGGATAGTGTTGTGGTCCAAATTTCACTAGAAACCCAGTGAGCTGGAATTCAAATCCTGATCATAGTTGGATCACTTAAAATATGGCCAAGAAGTATTAGGTCGTTGGTCAGATTTTAATTATGTTGCCAGTATAAATTCAGAGATTTATTCAGAGCTAAAGTATCTGAGCTGCCTTCTGGAAAGCGCCATAGCTCTATTAAAACAAAAACTTCACATTGTATTAAAAGTTTTCTCTCCCAGTTTGTCTGATTTAGCACCGCCCAACCCCATCTATATTTGACCCCCATCACTGAACTGCGCTGTAAATATTTCAAACCACTTTTTCTCATGCTATTTACATTGTAAATACCTGCTGGTGGTTATGTATTTATGCACATTTCATTCTATGTCCGTACTTTAGCCTCTAATTTTATTTTTATATAATTCTTTATTCTTTATAATTGTTGAATGTTGTATTTTGGTGCTTGTGCCAACACACTACAGCAAATTCCTAATACGTGTAAATGTATGTGGCGAATAAAGTTGATTCTTGATTCTTGAGAAGACAAGTTTTGATGACTTCACTTCTGACAGTGAACCTCAGTATGAACAAGGCCAGCAGCTGACAATTGGTGGTGGAACCTCTGGACTTGGATTTGAACCCACAGCTTTCAGGACACAATGGAAGCCAGAGCAGAAAGGAAAACAGCTCTGGGAAAGCAGGAGAGGGGGCATTGAGTCAGAGAGATTGGGAGGATCAAGGCAACTGTACAGGATCAAAAAAAGCTGCAGAGGGTTGTAAAATCAGCCAGCTCCATCATGGGTACTGGCCTCACCACAATCAAGGACATCTTCAAAAGGCAATGCCTCATAAAGAAGCATCCATCATTAAGGACATGCCTCTTCTCATTGCTACCATCACGGAGGTGGTACAGGAGGCTGAAGACATACACTCAATGTTTTAGGAACAGCTTCTTCTCCTCCACCACCAGATTTTTGAATAAGCAATGAACCCACAAACACTACCTCACTATTTTTGCGCTACTCAATTAATTTTAAAATATATTTCTTATTATAATTCATAATGTATTTTATGTACTGCAAAACAAAACTGCTGCTGTAAAACAAGAAATTTCATAACATATGCTATGATAATAAATCTGATTCAGATTCAGGTCCGGTTCATCAAAATCTGCACACCGTCAGTGCTCTATGTGCTGTCAATTGAGATTACTCTTTCAGGCTCTAGGCTTGAACACTAAACGTCAAGGATATTGCATATTGAAACAATGTGCAGGCAAAATCCTGCATATTGGGCACATTTGTTTCTAATTAGAATGTAATTTTTAAAAGATCTCTCACAATAAAAAATATTTATTTGAAAGTAGGTCTCAGCGGAAGACAGTCCCCCACAGTCCCTTATGATTTGAACAGCTCCAGCTGCACGAAGTTGTGCACAGTTCGCCTGTTCTAAGTACACGGTGCACCCAGTGCACATCTCCTTTCCATGATCGTCAATGTTGGTCCACAACAACGTACACAGGATCGCACTGCTACTGTGGATGACAGGGCCTCTTTGAATCCACTCATCTGAGAAGGTCTCCAATTTGAACTCAATTTTATTTTAGCATGCAAGCAAGCTAAAATTGCTTACACACATTAAATATACATAAGACATAGGAGCAGAATTAGGCCACTCGGTCCATCAGGTCTGCTCTGTCATTCCATCACGGCTGACTTATTATCCCTCTCAACCCAATCCTCCTGCCTTCTCCCCATAATCCAGAACCTCCTAACAGTAACGCAAACAATTTTGGAATGAGGGAGGAAACTAGAGCACCCAGAGAAAATACTCGTGGTCATGAGGAGAATGGACAAACTTATTACAAACCCCGATCTTACAGCTAGTGTTGTAAAGCCAAAACAGCCTCCAGCCACCAAAAAAGTGATCAGGTCTATTTTAGCTTAGCTCAGGTATCTCTCACATGTTCAAGTTGCATTGACAAGGACACATTATCTATCTCTGGAGACAGCTTATCTACCGATGTCTACTATAAGCCTACGGACTCTCACAGCTATCTGGACTATTCCTCTTCTCACCCTGTCTCTTGCAAAAATGCCATCCCCTTCTCGCAATTCCTCCATCCCCGCCACACCTGCTCTCAGGATGAGGCTTTTCATTCCAGGACGAAGGAGATGTCTTCTCTTTTTAAAGAAAGGGGCTTCCCTTCCTCCACCGTCAACTCTGCTCTCAAACACATCTCTCCCATTTCACGCACATCTGCTCTCACTCCATCCTCCCGCCACCCCACTAGGGATAGGGTTCCCTTTGTCCTCACCTCCCACCCCACCAGCCTCCGGGTCAACATATAATTCTCCGTAACTTCCGCTGCCTCCAACTGGATCCCACCACCAAGCATATCTTTCCCTCCCCCCCCTTTCTGCTTTCCGCAGGGATTGCTCCCTACGCGACTCCCTTGTCTATTTGTCGCCCCCATCCCTTCCCACAGATCTCCCTCCCGGCACTTATCCTTGTAAGCGGAACAAGTGCTACACATGCCCTTACACTTCCTCCCTTACCACCATTCAGGGCCCCAGACAGTCCTTCCAGGTGAAGAAACACTTCATCCCACTTGACATGTGAGTCAGCTGGGGTGATATACTGCATCTGGTGCTCCCAGTGCGGCCTTCTATGTATTGGTGAGACCCGACACAGACGGGGAGACTGCTTTGCTGAACACCTACGCTCTGTCCGCCAGAGAAAGCAGGATCTCCTAGTGGCCACACATTTTAATTCCACATCCCATTCCCATTCTGATATGTCTATCCACGGCCTCCTCTACTGTAAAGATGAAGCCACACTCAGGTTGGAGGAACAACATCTTATATTCCATCTGGGTAGCCTCCAAACTGATAGCATGAACACTGACTCCTCTAACTTCCGTTAATGCCCCCTCCTCCCCTTCACACCCCATCCCTTATTTACTTTATATATTTTTTATTCCCCCCCCTTTTTTCTCCCTCTGTTCTTCTCAGTATAACTCCTTGCCTGCTCTCCACCCTCCAAGCTCCCCTCCCCCCTTCTCTTTCTCCCAGGCTTCCCATCCCATGATCCTCTCCCTTCTCCAGCTCTTGGCTCCATCCCTCCCCTCCTGTCTTCTCCTATCATTTTGGATCTCCCCCTCCCCCTCCCACTTTCAAATCTCTTACTAGCTCTTCCTTCAGTTAGTCCTGACGAAGGGCCTCAGCCTGAAACGTTAACTGTACCTCTTCCTAGAGATGCTGCCTGGCCTGCTGCATTCACCAGCAATTTTTGTGTGTGTTGCTTGAATTTCCAGCATCTGCAGATTTCCTCGTGCACACATTTAATGTGGTTGCTGCTGTTCATGGGTATTTGAAAGAGCCCTTATGACGTGCCATACGACATGAGGCAACCAAAAGGCAAAACACAAGCATATGAAAGCTTTCATGTTGAAAATAATAACATTAGCAGAGGGGCCACTGTTAGAAAAATGCAGCTAGCAGACAGGCTTGGGTTACAATCCCCAATTCAATGGACAATGTCAGTTCAAAGAACCTAGGTGTAATAGATCAACATAAATGCTGCCCCCAACTCATCTCCCCCAACCCTTTACACTCAGTAACCATTTTATTTGATACACTAGGGAAATTCTAGGCAGTCTCTGGAGTAGGTTACATGGTCGGCACAACATTGTGGGCCGAAGGGCCTGTAATGTGCTGTAGATTTCTATGTTCTATTTTACACCTGTACACCTGCTTGTTATGGCAAATATCTAATTAGCCAATGATGTGGCAGTAACTCAAAGCATAAAAGCATGCAGACATGGTCAGGAGGGTCAGTTGTTGCTCAGTCCAAACATCAGAATGGGGAAGTGACTTTTACCATGGATTGATTGTTGATGCCAGATTGATTGGTAATTTGAGTATCTCTGAAATTGCGGATCTCCTGGGATTCTTACGCACAACAGTCTCTAGAGTTTACAGAGAATGGTGTGAAAAAAAAGGAACATCTAGTGAGCGGCAGTTCTGTGGGCAAAAACACCTTGTTAATGAGAGAGATTAGCGGAGAATGGCCAGACTGGATCAAGGAGCCAGGAAGGCGACAGTAACTCAAATGGCCACACGTTACAAGTGTCAGAGTTGTAGACAAGCACAGCACGGTAACAGGCCCTTCAGACATTCTAGTCCATGCCAAAACCATTTAAACAGCCTACTCCCATCAACCTGCATTGGGATCATAGCCCTCCATACCCCTACCACCCATGTAACTATGCAAACCTCTCTTAAACCTTGAAATTGAGCGTGTATGCACCACTTGCACTGGCAGCTCATTCCACAGTCTCAAAACACCCTGAATGAAGAAGTTTCTCCCCATGTTCCCCTTAAACTTTTCACCTTTTACACATAACCCATGACCTCTAGTTGTAGTCCAACCCAACCACAGTAGAAAAAGCCCTCTTGCATTTACCTAATCCATACCCCTCATAATTTTGTATACCTCTAACAAATTTCCTCTCAATCTTACATGTTCCAAGGAATAATGCCCAAACCTATTCAATCTTTCCATATAACTCAGGCCCCCCGGACCTGGCAACACCCTTGTAAATATTCTCTGTACCCTTTCAACCATATTTACATCTTTTCAGTAGGTGGGTGACCACACAATACTCCAAATAAGGCTTCACCAATGTCTTGTACAACTTCAACATAACATCACATCTCCTGTACTCAAAACTTTGACTTATGAAGGCCAATGTGCCAAAAGCTTTCTTTACAACTCTATCTACCTGTGATGCCACTTTCAATGAATCATGGACCTGTATTTCCAGATCCCTTTGTTCTACCACACTCTTCAGTGTCCTACCGTTCACTGTGCAAGACCTACCCTGGTTGGTCCTACCAAAATGCAACACCTTGCACTTGTCTGCATTAAATTCCATCTGCCATTTTTCAGCCCATTTTTCCAGCTGGTCCAGATCTTTCTGCAAACCATGATGGTTTTCCTCACTGTCCACTACACTCCCAATCTGGGTGTCATCGCAAACTTGCTGATTCAGTTATCCACATTATCATTCAACAACGGAGCCAGCACCAATCCCTGTGGCACACCACTAGTTACAGGAAGCATCCACTGCCTTGCCTTCATCAACTTTCCTGGTAACTTGTTGAAAAACTATATTAAGATTGGTTAGACATGACCAACCACACACAAAGCCATACTGACTATCCTTAATCAGCCCATGTCTATCCAAATACTTACATATCCAGTCCCTTAGAATACCTTCCAATAAATTTCCCACAACTGATATCAGGCTCACTGACCTGTAATTTCTTGGTTTATTTTTAGGGCCTTCCTTAGACAGCGGAACAACATTGGCTATCCTCCAATCCCCTGGTACCTCACCTGTCACTAACAATGATTTAAATATTTCTGCTAGAGTTCTGGTAATTTCTGCACTTGCCTCCCACAGGGTCCGAGGGCACAGCTTGTCAGGCCCTGAGAATTTATCCACCCGAATCTGCCTCAAAACAGCAAAAACCTCCTCCCCTGTAACCTGTACAGGGTTCAAGAAGCTGATACCATTTTGCCTCACTTCTATAGATAGTGTGTCTGTCTCCTGAGTTAAAACAGATGAAAATAATTCATTTAGGATCTCTCCCATCTCTTTTAGCTCCAAGCATAGATTACCATTTTGATCTTCTAGAGGTCCAATTTTATCCCTTGCAATCCTTTTGTTCTGAACATATCCGTAGAATCCCTTAGGATTCTCCGTCATCTTGTCTGCTAGAGCAACCCCTTGCCTTCCTTTAGTCCTCCTAATTTATTTCTTAAGTGTTTTCCTGCATTTCTTGCACTCCATAAGCACTTCATTTGTTCCTACCTGCTGATACCTGCAATGCACCTCTTTTTTTCTTAACCAGGGCCTCAATATCTCTTGAAACCAAGGTTGCCTCCACCTGTTATCTTTACCTATTATTCTGACAGCACATAGTCACTTTGTACTCTCAAAATTTCTATTTTGAAGGCCTCTTACTTTCCAAGTACACCTTTGCCAGAAAACAACCTGTCCCAATCCACACTTGCCAGATCCTTTCTGATATAATCAAAATTTGCCTTTCTCCAATTTAGAATCTCAACCCACAGACCAGACCTACCTTTTTGCATATTTACTTTGAAATTAATGGTATTGTGACCACTATATATAAAGTGTTATCCTACACAAACTGCTGTTAACTACCCTGTCTCATTCCCTAATAGCAGATCAAGTATTGCACATTCTCTCCCTGGGACTTGCATGTCCAGATTAAGAAAACTTTCCTGAACGCATTTGACGAAGTCTATCGCATCTAGTCCTTTTACACTATGGGATTCCCAGTCAATATGTGGAAAGTTAAAATCACCTACTATAGCAATGTTATGTTTCTTGCAACAGTCTGCAATCTCTTTACAAATTTGTTCCTCTAAATCCCTAGGACTGTTGGGTGGTCTGTAATATAGCCCCATTAACGTGGCTGTTAATTAGGTCGGCTGGTGGCGCAGTGAGATCAACGTCGGGCTCGAGAATGGAGGTTCCTGAGTTCGATCCAGTGAAAGACCACCCCCGTGCGCACTCTGCATCTGTGCCGGGTTGATGTCGAGTTCGCAACTCAGCCTTGTAAAATAATACTGCGAAATGTCTGTGCGAGGACTGGTGCCCCACACAGCCTTTCGAACTGCACCTTGTAAGGCATGAAAATGCCCGATGCTGGCCTCTCATGGTCTGAGTCAACGTCATCATCATCATTAACGTGGTCATACATTTCTTATTTCTCAGTTACACCCATGCATACACATCACCAAGGATCTCACGTGGTCTGTACACACCAGCTGTGTGATGTAAGAGGCACAACAGCACCTCTTTCACCTCAGATGGTTGGAGAAGTTTGGTATGGGCCCCCAAATCCTAAGAACTTTCTACAGGGGCACAATTGAGAGCATCCTGACTGGCTGCATCACTGCCTGATATGGGAACTGTAATTCCCTCAATCGCAGGACTGTAGATGTGAACTTCCCACTATTCAGGATATTTACAAGGACAGGTATGTAAAAACGGTCTGAAGGATCATTGGGGACCTGAGTCACCTCAACCACAAACTGTTCCAGCTGCTACCATCTGGGAAATGGTACCGCAGCATAAAAGCCAGGACCAACAGGCTGATTAATTCATGCTGACACAACTGTATTTCTATGTTATATTGACTATCCTGTTGTACATAATATTTACTATAAGTTATTATAAATTGCACATTAAGACAGAGATGTAATATAAAGATTTTTACTCCTTATGTATATGAAGGATGTAAGTAATAAAGTCAATTCAATTCAATAATATCTCACTGGCTGAGTTCTCCAGTCTGTCCCGATTGAGCATTGCCATGAGATTTTCTCTGACTAGTAACACCACCCCTCCTCCTTTAATTCCTCTGGTTCTGTCATGTCTAAAACAATGGAACCCCGGAATATTGAGCCGCAAGTCCTGCCCCTCCTGCAAACAAGTCCCACTAATGGCTATAATATCATAATTCCAGGTGCGAATCCACGCTAAGCTCATCTGCCTTTACTACGATATTTCTTGGTGTGCAGAAGTACATCTCTGAACACACAACACATTGAACATTGAAGTGGATGGGCTAGAGCAGCTAAAGACTACACCAGGGTCCACTCCTGTACCTAATAAAGTGGCCACTGAGTGTATGTTCAGTGATGCTGGAAATCAGAAATAACAACAAAATATGCATGTCACGGATTGAAAATTTGAGGTCTCAAGAAGAATCTTCAACATGAAGCACTGACTCTGTTTCAATGGAGCCACTGCTTCTGAGGACTTTGATACCCAGGAAGAAGGTACAGGAGCCTTGGGTCCCACACCACCACGTTCAGGCTACTAAATAATTTCACTCACCTGAACTCTGAAATGATTCCGCAATTTATGGACTCACTGCGTGTCTCTATTTATTTGTTTATTTATTTATAATTTGCATGCTTAGTCTTCTTTTGCACAATAATTGTTTGTCAGTCTTTGTTTGTGTGTTGACTTTCATTGATTCTATTGTATTGTTTTGATTTACTGTGAATGCCAAAGAAAACAAATCTCAAGGTAGTATATGGTGGCATATACGCACTTTGATAATAAATTTACTTTGAACTGTGAACTTTTGATTCTGCACACTTTATTCCAAAGGCTGGTGCAAATGTGAAGCTTTTCAAAAAAATTGGGGTCAACTTGTTTTCACTTAATTGAAGGGTCAATTGAAGTCCTCTCCAGGTTATGAACACCCTAGTTATATACAATCCTATACAGTGCTTGTAAGGAGAGTGAGACGGATTTGCTGGCCGCTGTCAGACTGCAGGCATCTTCTGTCACCTAGGAACTTGGCTCACGGTCGAACTGCAAACTGTCTGGGTTAAGAAAAATTCACAAGAACAAAAACTTGCTGTTACCTGGAAACACCTTGCAGACAGGCATATGAATATATAAATATAGAAGACATCTGATATTTTGGCCTTCATTAGACAGAGCATTGATTTCAAGAGCCACGAGGTAAAGTTGCAGCTCTATATAACACTGGTTAGATCACACTTGGAGTGTTGTGTTCAGTTCTGGTTGACTCATGATAGAAAAGATATGGAAGCTTCGGAGAGGGTGAAGAGGAGATTTACCAGTATGCTGCTTGGATTAGAGGCCATATGAGGATAGGTTGAGCAAGCTTCAGAATGAAGGAGGAAGAGAAGTCATCTGATAGAGGTGTGCAAGAGGATAGTGGTTCAGATTCCACTTGTCTGCCTACAGAAGATCATGAAAATAAATTGGCAAGACAGAATTCCTGACACAGAAGTGCCATCTGCAGCAGACATGCCCACCATCCACATTGCTGTTGTAACATTGTCAGATGGGCAGGCTATGTCACCAGGATGTCAGACAATTGCATCCCCAAGCAGTTGTTCTTTGGGGAAATGTCCACAGGGAAGCGCTCTCGTGGTGGTCAGCGAAAATGATTCAAGGACACGCTCAAGACTTCACTCATGGCCCTTGAGATCGATCACACTTCTTGGGAACACACAGTCTCGAATCGCTCACCCTGGTGCAGGCTTCTCAATGAAGGGGCCACCAAAGCTGAAAAGAATCACAACGCTGAAGCATAAAGGAAACGACAAAAGAATGAGCAGCAGGCACCTCAACTGCAGAACCTTCACCACTTGCCCTATGTGTGGGAGATACTTCCTAACCCAGATTGGACTCAACACTCACCTCTGGACACAGGAGTAACAAACACAGCCACCCACGGATGTCAGTAGTCCTCATTGCTCGCGATGGATGGAAGGATGCGTGCACATACACACCGATAAGCAGATATGGATAGCCAGCACGTTTTTTCCCAGGGTGGAAATGGTTACCATGAGAGGGTGTAATTTTAAGGTGACTGGAGGAAAATACAGGGTGATTATCAGAGGTAGATTTTTTTTTAAACACATGGAGAGCGGTGGGTGCATGAAATATACTGCCAAAAGTGGTGGTAGAAAAGGGAGATACATAAAGGGCTATGTTGGAGGGAGAGGTTAGATTGATCTTAGAGTAGGTTAAAGAGTCAGCACAACTTTGTGGGCTGAAGGGCCTGTACTGTGCTGTAGAGTTCTATGTTCAACATCATGGATGGAAAGTACAGAAATGCTCCTATGTTTCTCTGCTCCCTACTGGTTGAAATCTACTGAAGTAAAACAAAATCAGACACTGCAAATCAGAAATAAACACAGCAAATGTGGATGGAATTGGCACATGGAATTGGCTCAGTGAGAAACAGGGTCAAAGTTTCAGGTCAGTTATGGAAGCATATCGGCAAATACGAGAACTGCCAAGATTGGAAGGCTATGGACCTAATGTAGCAGGTAAATGGGATTAGCAAAAGTGAGTATGATCACAGTGGGACTATTTCTCTGCTGCAGGACTATAACTGACAGCTCTTCAAGCTGAAACATACACTGTGGAGACAAGGGCCTGCAGATGCTGGAATCTGAAGCTACTAACAATCTACTGGAGGAACTCAGCAGGTTGAACAGCATCCATTGGGGGATGGGGTGGTTGAAAAAGTAACTGTTGATGTTTCGGGTAAAAACACATAAAACGGGGCAGAATTAGGCCATTCAGCCAATCGGCTCTGTTCTTCCATTCCATCATGGCTGATTTATTATCCCTCTCAACCTCATCCTCCTGCTTTCTCCCCATAATTTTTGACACCCTTATTACTAGAGAACCTATCAACCTCCACTGTAAATATACCCAATGATTTGGCCTCCACAGACATCCATGGCAATGAATTCCACAGATTCACCACACTCTGGCTGAAGAAATTCCTCATCTCCATTCTAAACGAACATCCTTGTATTCTGACACTGTGCCCTTTGCTCCTAAACCTTAACAATTCCTTTGCTGCTCAACCTGTTGGGTTACTCCAGCAGATTGTTTGAAACATTCACTGTTTTCCTTTCTACAGATACTGCCTGACATGCAAAGTATCTCATTTTCAGTTTCTATCCACAAGATTTAGTAACTCAGTAAAGATTACTAGCTGGTACAGGTGGGTGAGATTCACTCAAGACCAATAACTTTAATTGATGGAATATACATAGTAACCTTTCAGAGGATAACTAACAGCAACAGAGCAATGATCTTGCTGCAATACTGAAGTGTAGCTGCTAAAATCAGATTAACTCTAAAGTTTTACATTTGCTCTAGGGACTTCTCTCATCAACGCCTTTTCAAAAATTTCCCGAGTGGAATCAACAACTATATAAAACTGCACCTTAGTGGCCACACATTACTAGGTACAGCTGCTCATTAATACAAATATTCATCAGCCAATCATGTGGCAGAAACTCCATGCACAGAAGTGTGTAAACATGATCAAGAGGTTCAGTTGTTGTTCAGACCAAACATCAGAATGCGGAAGGAATAATTAAGTGACTTTGACTGTGAAACGATTATTGGTGCCAGACAGGGTGGTTTGAGTATATCAGAAACTGCTGATTTCTTGGGATATTCAAGCACAACAGTCTCTAAAGGTTATGGAGAATGGTGTGAAAACAAAAAAGAAACATCCAGTGAGCAGCAGTTCTGTGAGTGAAAACACCTTGTTAATGAAAGAGGTCAGAGGAGAATGGGCAGACTGGCTCAAGCTGACAGGAAGGTGACAGTAAATCAAATAACCACGCACTACAACCGTGCAGAAGACCATCTCTGAACAAACACGTCGAACCTTGAAGTGGATGAGCTACAGCAGCAGAAGACCACAAACATACACTCAGTGGCCGCTTTATTAGATACAGGTGGTATCCAATATAGTGGCCACTGACTGTACATGACAATGCCAAGGCATTTATCTCTGGTAACTAATCCGATAGAGTGGTGTCAATGTGATGTTCCCTGACTCACATGCATTCTGTTGAAGTACATTATGAAGACAAATTGCAACCTATTAATGTAGCTTTAGCTTTACTGAACTTTTTGACAAGATATCAAGATGCACTCTCCTTAATTTAATTGCCTTTGCAAAAAACAAACTGCGCTCAACATTCGTACAACCCAATGACAAGAGAGCAGCAAAGCATGGTATGTGTTGGGTCTCTCAGAAGGGAATACATTACCTTCAAATGTCCCCTGACAGCAAATATTTAATAGTTTATTTTGGAATAGATACTTATTGTAATGGGGATTTCCACAGGAAACACATCTCTCCAAATGAGAAGCAACACACAAAATTGTGAAAGTTTTCCAGATTATTTTGAATCCCAAGAATACACACGCCAGGTGCTCTCCAGTGCTCTATATTGCTTTCGAAGGGTACCCAGGATGCTGACAGTACATGCAAAAGATCTATGAACAATCTGCCCTCCCTCTTGTCTGCTTGATGTTTTAAATTAAAATTAACATCCACCATCATTTTGCATGGGAAGACCTTCAAAGCAACTGAGCATGGATTGGTAATAATGTCTCCTCAGTAGTCACCCCTAAATTGCAGGAGGCGAGTAGCTGGGTGACTGTCAGGAAAAATAGTGACAGGAGACTCAATAGTCAGGGGAACAGACAGGAGATTCTGTGGACATCTGAATAGTACGTTGCCTCCCAGGTGCCAGGGTCAGGACGTCTCAGATTGCATCCACAGCATTTTGGAGGGGAAGGGAGAGCAGCCAGATGTCTTGGTACATATTGGTACTGTAACGCCCTGGTTCACATCTTTACTGTTATGCTGTGGGTATTTCATTTAGCCGCTCTGTAAGAGCTGTTCGTTCTGCTTTCAGCCTGTTTGGGTTATTGTTGAAGATAAGGAATGATGTGGAAAGTGTGTCATCCAATTAGGTTTTCTTGGTGAGAGACAATAAGGTTGGTCTTGGCTTTTACTCGGGAGGAGATGAAGAGAGAAGACGCTGGGGAGAACCGGTCGTAGTGTACGATCCGGTGGGAGACCGGTTTGTTCAAGATGGATTGCGAGCGACGTTCGGAAGGTGGTGTGGGCATTCACGCTGAATGTGGGCCCAGCACATGAGTGACAGAGAAGTTCAAAATGAGCTCCAAATTGTGCACATTTGATTGTTTAATTAGAATGGGCCCTTTCTTTTTTGGTTTTCTTTACTAACCCTTTGGTTAAGATTCATAAATCTAATTCCTTTAATCGTATGCAGTGTGCTGTCTGTTATTTCATGGCATTAATTTGTGACAGGGTAGCAAATTACACAGCATCCACACAAACTGGGGTTTGGGGTGGGACAAGCTGTCTCAATCTCACGAGTTTGGCGGAACTTGAGAGTGTCTTCCCTAGACTTACGCAGCCAAGGAAACCAGGGGGTTGCAGTACCAATGGCAAAGGAAGGAAAAGCAAAGAGGTCCTGAAAAGAGAATTTAGAGAGCTAGGCAGGAAGCTGCGAAGCAGGACCTCCAGGGTAGTAATTTCTGGATCGCTACCTGTATCACGCACCAGTGAGGGTAGAAACAGGATGGTTTGGCTGAGAAGCTGGTGCAGCGGGCAGGGTTTCAGGTTCTTGGATCATTGGGATTTCTTCTAGGGGAAATATGACCTGTTCAAAAGTAATGATTTGCACCTGAATCTGAGGGGGACCAATACTCTCGCGGGCAGATTTGTTAGAGCTGTTGGGGAGGGCTTAAACTAATTTGGCAGGGGGGTGGGAACCAGAGTGAAGGGACGGATGGGAAAAAAGCAAAGATAGCACGCAGTCAGGCTCTCAGGAAGAGCAGGCAAATGATAGGACAAAATTGCAGTCAGCAGGGCGGGTATCAGGGCATTAGGGATGCAGAATTAAAAAGTATAGCAAATACAGTACTCTAAGTGTTATATCTCCATGCATGGAGTATAAAAAATAAGGTGGGTGATCTTGTTGCACTATCACAGATTGTCATGATGTTGTGGCCATCACTGAGTCGTGGCTGAAGGATGGTTGTAGTTGGGAGTTGAACGTCCAAGGTTACACATTGTATCGGAGAGACAGGAAGGTAGGCAGAGAGGGTGGTGTGGCTCTGCTGGCAAAGAATGGCATCAAATCATTAGGAAGATGAGACATGGGATCAGAAGATGTTGAATCCTTGTGGGTTGAGTTAAGAAACTGCAAGGGTAAAAGGACCCTGATGGCAGTTATATACAGGCCTCCCAACAGTAGCTGGGATGTGGACCACAGATTACATCGAGAAATAGAAAAGGTGCGTCAAAAGGGCAATGTTATGAGAGTTACTGGAGATTTCAACATGGGAAAATCAGGTTAGTATTGGATCTCAAGAGAGTGAGTTTGTTGAATGTCTATGAGATAGCTTTTTAAGCCAACTAGGGGATCAGCTACACTCGATTGGGTGTTATGTAATGAACCGGAGGTGATTTAGGAGCTTAATGTTAGCATTTATTTCAAGGGGAATTGAATATAAAAGCAAGGAGATAGTGCTGAGGCTTTACAAGACACTAGTGAGGCCGCACTTGGAATATTGTCAATAGTTTTGAGAAAGGATGTGTTGCCATTGAAAAGAGTTCAGAGGAGGTTCATGAGGATGATTCTGGGAATGAAGGAATTAACATATGAGGAGCGTTTGGCAGCTTTGGGCCTGTACTTACTGGAATTCAGAAGAATGCGAGAGGATCTAATTGAAATGTAATGTTGAAAGGACTGGATGGGGTGGTTGTGGAGAGGATGTTTCCTCTGGGCATATCCAGAACTAGAAGGCAGCCTCAAAATTGAGGGGCGACCTTCTAGAACAGAGGCAAGGAGGAATTTTTTTAGCCAGAGAGTAGTGAATCTGTGGAATGCTCTGCTACAGACTGCGGTGGAGGCCAAGTCCGTGGGTATATTTAAGGCTGAAGTTGATAGTTTCCTGATTGGTCAGGGCATCAATGGTTATGGAGAGAAGGCAGGTGTATATGGAGTTGAGTGGGATCCGGAATCAGCCATGATGGAATGGCAGAGCAGACTTGATGGGCTGAATGGCCTAATTCTGCTTCCATGTCTTATGGTCTTAAGGCAGAAGAACCTAGTGTGCCAGATGTTGGTGTGAGGGAAGAGAAGTGAGTACAGCTACTATTACAAAGGGGAAGGTGCACAAAAAGCTGAAAGGCCTAAGGGTTCATGTTACCCAGACCAGATGAACTACACCCTGGTGTTCTGAAAGAGGTAGTGGTTGAGATTGTGGAGGCATTAGTAATGATTTTTCAAAAATCATTGGACCAGAGAAGTGCCAGAGAAGTGGAAGATTGTAAATGTCACTCCATTCTTTAAGAAAGGAGGAAGGCAGCAGAAAGGAAGTTATAGATTATTTAGTCTGACCTAAGTGGTTGGGAAGATGTTGAAGTCAATTGTTAAGGATGAGGTGATGGTGTACTTGGGGACATAGGACAAGATAGGACAAAGTCAGCATGATTTCCTTCAAGAAAAATCTTGCCTGATGAACATGCTGGAATTCTTGGAGGAGATTACAAGTAGGATAGATAAAGGGGATATAGTGGATGTTGTATATTTGGACTTTCAGAAGGCTTGGATAAGGTACCATGCATGAGGCTGCTTACCAAGTTAAGAACCCATGGTATTACAGGAAAGTTACTGTCATGGTTAGAGCATTAGCTGATTGGTAGGAGGCAGTGAGTAGAATAAAAGGATCCTTTTCTGGTTGGCTGCCAATGACTAGTGGTGTTCCGCAGGGGTTGTGATGGGACCACTTCTTTTTATGTTGTATATAAATGATTTAGATGATGGAATAGATGAGTTTGTTGCCAAGTTTTCAGATGATACGAAGAGTGGTGGAGGGTCAGGTAGTGTTGGGGAGACAGGAAGGCTACAGAAGGACTTGGACAGATTTGCAGAATGGGCAAGAAAGTGGCAAATGAAATACAATGTTGGAAATTACATGGTCATGCAGTTTGGTGGTAGAAATAAATGTGCAGATTATTTTCGAAATGGGGAGAAAATCCAAAAATCTGAGATGCAAAGGGACTTGTGAGTCCTTGTGCAGAACAACCTAAAGGTTAATTTGTAGGTAGAGTCAGTGATGAGGATGGTAAATGCAATTTTAGCATTCATTTCAAGGGGTCTAGAATACAAGAGCAGGGATGTGATGCTGAGCCTTTATAAGGCACTGGTGAGGGCTCACCTTGAGAATTGTGAACAGTTTTGGGCTCCTCATCTAAGAAAAGATGTGCTGGCATTGTTGAGGGTCCAGAAGAGGTTTACAAGGTGATTCTGGGAATGAAACGGTGAACGTTTGATGGCTTTGGGTCTGTATTCACTGGAATTCAGAAGAGGGAGGGGTTCTCATTGAAACCTTTCAAATGTTGAAAGGCCTAGACTGAGTAGATGTGGAAAGGATGTTTCCCGTGGTGGGGGCGTCTAGGACAAGAGGGCACAGCCACAGTGTCCATTTAAAACAGAAATGCAGAGGAATTTCTTTAGCTGGAAGGTGATGAATTTGTGGAATTTGGTACCACAGGCAGCCGTGGAGGCCAGGTCATTGGGTGTACTTAAGGATTGGATACAGCAACAAAGGTTATGGGGAGAAGGCTGGGAAGTATGGCTGAGGAGGGGAAAGAAAGGATCAGCCATAATTGAAAGGTGGAGCAGACTTGATGGGCCAAATGGCCTAATTCTGCTCCAAGGTCTTATGGTCTTATGGACAATCAATACCAGTACACCTCAAGGATCTGTGCTTAGCCCACTACTCTACTCATGACTGAGTGGCTAGGCGTGGCATAAATGCATCTACAAATTCACTAGTGACAGAACTGTTGTTGGCAGAATCTTAGATGGCAATGAGGAGACATACAGGAGTGAAATGATTGGCTGGTTGAGTGGTATTGCAAAACCAGCCTTGCACTGAACATCAAGAAGACAAAGGAATTGGTTGTGGACTTCAGGAAGGGAAAGTCAGGAGAACACACATTAGTCCTCAGTGAGGGGTCAGTGGTGGAAAGTCTTCAAGTTCCTGATCACCAACATCTCAGAGGATCTCCCTAGGCCCAATATGTTGATGCAATCACAAAAAAGGCATTTGAGGAGAATAGGTTACAAGGTTGGCAAAACATCATGGGCTGTGTTGTACTGTTCTATGTTACATGATTTATGTTAATAGTTCATTCCAAAAGCAAACAGAAATTCAATAGACATTAAAAACTAATTAATTAGAGTAACCATCTTCATTAACATGTAAGCAGAACATGCAGTGCAATAGCAATTGCTAGATCAATAGCACAAAAAGAGGGAAACATACAGAGTGAAAGGGGATTAAATTAAAAGATTAGAAATAAAGATAAAGATTGGCTTTGTCATTTGCACACCAAATCATACAGGCACAGGAATGCCTGACCACCACCTCCCTCTCACCCACTCAGATTCCTCCTTGGATATTTCACCTTTCAACCTACACCTATGACCTCTAGTTCTAGCCTCACCCAACCTGAAGGGAAAAGGCAGCATGCATTCACCCTATCTATATCCATCATAATTTTGTATAGCTCTACAAGATCTAGTGTCACTCCCCTGTGCTGCAGGGAATAAGATCTCTCCGTTAACCTTGGTATGTTCTAATGCTTGCATATAACATGGAAAATACAAATACTCTTAACAAAATTAGGCTGATACCCATCAAGTAAATTAATTGTAGATTCTGAAATGCAAGATAAATTATCCACACTGGCAGATCTGCCATAGCATTCATCAGAGGAGGACACAGAAGGGAAGGTTCATCTGCTAACTTGACCTCATCCTCTGAGGTCACACCTATAGCTCTCCTTGAAAGCAATTGAACAAAGTAGTCATATGTTGGCAACTGTGGTTCCTTGTTAACTCCTCAGACCAGCAGCAATTGTAGCTGCTTCTAAACTATTAGCCCCTGGTCAGAAATTTTAAAAAAACAATTATACAAGGGGTCTGGCTTTGTTAAAAAGACAGTGTTGCATCTTAAGTGGACAAATGGAAGAAAGGCTTGTATCCAATATGACTGTCAGTGTTCAAGATGACAGTTGTAATTGAATGTCTCTTTTACTGGGACTGGTTCAAAAAATTCTATAATGTATTTTTATATATATTTTAGCAAATCACAGTTGAACAAGAAAATTATTTCAGTGAACAAGTAACATCTTGCAAATATTAAAACAGAAACCCAAAGGAATTTGGAACAGCAAATGGCCTCTAATTGACCACAGACCATTACTATTTACAGCAACCACACTTTGTAGTTACAAATGGACAAAGCAATTCAATACAGATTCGCATGGACAGAGGAAATGTGCAGTGTTTGGAAGACAAAACTCTCCTGTCTGGGCAAGGAGAACTGACGGCAACTTGAAACAGCAGTGAGATGAGACGTTGACACATTGCCCTCAGAAGCTCAAATGGTGAAGTCTTGATACTAGCCTGTTCATTTTGCTAGTCCTTCGTAATGTTTTCTCCTGAAGCCCAAGGCAGGAGAGTGAGCAACAGAATACTCTTGGCAGCCTGGAGGCTAGGGTAGTCTGTTGGGAGATGTCCCTACTGACCCTAATCCCTCCAACACTATCTTCCCCATCCGTAACCTAACTGTTGGATCGTTAACAGGTGCACTTCCACACAGAGTGTCCCTAATTCCAGTCTCGTTCATTTTCACACAGAGATGATAACAATAGGCCACAGGTCCAGTCTCCGTCTATTATTTGATCTGTCCTAACTTTGAGGTTAATACAAGATTAACACAAACCTTTCTCTGTCTGTCATACAGGGAGCTCAGTTTATCTTGCGAGTGAGAGGAGGAATCACTCAGGCCTTGGTCATAGGATGTGTTAGCTGAATGCCGACATTTCTTCTGCAGAATTCAAAAAGAGTTTCAAAGTTAAATAGAAATCGAATCTTTATCAAATCCAATATAGCAAACTGCTTCAGAAAGGATTTTATTGATGCTTTAAAAAAATTTCCCTGACTTTCTTATGGCCCCAAACGTTCAGCTAAGATATCAACAGGCCAGATTTCTCCTGTTTCACTGAGGCAGTCACTCAATCCCCAGTAACAGTTAAAACAGGATAAATTCACTCCCCATCTATAATCTGTGTTTGTCAATGGATGTTGCCGATCAGGAGCGTGATCCCTGGATAATTTCTCCATTTTTTTAACCAAAATTTGCAGTCCAATACCCAACTTGACCATCAATGACCAAATGTGTTACAGTGGGTCTACCTTGCACTCTGATTGGCTTGGTCAAACTGAGGGACTGAGGCATGTGACTGGATGTCCCACCAAAAAGGATGCACTTAGAGACACTCAAAGATGAAACTTTGCACAGGTTACATTCAGCATGTGTTATGGCACTGGCATCTGTGGTATATGTGTCCACTACAGCTCAGGACCTCAGAGATGATGCCATGTTCAATTCAGTCGCTAGCATCAACACAAAACACCAGCAAAGAGCCGTCACTGAAGATCGGCCACGAGAGTAAGAGCTAAGTATCCCACCTTCGCCCTCCACTAACACCATCAACTCCCCGAGATCAACAGCAAAGAGATTTCTCCCTGAAAAGGCCAAAGGAACTAGGAAGTCATGAATACCCACCTCAAACAAACAGTGGATAAGAAAGACACAACACAAAATGGCCTGTCAACCCATCACAGCAATACCAGCTCTTTCAAGGACCTGTCCAATTACAAATGTTTGTAGTCCAACACTCTGCTTGGCAAAGCAAATGATCACTCACCCAACAGGGATCAACGGTGGTCTACAGTAGTGGGTGTCAGTGGGGGGGGGGGTGAGGATTTGTGGGTGCAAGACCACCTCTAAGGCATCTCAGTACAAAACTCCAGCTGGAATCCCGCACCGAAAGGACGTGCAGAATAGTTAGAAACACCCGCGTGGAGGAGGTAAAGGACGTTGTCGTGTCATTTTGTAAATGCTCAGGTTGTTCTGCCCAATGTAGGGCCAGCATTTAGTTCTCAACTAGAGTCATAGGGCACTACAGCACAGAAACAAGCACTTCAACCCATCTAGTCCATGCTGAGCAACACACATCAAAGTTGCTGGTGAACGCAGCAGGCCAGGCAGCATCTGTAGGAAGAGGTACAGTCGACGTTTCAGGCCGAGACCCTTCGTCAGGACTAACTGAAGGAAGATTCAAAACATGCATTGGAGCACAGGTTCTGTGCTCGGGGAAACACAAGATCAATCCAAACCCTGTGGCATTGAGGCCATTCCTCATAATTCTGTAGGCCTCTATCAAATCTCTTATTCTATGCTCTTGGGAATAAAGTCATAACCTAGTTAAACTTTCCCTTTACAATTAGCAAATTAAAGCAGATTTTTATAATAATTTTTACTTCTGGGATCATACATTTAAAAATAAAAATTAGTTTGAAAGTAACTATGAAATTGTTGGTGTTATAAAACCCATGCAATTACCAGCTTACTCTGACCAAGGAAAAGGCCACTCCCCCCATCTGACCCTCGCAGCTCATTACAGAGCAATCCAAGCCCCCAAGCCCCCCTCTTCTTTTCCTGTAACTCTCCAACTTATTCTCTCTCTTTCTCATATGCCCACCAGTTTCTCTCTGCTAATTACCAATTACTAAGGGATGATTGGCAGCAGCTAGTTATTCTATCAAAATGTTCTGTGGCATGAGAAATAAACCAAAGTCACAGAAAACATGCAAATTCCACACAGAGAGCACCTGAGGTCAGGATCAGATCTTGATCCCTGATGTTGTGAGGCAGCAGTACTAACTAAATCCCTCATTTGTCACTGCAGACTCATGCAAATTTCTATAGATGTACTGTAGAAAGCATACTAAATGGCTGCATCACCTTCTGGTATGGAGAGGCCATTGCACAAGATCAGAAAAGGCTGCAGTGGGTTTCAAATTCAACCAGCTCCATCGTGGGCACTAGCCTCCCCACCATTGAGGCATCTTCAAAGGGCAATACCTCAAAAAGGTGGCATTCATCATGAAGGCCCCTCACTACCCATGACATGTCCCCTTCTCACAACTACCATCAGAGAAGAGGTACAGGAACCTGAAGACATGTATGCAACATTTTAGAAACAGCTTCTACTCCTCTGCCATTTCAATGGACAATGAACCCATGAACCAATGAGCTGCCTCACAATTTGTGCTCTCTTTTTGCAACACTTTATTTTTTAATGTCTATATATTATAATTTATACCTTATATCTTATGTATTGCACTGTACTATTGCCACAAAACAACAAACTACATGATACGTCAGCGATGATAAACCTGATTCTGACTGTGATTCTTTATGGAAGGGAATCTGCCTGATCTGACCAATACGTTATCATGAGACCATAAGATATAGGATTTATTATCCCTCTCAAACCCATTCTCCAGCCTTCTCCCCATAAGCTTTGACACGCTTACTAATCAAGAACATAGCAACCTTCGCTTTAAATGTACTCAATGATTTTGCCTCCACAGCCATCTGTGACAAGGAATTCCACAGATTCACCGCCCTCTGGCTGAAGAAAATTTTCCTCATCTCTGTTCTAAATTAACATCCCTCTATTTTGAGGCTGTGCCCTCTGGTCCTAGACTCTCCCACTATAGGACACATCTACTCTATCTAAGCCTTTCATTATTCAAGTCTTCAATGAGATCCTCCCAAAATTCTTCTAAACCATTAAGTACAGGCCCGGAGCCATCAAATGCTCCTCATACATTAACGTTTTCATTTCTGGGATCATTCTTGTAAACCTCCACTGGACCCTCTCCAATGCCAGCACATTGTTTTTTAGATAAGGGGTCCAAAACTACTCATCATATTCCAAGTGCAGTTTGATCAATGCCTTATAAAGCCTCAGATTCAGAAACCTGATTGGGTCTTACCTGCCCCTCTCAGTTTTGATCAGAAATTGCCAACACTACCAGCTACTCCCACATCTTAAGAACAAACTTGCTGCTGTGTTTCCTACATTACAGGGGTACTTCTCTGGCTTTAAAGTTTTTTGAGATATTGAAACCATGAACACTTGCTCCTGAGAGAGAAGATCTCCTTTTTGTGATCGTCTGTTAAGCCAACTTACTCGGCCCCACTGCTTTCCAGTGAAGGCACCAAAACATGACCAGTGATGACTTCTGTTCAGTCAAGTGGATCAATCATCCCCACCACGTCCATCTGCCTTGCCGCAATGTTCTCAGTGCAGCCTTCCAACACATTGCAAAACATGCATTGGAGCACAGGTTCTGTGCTCGGGGAAACACAAGATCAATCCAAACCCTGTGGCATTGAGGTCATTATAACTGGCATGTTTCAAACACGGTCCATGCCTCAAATTCCTGACAAGGAGAAGAGGCTAAAATATGAATGAAAGCATGAGGTTCCTACCCCTGATTGACCACTAAATATCTTCTGATAAATACATTGGCACAGACTATGAGGAGCACAGTGGGCGAATGGTCCATTGTCATCTAGTATCTCGGCAGACATGACCATAAAAAGTATGAGATTTTGTAGACCTTAGAAATCTTGAACAACACACACAAAAGAAAATATTGGAGGAATTCAGCAGGTCAGGTAGAGGAGATGTAGTGAAAAACTGGGTGGTGACAGGTGTAAGAGCTAAAAGGCTAAAAAAGAAGGAATCTGATAGGAAAGGAGAGTGGGCCATGAGAGAGAGGGAAGGAGAAGGGGCACCAGAGTGCGAGGATGGGTAGGTGAGAAGGGGTATGAGGAGAAGGGATATAGGAGCAGAAGTTGGGCATTTGACCCATTGAGTCTGCTCCGCCATTCAACCTTGGGCTGATCCAATTCTTCCAGTCATCCCCACTCCCCTGCTTTCACCCCATACCTTTGCTGCCCTGGCTAATCAAGAACCTATCTATCTCTGAATACAGTTGGCCCTCCTTATCCGTGAGGGATTGGTTCCGGGACACCTCGTGGATTCCAAAAAACGTGGATGCTCAAGTCCCTTATTCAACCTGTCGAAATACAGTGGACCTTAGGACCCAGCAGAACCACAGACCTTATTTAACCTGTCTCAGTGCGGTGGACATTAGGACCCGGCGGCAGAGCTCTGAATCCGCAGTGTTTCTGTTCATGAAAATAATCACGATCACGATTGAAAATAAAGTGGAAATAATAAAGCAATCAGAAAGAGGTGAAATGCCATTGGTCATTGGAAAAGCATTAGGCTACAATGTCGGTCAACGATCAGAACAATTTTAAAGGATAAAGTGAGAAAGGCCCTGCTCCGATTAAAGCTACAATTATTACTAAGCAACGCAGTGGTTTAATTATTGGGTTTTGGGGTTTTGGGTTTTTGATCCTCCACATCAACCCGGCAGGGATGGAGAGCGCGCTCAGGAGCAGTCTGTCACTGGATCAAACTCCGGAATTTCCGTTCCCGAGACCGGCGCTGAGACATACATTTCTTAAGTGCTTTATATGCATAGAAAGGTAAAGTATATACTATATACTAAGACAAACGTTTGACTAACTGACACTAAATAATACCGGATGTACCTGTTCCGACTTACTTAGTAAGAGAACTTCCGGGTTTTTTTCGATCTCAATAACCTACGCACATCCTCCCGTATACTTTAAATCATCTCTAGGTTACTTATAATACCTAATACAATGTAAATGCCATGTAAAATAATTGTTATACTGCATTGTTCAGGGAATAATGACAAGAAAAAAAAGTCTGTACATGTTCGAACAACAAGTGCTGGAAGAGCACTTCCGGGTTTTCTCGATTCGCGGTTGTTTGAATTCGCGCATGCGGAACTCGCGGATAAGGAGGGCCGACTGTATGAGGTGCTTCTCCTCCAACTTGAGTGGCCTCATTGTGACAGCAGACCGACACGTTGGAATGGAATGGTGTCGGATTGAAATGAATGGCCTCTGGGAAATCCCACACACAAAAAAAAAGTCCCATGACACACAGGCATTATGGAAGGTGCAAAAACGATTTAACAAGGCTCATAACAGAAAGGAAGAGCTCAAATGTTTAGACAGATACAGTACAGTATGAAGTTACTAAATCTTGAGGATAAATGGAGATGACATTTCTTTTAGCAGAGGGACAGAAAGCAAGAAATCATGAATATAATGGTTACTATAAATCCAAAAAGGCATTCAAGAGATTTTACTTAGAGAGAAGGAACAAGGAATGGTCAAGTGGTATTATTTAGGCCTGTATAATGTATGTACTTTATATCATATATTCTGTATTATTTCAGCCTGTATTATTATAATGTATTCTATATTGTATGCATTCTATTATTTGGGGCTGCGCTATATATGTATTCTAAATTATGTATTCTGTATTATCATGTATTACTTTAAATAATATTTTCTGAATTTAAAAGTAATTTATCCTGCATTATTTGGGCTTGTACTCACTGGAATTTAGAAGAATGAGGGGGAATTTCATTGAAACCTATCTGATGCCGAAAGGCCTAGATAAAGTGGATGTGGAGAGAACAGCTGAAGAGCCTAATTCTGCTCCTATGTCATATGATGCTGAAAAACACCAGCACGCACCGGTAGTACTTATTGTCAGAACTCCATGCTGCATGGTTATTTAAGTTACATGTAACAGTTAATCAGGTGGTTCAAGGCCTCAGGCATTGCTGACATCCGATAGAAACAAAGCAAAAGGGGGAAAATGTAACTGAAGTTAAACAGAACAAATAACTTTTAAAGGCAAAATATTTGGGTTCGTATGTTAGCGTAACATTGCAAAAAATTTTTGCTGCGGTTTTGTCAAATCCCCTTGTGTCTGTATATCAGGCCTCTTAACACTCGTGGCCATCTGGTAGTCTGTATGAAGTGAATAGGAAATGGCCTGGCATTATGGAATTCAAAGATAATAAATGGACTCAGATACAAGCTTCAAGAGAATAAACAGGTTTCACTGCAGATGGTGGGCTATGGCAGTCATTAATCCCGAGGGAACCACGTCGTCGGACAGACACTTTGAAAAATACTCCTGTATATATTCTCAAGTGGCTTTCCTTCCACTCCTTTTAACTACTTCCCCCCCGCCCCCCCAAAATGTGTCAGGATTTATCATCCCGTCCAGCAGCAGGCAAGTAGTTGCCACAGAGTGGTGGAGGAGGGAGACAGGGTGAGAAGGAGGGAGGGAGGGGGAGGAGGAGGAGGGAGAAAATGGAGAGAGTGGGCAATGCGTAGGGAGGGTGCAAGGGACAGTGTAGGGAGTGGCGGACAGAGGGTGTTGGGTGGGGTTTAAGGGAGGGTGCTAGGGACAGTGAAGGATCAGGGGTGGAGGGAACGTTCGGAGGGAGGATGCCAGGGAATGCAGGGGGTGGGGTAAGGTGGAGGGGAGGATGCGAGGGACAGTGCAGAGGGAAGGGGCAAGAGAGAATTCATGTACACAGGGAAGGGGAGAAAGAGAAAATTAATCAAATACACATATGGAAAACAATGAAATTACTTTAAATACAGAAAATTAGTCAAATACGCATATGGAAAATAATGGAGGGTTGTGATGGCAAATGTACATTCTGAGGCTCAGAAGAGAAAGAAATGAATACACATACAACAGGGAGACAGAGTGACGTACACTAAAATGTCCACCAGGACCTTTCATGATTTATGTACATCCTACCATTGTGATTCCAGTTCATTCATTTATCATGTGTACATGGAAACATACAGTGAAATGCATCATTTGCTCTAACAACCAACACAACCTAAGGATGTGCTAGGGTCAGCCTGCTAGTGTCGGCACACATTCCAGCACCAACATACATGTCCACAATGTTCAACAGAGCAACACTAACAACAACCACCACCACCGCAGCAAAATAAGCGCCTTGCTGATGTGATATGTGAAATGCAGCAGCCAATTTGTACCATGAAAGACCCACCCCCCCCCACACCAACAAACAGCAACGTGAAGAGGACCAGTTAAAAGATTCGGGAGTGTCTATCAGGCACGACACTGGAAAGCTCGCCACTTCGCTGTGAATAAATGGCATGGGATGTTTTAATCTTCCCAAGAGACCAGACAAGACCTCAGTTTAACATAACAAATGAAAGATGGCACCTCTGGCAGTCAGATGCTCCCTCAGTGCCGCACTGGAGTGCAAGCATAGATTATTATTCAGAGTCACACCACACAGTATCGGCCAAAGTAATGAATGGATCAGACACAAAGATGCCCAGTTCAGTGCTTGGGGCCAACATTAATCGAGCTTAGGGCTTGACCTCTGGGGAGGAAAAGTCACAATTTTCTCTTCATTGCCATCCAGGGATATCTGAAGGATGAACGAGCAAAAATAGTTTCAATTCACACCTCCACCCCAATCCTTGCAGATCTTAAAATATACAGTATATATGCCCATTACTCTCAGGAAACTTGACCAATTCCAATGCACCACTTTTGACATAAGTGCCAACAATATTTTGTACTCAAAAGATGTGCACAATTGTGTGTCATATAAACTTACCGAGTTTTCCACGAACCATGTTGTGGCCCTGGCTCAGATCAGCTGTTCCATTAAACACTGGTTCTAACCGCGCATAGTCCCGAGCCACCATTCTCAAACTGAACCCAGACTCAACAATGTGAATCCACTTTAAGAATGCCAACATGTAGTCAGCTGGAAGACTATTTTGAGCCAATCTGATGTAGCAAGTGTCAGCTCTTGTGCCTCAGACTGTTAACCTCAGTGGGCCTTGACAACCTCGTACCTCCCTACTTCTGTATCCTCTTCAGTCTTGCAATTCTTCCACTTGTCTGTATTTCTCGCACTTCTATAGAAGAATGAGGGGGGATCTCATTCAAACACATTGAATATTGAAAGATCTATACAGAGTTGATGTGGAGAGGATGTTTCCTATAGTGGGGGAGTCCTGGACCAGAGGGCACAGCCTCAGAATAGAGGGGACGTCCATTTAGAATGGAGGTGAGGAGGAGTGTCTTTAGCCGGAAAGTGGTGAATCTGTGGAATTCATTGCCACAGACAACTGTGGAGGCCAAGTCATTGGGTATATTTAAGGCAGAGGTTGATAGGTTCTTCATTAGTCAGGGTGTCAAAGGTTACGGGAAGAAGGCAGAAGAATGGCTTGAAAGGGATCAGAAATCAGCCATGGTGGAATGGCAGAACAGGATCGATGGGCCAAGAGGCCTAATTCTGCTCCTATGTCTCTATAGCTTTCTTGCCTCTTCCCTACAACTTTTACCGCCCCTCAGTCTGAAAGCACAAATTTCCTGCCTACCTCTTTTGATATCTTTACCCCTCTTTCCTTCTTAAGGTGCTTTTTTGAACCAGGCTAGGTCACCTGCATTATTGTCCCTTTCTTTGTCAGTGCCAATTACCATCACCAACCCTGGGCACTTTGGGGGGGGGGGGGCGGGGGTGGTGGCGCACACGCACACGTGTGTATGTGTGTGTTCATTCAAGTGTGTGCTAACCCTGACACCAATCTATCCAAATATCCAACACTGAAGTGAGTCTAATTCAGACATGATGAGGTTTTTCCAAAACGAAGTGCTACTGCAAAAATAAGGACACACATGTAACAGATAAATCCTGCCAAGCAACTGAAGAGGATAAATGAAGCAGGTAGAGCACTTGATGTGCTCACCCAATGAATTCTAGAGGTGATGCAATGAATAGACAAGATTTTTGGGCCACGCCTGCACCAATTTCCATCCCTCATTTTAGTTTTTGTTGGGTCACCTCAATTAGCATCAATAGCCTAGAACAGGATACAGATCTTAATACTGAATAACATCTAGGCCACTTGAAAGTGTGAACAAAGCTGGAGAGGGTTGCAAACTCAGTCAGCTTCGTCATGGGCTCTATCCTCCCCAGCATGGAAGACATCTTCAAAAGGGAATGCCTCAGAAAGGCAGCATCCAATCAGTGAGGACCCTCATCACCCAGAACGTGCCCTCTTCTTATTACTACCATCAGGAGGAGATACAGGAGCCTGAAGGTAGACAATCAATGTTTCAGGAACATCTTCTTACCCTCTGCCATCAGATTTCTGAACAGACAATGAACTAAACCATGAACAGTATCGCATTATTTTTGTTTTCTTTTGAATTATATTTTTAATTTTTATTTCTTACTGTAATTCACAGTAATTTTTATGTATTGCACAGTACTGCTGCCACAATACAACAAATTTCATGACATATAGTATGTCAGTGATACTACACCTGATCCTGAACAATGGCCTGGGGAAAGTTTAGGATTAGCTGTGATTGACCTTTGATCAGAATGAAAGCCCTTGGCCTTTTAGACAAGGGAATGGAAGATGCCTACAGACTATTCACCAATAATGAGTCACGTCTTCATGTGGAAAGGGGGTGGGAGGGGACACAAGCTGGAAATGATTCCTCCCATCCATCCAACAATCTCTTTGACTCCCTACCAACAGGTAGGAGGCACCACAGCATTAGGACAAGAATTGTTAGGATGGGAAACAGCATCTTCCCCCAGGCCGTGAGACCACTAAACTCCCTGACAACACCCAGGTCTCATCCCATAAAAAGCGCCAGTAGTGTAATACTGTTTACTTTTTGAACCTATGTCATAAATGCAGCTTATTATTGAAATTATTTGTGGCAATATTACTTCATGTGTTGCGTGCGAGTTACATGTACTGTGTTGTGCACCTTGGTCTGGAGGAACGTTGTTTCATTTAAAGGTACATATGTCTATTGGTTGATTGACAATAATTTTGAACTTGAACTTGAACTGGAACAAGAACAGTCTGCTGGACATAGGTCAACTTACCACTTTGTTGAAATGGTACTTGCAATAGCCGCAATACTTCACATTATCGATTTCAGAGCCCTGTTCCTCACACAGTAGGCCTGCCATCTGGGCGCTAGGGAGAAACATATCAGACATTAGCCACACACTCAGATTTCACACCTGTCAAATGTCAGAATACCCCTAGATCAGGGGCCTTCACTCCAGCTCCCTAGCCATGAACTTCCACCTGTTAAGGGCATCACCATAGCAGACAGTAGAGCTGCTATCACACAGCTCCAGAGACACAGGTTTGACCTAAACACCTGGTGCTGTCTGTGTGGAGTTTGCATGTTCTCCCTGCAAACACATGGATTTTCTCCCATATCCCAAAAATCTGCAGGTTCATAGGTTTACTGGCCATCCAATGGAGTTGACAGGAAAATGGGAGATTAGTGCAAAAATATGACTGGCACAGCAGTGCAACACTTCACAGCACCAGTGATCTGGGTTCAATTCCCACTGCTGCCTGGAAGGAGTTTGTACATTCTTCAGAAGACTGTGTGGATTCCCTCCAGCTGCTCTGGTTTCTTCCCACGGTCTGAAGATATATGGGGTGAGAGTTAGTAAGTTGTGGGCATGCAATACCAGCACTGGAAGTATGGTGACACTTGCGGGCTGCCCCCAGCACATCCTCAGACTATGTTGGTCATTGACACAAATGATGTATTTCACTGTATGTTTCGATGTAGATGTGACAAATAAAGCTAATCTTTAATTTAATCTTTTTTTAAAAAATGGGTACTTGATGATTGGCATGAGCTTGATGGGCTGAAGAGTCTGTTTCTGTACTGTGTCTCTAATCTATGACTAATACCTTTAACATGGTGATCACCTTAAAAGGAACATCATAGTCAACACTTCTAAGGAAGGAGGATGCTCTGTTAATAATAAAGTTGACAGTAAGTTGATGCTAGGCCTATTATTTTCAGCTCATTGGAAAATCATTGCATTTTGAAGCGAAATACATGTTCTTACAAACTAGCCTGCACAATATCTAGGGCCATCATAGTAAATATAATGGTGAAGGCACCCAAGAGGAGCATAATTAAACACTAACTCTCAACTGTTCTCATGTCCCAATCAAGTTCACAAAATAGTGGCTTATTGCCCTGAACAGGGAGAGAAGGGAACCAGGGCAGATGCTTAAAGGCAAAGGCAAAGAGAATGTAAGATTATAAACAGAATGCTGGAAATAATCATCAGGTCAATCAGCATCTATGGAGAGAAACACAGTTCAGACCTCTTATACTCTAAAGGATCCCTCAACCTACCCTGTCATGGCCCTTGCACTTCATTTGTCTACCTGCACTTTCTGTGTAACTGTAACACCATATTCTTTCTTTTGTACTACATAGAGAGCATCCTCACATCAACCGTTACTGTCTGGTTTGTTGCAAAATAAATGAAAGCTACATCAAATTGTCAGGTCAGCAGAAAAGGTCACTGGCTGCAGTCTACCATCACAACAGGATGTGTATGGGTCTAGGACAAAGAATTGGGCAGGAAAAATCCTTGCAGACACTACCCACATGGCAAACTGCTTTTTCCAAAAGCTCCTTTCTGGACAGCGCTATAAGGCTGTTAAAACAAAAACTTCATGCCATCATTAAAGTTTCTTCCACCAGTCAGTTAGTCTGATCAACGATTCTAGTTAGCCCCCCTCCCCATTACCCCTCTAACTATTACCTCAATAACTGAACTGCACTGTAAACACTTCAAACCACTTTTTTTATACAATTCCTTCTAATTGTTGAATGTTGGTTTTTTTTGCTGCATGTCGCGCCCTGACCAACACACCTCAATAAATTCCTAATACATGTAAATATATATGGTGAATAAAGTTGACCTTTGCTTCTCGAAGTCTGGAATGAGCTGCCTGGACAGCGTGCAAACAAGAACTTCTCATTGTACCTTGGGTACATGTGACAATAATAATAAACCATCTACCAATATCCTGAAAGTTGATCGACCTAAAAGGAAAACTTTACTTCTTTCTCCACACATGCTGCCTAACGGGCTAAATATTTCCAGCATTCCTTGCTTTTACTCTAGATTTCCAGCACCTGTAGTATTTTACAGTGCAGAAGAGGGAGTAGTGGAAAAAGAATGAAAAAATTGGGATGAAATGTCAGATGGTGAAGAAAGAATGAGGCATAAAAGGTTGAGGAGAATTACTGCCCCAACCAACCAATGATCTAAGCTGATCAGAAATAACACACAATTGCAAAAAGCCAGGGGAACCCTTCAACATAAGGTTACAGAGAAGACAGGTGGGTTCACAAACCAACCAGATAGTGTTTTACAAATGTAGAAATGTTGCTCCTGTAATTGGCAAGCCCAGCCCTCAATATTAATTTTGGCTTCCTTTTAAGTTCTTTATAAATGAACCTTAAACTTGAATCCAGCATTCACATTCCACATTCAGTGGTCAGTTTATTCCACACCACCTGTATCAAAGTCACTTAGATCACATTTCTTCCCCAATCCAATGTTTGGTCTAAACAACAACTGAACCTCTTGATCATGTCTGCATATTTTTATGTTTTGAGTTGCTGCCAAATGATTGACTGATTAGATATTTGCATTAACGAGCAGGTGTACAAGTGTACTGAATAAACTGGCCACTGAGTGTATACTCCTATTACAAACTGCTAAAGGCAAACTATTTCTGGCACAGATCTAAATCATAAAATGTTTTACAAAGGACTGAGATTCACCCAATACACAGAATAAGGTTCTGCAGGCACTAAACTACAGCATCAGATTTTTTTAAAATCCCAGTTGATGGATATCAGTGGCTAATAGAATATTTAATCCCAGGAGTCGATTTATAAATATTTTGGATGTCTCATTCTTGTTAATGTTATTGGAACCATAATCCACAAGCCACATTATTAGTGACAGCAATCCCAGTCACCCAGCTCATTCTTCTTGCACTGCTGTCGCACAACTTTCACAGGACCATAATATATAGCAGCAGAATTAGGCCATTTGGCCCATCAAGTCTGCTTCACCATTCCATCATGGCTGATTTTATTATCCCTCTCAACTTCATCCTCCAGCCTTCTTCCCATAACCTTTGATGTGCTTACTAATCTACAAGAGGTGCAGATATAATCTGCAGAAAGCTATCTCACCGGTGAAGTGGAGATTCCAGGCGAGGGATGCTTGACAGCTGTGGCAAGGCTTGAATGCTACAACTCCCTACAAAATTAAATCAAGCAACATGGGAGATGAGCTCAATGCCTTCAATGCTCGCTTTGACTATCAGAACATGGAGGAACCATCCCGAACTCCCACATCTCCCGACGATCCTGCGATCTCAGTATCTGAAGCTGACGTGCAGGCTACCTTCAGGAGGGTGAATCTGGACCTGACAGGTTACCTGGCCACATACTAAAGGCCTGTGCAGACCAACTGACTGGCATGTTCACCGAGATCTTTAACTTCTCCCTTTGGAGGATCAGGAGCGGAGAGAGTTAGCAACTTTAAATCCTTGAGTGTTACTATTCCAGAGGATTTGTCCTAGACCCAGCACGCAAGTGCAATTGCGAATAAAACATGCAAGAGCCTCTGCTTCTGTAGGAGTCTGCAGAGTTTTGGCATGACATCTAAAACTTCAACAAACTTCTATAGATGTGTAGTGGAGAGAGTATTGACTTGTTACATTATAGCCTGGTATGGAAACACCAACGCCTTTCAACAGAAAATCCTACAAATCATACTGGATTCAGACCAGTACATCATGGGTAAAGCCCTCCCAAGCATTAAGCACATCTACATGAAACGCTGTTGTAGGAAAGCAACATCCATCATCAAAGATCGTCATCACTCAGGCCATGCTCTTTCTCACTACTGCGATGAGGTAGAAGGTCCAAGAGCCTCAGTACTTGCACCACCAGGTTCAGGAACAGTTAATACTCCGCAGCCAATTATTTCACTTTAAGGACTCTTTATCTTGTTATCTCATGTTCTTGTTATTTATTGCTATTTACTTATATTTGCATTTGCGCAGTTTGTTGTTTTTTGCACGCTGCTTGACCTTTCATTGATGTTGTTATAGTTACTATTCCATAGATTTGCTGAGTATACTCAGAACAAAATGAATCACAGGGTTGTATATTGTGACTTATATATACTTTGATAATAACATTTATTCTGAACTTTGAACTTTAATCAAGAATCTATGTGTCCCAGAACACATTCTATACAATCAGGAAAGCTCACCAACACCACCACTTTCTAAGGAGGCTGAAGGGAGCTGGACTTTGTACATCTATACTCACGTCCTTCTACAGAACCCCAAATTGCCAAAACCCATATCCATTTTCCAACTGTCCTTCGGAGAAGAAGAGCTGCCATCCCTACCAGGTCTGCTCAGTAGAGAGCATCCTAACAAGCTGTATCACTGCTTGGTACAGAAACTGCACTATGGTGGACAGGAGGTTTCTACAACAGGTAGTCCAAACTGTCTACAGCATCGCTGGCACCAGCCTTCTCACCATCAAGGACATATATACAGAAAGGTGCTGGAAAAAGGCCAGTAACATCATGAAGGATTCCACACACCCTGTTCATGGACTATCTGTCCCACTCCCATCAGGGAGGAGGCTACATAGCATCCATGCCAGGACCACCAGACTTCAAATATTTATATTTATTGTGCGCTTTTTTAACAATTGTGTTCTCTAGCTTTTTATGATTTTTGGTGCTGCCTTGGATCCTGAGTAACAATTATTTCATTCTTTACACTTGTATATTGGAAATGACATTAATCAGTCTTCAATCTTGAATCAACCTCTGCTTTAAATACACCAAATAACTTGGCCTCCACAGACATCTGTGGCAATGAATTCCACGGTAACGTAGCGGTTCGCATGACGCTATTACAGCTTGGAGTGTTCCAGAGTGTGGAGTTCAATTCTGGCACCATTCTGTAAGGAGCCTCTGTACTGTGGAACGCATGGGTTTTCCCCGGCTGCTCCAGTTCCCTCCCACAGTCTAAAAACATACTGGATAAATTACTTGGTCATTGTAAATTGTCCTATGATTAGGTTGGGATTAATTGGGCTTGAAGGGTCAGAAGGGGCTACTCTGTGCTGTATCGCTAAATAAATAAACAAAATTAATGACTACATTTTGTCTTGAGATGGTTGGTGAGTTGTTCTGAAGGGGGGTAATTCAAGTGCTGCAGAATAACAACCATTCTTTCCCAGGACAGACATGAAGATAAACTCTGCACAATAGAATGGTAGAATCCCAAATTGCCAAATCCCACATCCATTTCCCAACTGTCCTTCAGAGAAGGAGAGCTGCCGTCCTTACCTGGTCCAGTCCCATACCAAATGGTGAACTCTTAAAGGACACGTAAATTGAGCAGCACAGAAGCATTGTGGTTAGCACAATGCTTTACTGCACAGGCTTTAAGATTGGGTTCAGGATTCCTAGCACTGTCTGAAAGGACTTTGTACAATCCCCTCATGACCACGTGGGTTTCCTTCCACATACCAAACATGTATATTTAGCGTTAGTGAGTTGTGGGCATGCTATGTTGACGGCGGAAAAGTGTAGCGACACTTGCAGGCTGCACAGCACAATCCTCATCGATTTGATTTGATGTAAACAATGCCTTTCACTATATGCTTTGATGTTCATGAGACAACTGAAGCTAATCTCTCTGAAATGATCTAGAGTCCAACATGTCGGAGCATTTAGGAATGGGCTATAAATATTGGCCTTACCCTGTCAGCCTACAGGTAGCTTAAGTATAAATTGAAAATCTTCTCACTGTAACACAAGTTCACACACTGAAATCACCAAACATCAGCTGAGGTATTACCTATGGAATGCCCATGGAAATGAGTTGAAACACTTCTCCTTAATTTACTTCCCTGGATGTGGGCACAATTGGCATCATAATCACAAGAGATTCTGCCCATGCTGGAAATCCAGAGAAGTATCTGCAGAATCTCTTGTGTTCATGATTTGCTGCTCCACTGCAGAGTCTCTTCGAGGTATCCCTGAAGAAGCTTACACCTTTTTGACGGGAGTTCAGTGAGACCCTCTCTTACTGCCCCATCCCATGATCTCTGCTGCCCGCTGACTCTTTGATCATGTGCTCACCCAAACTCACTAGCTCAGCCACATGTCCCTCCTGGGTCCTTCTTCCCACCGCCCCCATCTTCTTACTCTTGTTTCTTCCCCCTTCCTTTCCAGTCTATATGAAGCGTCTCAACCCAAAACATCAACTGTTTATTCCTTCCCGTTGATGTCTAACCTGTTGAGTTTCTCAGGCACTTTCTGTGTAACTAGCATCCTGTCATTTACTGCTCATTCTCAATTGCCCTTGAGAAGGTGAACCTCTGCAGTCCTTCTTTTGAGGGTGTTCCCACAGTGCCTTTGGGGAAGGTTCTAATATTTAGACCCAGTAATGAATTGTGATAAATTCCCAAATTAGGAAACTTTCATTTGGAGAGGATCTCACAGGTAGTGATGCTCCCATACACTTAGCTGCTCTTGTCCTCTTAATGGTACAGACTGCAGGTTTGGTGACTGTCAGAGTAACCTAGATGAGTTATATCCCCAAGTGGAGGTCTTTTTATGCCACAGACTCATTAGTGACCAGCTTGGCCAGGTCCAGGAGCAAGCTGACTAGATCCCCCCGAGCAGACCTCTCTACTCTGAACTTGGTGACTGTAGATCAGGAGAGTAGGGCTGATGTATAATCGAAACTTGAGGAGCAGCTCCTTCAGATACTCGGAGAGGCTGGAACCCCTCACATTCCATATACACATTGCTAGCTAGTATATGGTTCCCCTGAACACTGGGGATCTGGGGTGGAAGGTGTCAAGAGTGCCGTACGGCAATCTGCTCACTGACTGCCTACCCATCTGTCCTTTCTACGGATGGGAAGAGTCAGTGTAACCCCCATGTGCATATGGAATGTGAGGGGTTGCAGCCTCACTGGGTATAGAGAGGAGAGGCCTACTTGCGGGATCTCCTGGCCAGTTTGCTCCTGGACTTGGCCAAGCTGGTCAATCGCAGATCCAGGCAGCAGGCTGTCAAGGGCTCTGCCCAAGCTGATTGCTTGCCCCTCTTCCTGAGTTATGTCTGTGCCCAGGTGTCCTTGCAGAAGGTGCAAGTGGTCTCTATTGGTGGAATTCCAAGAACGGTGAACCTCTCAAGGCCCACCAATGCCCTTGAACATGACTGCAAGAAAGTGAATCTCAAGGTAGTATACGGCAACATATATACTTTGAAAATAAATTTAATTTGAATTTGAATATGTTGTAGACAGCAATGATGGCATTTTAATTTGAAACTGTAAATAGTTTCTGAAGCCCTGATTTACTGTTTAATGCCTAGCTTTTTAAAAATTTTATTTAAAGATACAGTACAGAGCAGGCACTTCTGGCCCAATGATCCGTGCTGCCCAGCAACCACTGATTTAACCCTAGCCTAATAGAACAATTTACTACGACTAATTAACCTACTAACCAGTATGTCTTTGGACTGACAGAGAAAACTGGAGCCTTCAGAAAAAAACCTACACACACACGGGAAGGACATAGAAACTTTATTACAGAGGATGCTAGAATTGAACTCCGAATTCCAATGCCCAGCGGTAATAGCGTCGTGCTAACTGCTACACTACAGTGGCGCTCCACATTTGGTGAATAAACTTTTGTTAAAAAATATGAGTATTGTCACTTTGTAGATGGTACACATAGCAGCAGTTGCAGAGTGAAAGATTGCTTAGACAGGTGAATGAGGTGTGTCAATCCAGCCTTGTCCTGGATGGCACCAAGGTTCTTGGGAGTTATTGCAGCTGCACTCATCCAGGTAAGCAGAGGGTAATCCATTACACTCTTGACTTGTTTGCTGGGGACATTGAAGATGCTTCAGGGTATTAGGAGCATTAGGGTCAGAGAGTTATGGGCATGATATGTTGGTGCTGGAAACGTGGTGATGCTGATGCTTGCAGGCTGTCCAGCACGATCCTCACTGATATGATTTTATGCAAATGATGTACTTCACTATGTGCTTCATGTACAAATAAAGCTGATCTTTATTCTTAATCTCTCATTTCAGGATTCCCACCTCCTGACCTGCACTTGAAGCTGCATTATTTTCAGCTGGTCCAGTTGAGTTTCTGGTCAGTGGCAACCCCCAGGATATCACAGTGGGGGCACCTCATTAATGCCACTGAATAGCCACAGTAGATGATTACACCATCTCATGGCCATGATGGTCATGGCCTAGTACCTTTGTGGCAGGGGTGTTACTTTCCACATCAGTCCCTAACATCTGTGGCTGTGGCCTGTTCCATTCACCATGAGGCACAAGAATTTGCAGATGCAGAGATCTAGAGCTCCACTCAAAGCACTGGAACAACTCATGGAGTTGGGCTGCATCTACAGGGGGGAAGTATACATTTGATGTTTTGTATCAAGACACTTCATCTTGGACTGAAAGACGAGAGAAAATCATCTCTTTAAAAAGGATGGCGCAAGAACTGGCAGGTGATTTGAGGATCCAGCTGAGGGGTGAGTGGGAATGGCATCAGAAGGTGGGAGATGTTTGTTCATAGAAAACTACAGCACAGTGCAGGTCCTTCAGCCCACGATCTAGTGCTGAACTTACAACCTACTCTATGACCAATCTAACCCTTCCCTCCAACATAGCTCCCCATTTTTCCACCATCCACATGCCTATCCAAGTCTCTTAAATGTCCCTAATGTATCTGCTTCTACCACCACTGCTGGCAGCATGTTCCCCCACCCACCACTCTCTGTGTAAAAAAAAAATGACCTCAGGACCATTCACCTTAAAGTCCAGTGCTGATGCCACTGCACCACCGGCCAGCCCGGCATTCCTACCCACCCTATAATTTTCCAATCACATTAAAATTAAAATCATCTTCATATTAGCCATTTCTGCCCTGGGAAAAAATCCATCTATGCCTTTTACCATCTTATACACCTCTATTAAGTCTCCTCTCATCATCATTTGCTCCAAATGGAAGAGCCCTAGCTCACTCAAACTACTCTCATAAGACATTTCCCCTTCCACCTTTTGCTGTGGAATGGCTTGGATACCACAGTGGAGGTTGGTAACAAATTCCTGGAAACAGTCAACCTGAGAAGGAAATGCCCTATTCCCCTCATTTGAAAGACATCAAAAGAAGGTAGAGTAGGTTCCACCACTCATTCTGGATTTTTGAGGGGATAAAGATGACAGCTATTTTGCTTCTTGCTGTATAGAATCCACACTGTGACGTTGTAAATAGCTCTTCAGTTGCTAGGAAGAGATAATCGAGGAGGATTCTTTCAATGGTGACCTCCAAAGCAGAGAGAACTCTCATCAATTAGACTTCTCTCCTGTTTTGGACACAGTCATGATTACAGCTTCTCTGACATCCTCTGGAATGCTTTCCTCTTCCCAGGTCAGGGAGACGACATCTTAAATTTGCATAACAAATATTTTTTACACTAACTTTTAGTGACTTGGGGCAGCCTGGTAGCATAGTGGTTGGTGTAACACTATTACAGTGCAAGTGACTGGGGTTCAATTCCTGCTGCTGCCTGCAAAGAGCTTGTACGTTCTCCCCGTGACCATGCAGGTTTCCTCTGGGTGCTCTGGTTTTCTCCGCATTCCAACAGCATGCAGGTTAGTAGATTAATGAGTGTAATTGGGCTCAATGAGCTGGAAGGGGCTGTACCATGCTATATCCCTAAGTAAAAACAAAAGAGGGGCAAGGAAACCAGTGAACATTTGGAGATAAAAAGGAGGATGCTAAAATTCAGATTTTGCAGGATCAGGAATCAACATTGTGAATGGGCAAGTGTGAGATGATCAGAGGAACAGAGGGACAAATTAAGTGATACCCATACTCGATTCAGCTGGATGAAGGTCTCTGAGTTCAAATTTCCGGTTTCTCCACAGAGGGTATAAAGTAAGTAGTCCTACTGACCATCTGCCATTAAATTTTTATGGCCTATGACCTACCTCACTAAAATCTCTTACCGGCAAAACACTTGGGATTCTAAAAAATATGCTGAAAAGGACAGTACAGCAACAGAGCACCTGGACCACTAGGTCAGACTGGGTGTTCTAGTCTTCTTACTTCAAATCAACCCTTTGGTTTGTCTTTTTTGCTCCTTGCTCCTTTTTTTAAAAAAAAGACAAGCTGGACAAATTGTCCTGGTACTACTACTCATGGTAGAGGGCTCTAGAACTTAAGAACAAAAATCTATCTTCAATCCCTTTTGGATTCATTTTCAGCCCTTTCATTTTGGGATTCTCCCACAACTGAGAATCCTTCTTTTCACAACTAATTTTTCCAATACCAGGAGATTCTCTCCATCTTCAGGAAACATTTAAAGTAATCCTGTGGCTCTCTAGTTAAACTCAGCCCTAGGTTGTGTTGTCAGCTTCAGGTTTGTGGAACAGGAACTGGGCTTTGTGGAATTGAGAGAAGTTCTGGGAAACTTTGGAAGATCTTCTCACCAAGTGACATGGAACGCCTGCCGACACCCATGTCGGTTGCAAGTCATACAAGCTCCCGTTGCCGCCTTGCTCTCTCGTCCTTGTTCTTCACAGAGATAACAGGTCTAAATCCAAAAGGAAAAAGATGGACACGTGTTAATGTGTGCTTCGAACACACAATAGTTTCTTGCTCACACTGCAGATTCCATTCCCACTTATTCAGGACAATCATTAAAACCATCATCTTAGAGTGTCTCATCCAACATGCAGCAAGGATCAGAGACACATGTGATTCTGAAAATTATGGAAATCTTGAGCAACACACACACAAAACGCTGGAGGAACTCAGCAGCCAAGCAACATCTATAAATAAATAGTTGATGTTTGGGCTGATACCCTTCAACAGGATGGAAAAGGAAGCCACAATAAGGTGGTGGGGGGAGGCACAGATTCCTCCTTCTTCAGTCTTTTACCTCTTCCACATATCACCTCCCCGTTTCATACTTCATTCCCCTTCCCCTACCCACCTTACCCCTCATCTGATCTCAACTATCGGCTGCCAGCTTGTACTCCTTACCCGTTTCTGGCTCCTATCCTTTTCTTTCTAGACTTGATGAAGGGTCTCAGCCCAAAACATCAACCGTTTATTCCTCTCCCGGTGAAATCCTCCAGTGTTTAGTGGTTGATACAGCAAGGATCTCCTCCACCAAATATTGGCAAGGCTAAGGGTTTGATCTCCAAGAGTAAATTCCAAAGTCAGTGAAGCTGCTATCAAAGCTGACCTTACTCTGCAGATACTTGGTATTATACCTAACTCCAAGATGTGCTTTGATCCAGATATTGCGCACTAGTACCACCTTAACAATATCCACTGCTGCTCACACACTGATCTACACCATTGCTGCCAGCTTCACTTGTTCTCCAATCTGAACTTGAGCTTTTCCAATCTTCCCCACTGATCTCCCTCTGGTACTTAGCCCTACACACAGGACCTGCCCTACACCACTTCCCTCACCACCATTCAGAGCCCAAAACAGTCTTTCCAGGTGAGGCAAGAATTCACCTGTGAGTTTGTCAGGGTTGCCCACTGTATCTGGTGCTCCTGGTGTGGCCTTCCCTACATCAGTAAGAACTGACATGGATTGGGGGACCGCTTTGTCGACCGCCTTCACTCCATCTGCTCCAAAAGGAGGGCTTTCCCGGCAGCCATCCATTTTAATTCCACTTCCCATTCTGGCATAAAACCATAAGACCATAAGATTTAGGAGCAGAATTAGGCCATTTGGCCCATCGAGTCTGCTTTGCCATTTCATCATGGCTCATCAATTTTTCCTCTCAGCCCCAATCTCCTGCCTCACACACCCCCCCCCGCCCTCGGTATCCTTTCAGACCCTGACTAGACATGAATCTATCAACCTCTACCTTAAATATACATAAAGACTTGGCCTCCACAGCTACCTGTGGCAAAGAATTCCACAGATTCGTCCCTCTCTGGCTAAAGAAATTCCTCATCTCTATTCTAAAAGGGCATCCCTCTATTCTGAGGCTGTGTCTTCTGGTCTCAGACACTCCCAACATAGGAAACATCCTCTTCACATCCACTCTATCAAGGCCTTTCACCATTCGATGGGTTTCAATTAGGTCACCCCTCATTCTTCTGAATTCCAGTGAATACAGGCCCAGATCCATCAAACGCTCTTCATATAACAAACCGTTCAATCCTGGAATCATTTTAGTGAACCTCCTTTGAACCCTCTCCAATTTCAGCACATCTTTTCTAAGATAAGAGCCCAAACCTGCACACAATACTCCAAGTGAGGCCTCACTAGTCTTTCATAACGTCTCAACATTACATCTTTGCTTTTATATTCTAGTCCTCTTGAAATAAATGCTAACATCGCATTTGCCTTCCTCAACACAGACTCAACCTGCAAATTAAACTTTAGGGAATCTTGCACAAGGACTTCCAGGTCCCTTTGTACCTCAGATTTTTGTATTTTCTCTCCATTTAGAAAATAGTCATTATTCAAAACCATTGAAATAATATCAAAAATGTCTTCCCAATATTTTTTCAACAAAGGACATGACCAAAACATGTGAGTTAAAGAACCTATCTTGGAATGACATCTATCACAAATAGGATTTATATAAGAGTAATAACGAGATAGTTTATCTTTGGACATATGAGCCCTATGCACTACTTTAAACTGTATCAACGCATTCTTAGCACATATAGAGGATGAATTAACTAATTGAAGAATTTTTTCCTATTTTTCAATCGGTATAATAATCTTAAGTTCTCTGTCCCAATCAGTTTTAATTGTAACCTCACCCAATTACTGCTATTTTTGGGCTACTAATGATAGAATTAAATCAGTTAACCTCTTCAGCTCATCGGATGATTACATTTCTTACTTTAGTGGCTGAATTGGAAAGATATTAACCCCCCCCCCCACTATATTTCACTGGTTCTCACAAACTCTGTTGTGTTTAAATTTGAAAAAAATTAGAAGTGTGGTTTATGATCCTTCCATTAAATTCGAAAAGGCTTGGAGGCCATTTATTCAGCATTTTCATATGATGTAATTTGACCATTTCCAAACTTATTTTTTTTCTCTGTAATATTGGTTAGGAGGAACGGAGTCGCCGACACTAAGGTTTTTTCATTTCTCCCATTTTTTGTGATGTTAATATAGCCCAGTTCTTTTTTTTTAGTTTAGTTAATTAATTCTGTTTAGATCAGTTTTTTTGGGGGGGGAGGGTTATTTTTTTTTCCTTTTTCATGATTTTTGTCTTGTTATTTCTCTTTGTTTTGTATTATTCATTGATATCCTTTATGATTGGGAGTTTTGTCAATCATTTCTTTAGTTTTATATCTACTCATGTTAATTATAACAATGTATTCCCAATAACTTTGTATTACTAATAAATATGTCATGTTTATATTTTGTGAAATTAATAAAAAGATTGAAAAAGAAAATAGTCAACCCTTTCACTTCTTCTACCAAAGTGCATGACCAGACACTTCCCGACACTGTACTCCATCTGCCACTTCTTTGCCCATTCCATTAATCTATTGAAGTCTTTCTATAGTGTCTCTACTTCCTCGAAGTTAACTGCCCCTCCACCTATCTTTGTACCGTCTGCAAACTTTGCAACAAAGCCATCATCCAAATCATTGACATATAACGTAAAAAGAATTGGTCCCCAGATCCCTGTGGAACACCAGTAGTCGCTGGCAGCCAATCAGAAAAGGCTCCCTTTATTCCCATTCTTTGCCTCATGTCAATCAGCCACTGCTTTATCCATGCTAGAATCTTTCCTGTAATACCATGGGCTCATAGTTTGTTAAGCAGCCTCATGTGTGGCACCTTGTTAAAGGCCCTCTCAAAATTCAAGTACACAACATCAACCTTTGTCTATCTTTCTAATTATTTCTTTAAAAAATTCTAACAGATTTGTCAGGGAAGATTTTACCTTTGTGGAAACCATACTGACTACGGATTATTTTATCATGCACCTCCAAGTACTCCGAACCCACATCCTTAACAATCAACTCCAACATCTTCCCAACCACTGAGTTCAAACTAACTGGCCTACAAGTTATTTTCTTCTGCCTCTCTCCCTTCTTGAAGGGAGGAGTGACATTCGCAATTTGCCAGTCGCCTGGAACCATTCCAGAATCTAGTGATTTTTTGAAATATCATTACTAATGCCTCCACAGTCTCCTAAGCCACCTCTTTCAGAACCCTGGGGAGTACATCAACTGGTCCAGGTGACTTACCTACCTTCAGACCTTTCAGTTCCCCAAAAACCTTCTCCCTAGTAATGGTATCTTCACACACTTCATGATCCCTAACAGCTGGAACTTCCACCATACTGCTACTGTCTTCCACAGTGAAGACTGATGCAAAATACTTATTCTGTTCATCCGCCATTTCCTTGTTGCCCCATTACTACCTCTCCAGCATTGTTTTCCAGCAGTCTGATATCCACTCTTGCCTCTCTTTTACACTTTATGTATCTAAAGAAACTTTTGGTATCCTCTTTAACATTACTGGCTAGCTTACTTTCATATTCTACCTTTACCTTCTTAGTGACTTCTTTAGTTGCTTTCTGTTGGTTTTAAAAAGTTTCCCAATCCTCTGACTTCCCACTAATTTTTATTCTGTTGTATGCCCTCTCTTTGGCTTTTATGTTGGCTTTCGCTTCTCTTGTTAGCCACGGGTGTGTCATCTTGCCTTTAGAATACTTCTTCCTCTTTGGGATGGATATATCCTGTGTCTTCCGAATTGCTTCCAGAAATTCCAGCCATTGCTGCTCTGCTGTCATCCCTGCCAGTATTGTTTTCCAATCAATTCTGGCAATGACTCTGTATTCCCTTTACTCCACTATAATACCGATCCATCTGACTTTAGCTTCTCCTCCTCAGATTTCAGGGTGAATTCAATCATATTGTGATCACTTGACCCTAAGGGTACTTTTACCTTAAGCTTTCTGTTCAGCTCTGGTTCATTCCAGTCCGATCCACAACACCCAATCCAGAACAGCTGATCCCCTTGTGGGCTCAACCATGAGCTGCTCTAAAAAGCCATCTCGCAGGCGTTCCAGAAATCCCCCCTCTTGAAATCCAGCACCAACTTGATTTTCCCCAATCCAGAGTCCCCATTAAAAGTGTTCATCCCCTTGGAAGTTAACATGTTTTATTGTTTTATAACATTGACCTCACAATGGATTTAATTTGGCGTTTTTGACACAGATCAACAGAAAAGGACTCTTTCATGTCAAAGTCAAAACAGATCTCTACAAGGTGAACTAAATTAATTACAAATAAAAAACACAAAATAAGTGACTGCATAAATATTCACCCCCTTTAATATGACACACCAAATAATCACTGGTGCAGCCAATTGGTTTTAGAATCACATAATTAGTTAAATAGAGATCACCGTGTGCAGTCAAGGTGTTTCAATTGATTGCAGTAAAAATCCACCTGCATCGGGAAGGTCCAACTACTGGTGAGTCAGTATCTTGGCAAAAACTACACTATGAAGACAAAAGAACACTCCAAGCAACTCTGCAAAAAGGTTATTGAAAAGCACAAGTCAGGAGATGGATACAGGAAAATTTCCAAGTCATTGAATATCCCTTGGAGTACAGTTAAGTCAATCATCAAGAAATGGAAAGGATATGGCACAGTTGTAAATCTGCCTAGAGCTCAAAACCTGAGTGACCGTGCAAGAAGGGAACTAGTGAGGGAGGACCTATGACAACTCTGGAGGAGCTACAAGCTTCAGTGACTGAGATGGGAGAGACTGTGAGTACAACAACTGTTGCCCAGGTGCTTCACCAGTCGCAGCTTTATGGGAGAGTGGCAAAGAGAAAGCCACTGTTGATTAAAAAAAACTCGCATGAAATCTCAGCTAGGGTTTGCCAGAGGCATGTGGGAGACTCTGAAGTCAGTTGGAAGAAGGTTCTATGGTCTGATGAAACCAAAATTGAGCATTTTGGCCATCAGACTAAACGCTATGCTTGGCACAAGCCAAACATCGCACATAATCAAAAATACACCATCCCTACTGTGAGGTATGGTGGTGGCTGCATCATGCAGTGGGGATGTTTCGCTGCAGCAGGCTTGCGAAGGTAGAAGGTAAAATGAATGTAGGGAAATCCGGGAGGAAAACCTGATGCAGTCTGCAACAGGACCATGACTTGGGAGAAGATTTGTTTTCCAGCAAGACAATGACCTCAAGCATAAAGCCAAAGCAGCACAGGATTGGCTTAAAAACAACAAAATTAATGTCCCGGAGTGGCCCAGTCAGAGTCCAGATCTCAATTCAATTGAGAATTTATGGCTGGACTTGAAAGTGGCTGTTCACTCATGATCCCCATGCAATCTGACAGAGCTTGAGCAGTTTTGTAAAGAAGAAGTGCAAAATTGAGAGGGAGGGGAGGATATAGACAGTGAATTATGTAAACACACTCCAGCAGGCAGGATCTCTAAATATTCCTGGATATAATGTGTTCCGAAAAATGGGGAAAGTAAAAAAAAAAGTAGACGGTGAGGTATTGGGGTGAGGACAATCATGCAGCATTGAACTGAGGGTCACCCATCACCCGCTTCTGGTGCCCCTCCTCCCACAGTCTACTCTCCTCTCCTATCAAAATCCTTCTTCTTTAGCCCTTTACCTCTTTCACCTAACATCTTCTCAATTCATCCTGCCTACCTCACCCACCCACATAACCTGGTCTCACACATCACCTGTCAGCTTGTACTCCTCCCCTTCTCCCCACCACCTTATTCTGTCTTCTTCCCCTTTCCTTTCCAGTCCTGATGAAGTATCTTTGCCTGAAACATTGACTGTTTAGCCCTTTCCATAAATGTTGCCTAACCTGCTGAGTTCCTGCAGGATTTTGTGTGTGTTGCTCTGCAGAATCACTTGTGTTTCCAATGTATTCCCTTTCACCCATTAACTCTAAAATCACTGCTTCCAGTGGTATTAAAATTCTCAAGGCACAAGAGACTGCAATGCTGGAATCTGTAGCAACACACAAGATGCTGGAGGAACTCATCAGCTCTGTGGAGAGAAATGGTTTGGGTCCCTTGACTTCGATTGATCAGAAGTAGGATCTCAACCCAAAATAGATGCTGCCTGACTGACTGAGTTCCCACAGCATCTACTGTAGTGTGGGTTGAGTGCCCCATATCCCAAAATCTAAAAACCTCAGAAATCCAAATTTTTCTACGTCACAAATGGGAAATTCCATTAAGAAGCTGGGAAGGTTCCCTGGTGATGTGCAGGTCACTGCACACCACAGACAGTTCTAAGAAGTGACCTCGCACACCCTGATTGGGGTCCTGTTGCCGCCAGTTTGTTTTCAGCAGTTTTCATAGTCAGACCTTTATGCATTACTCACAGGGAATGCCATGTGTTTTGCGCTTATTCTCTGTTCTGTGCTATGAACATATTGTTCAAAATGTCAAAAAGGCCTGCAGTTACCCCTATGGGTAATAGTGAAAAGAAAAAGTGGAAGCATTTATCTTTCTCAATAACACAGTTGGAAAAACTTATCAGCAGTGTAAGTGTGAAGCATCTGACAGATGAGTATGGTGTTGGAAAGACCACCATCTATGACCTGAAGAAACAGAAGGACAAACTGTTAAAGTTCTATACTGAAAGTAATGAACACAAATTAATGAAAAATAGAAAAACAACCTCTGGCCTATGAATATGTTCAAGGATGACGACGAACAGAGTGCTGAGTTTGAAGGATTACGTATGTCAAATGAAATGTTGGAACTCCTTACATAATCAAAAGGGAAACCTTCAGAGTCTGTCAATAAGCTGGAGGAAGTGGATATTGAAGACATTTTTAACATCAATAATGAGATTCCAGTTGTTCATTCAATGACTGATGGTGAAATAGCTGAAATGGTTATGAATCAAGGAGATCATGATATTAATAGTGAAGATGAAGATGTTATTGTTAATACAGTAGAAAAGTGCTCATAGACAACATGGTGAAAATATATGATGGACTTATTGGTTGGAGCAGTAGGCATTCATAACAGAACAAGAGGTCATGTTGGTTATAAAATCAAAGAAAAATTGTAAGACAAAATCCCTTGTTAATTAGGCAGACAACACAGAAAGAAACATTTTTTAAAAAATCATCTAGCACAGAGCCTCCACATCCAAAGAGCATCCACTTCCAGGTTCCTCAACTGCAATAATGTACCCGCTCCCTCAAGCTTCTCAGACCTGACATAGTTGTCGTGTTTGGTGCTGCATTTTTCTTTTGTAAATGAAGAACATCACATATTTTTGGTAATAACAAAACTTTTGCACAAAATCTGAATTTCACCTCTAACTAAAATCTCAAGTTTGAGTATAACATGACCAGCGTCATTACTGCATTAAAAATAAAATGTTAACTTTTTTCAGTTTTCATTACAACTACCTGTAATTAAATTCAATCTTTTAATACCTTACATAAAGCCTCAAAAAAGTAAAATAGAAATGCAATGTACTGTAACATTTTCATCAAAACACGGCATTCTAGGTGGAGACTGAAAGCCTGCCATTGTCTGTTGTTGTTCAACAGCTGATTCAGGTATCCTCCCGATGCTGCTATGCTGCTTTTGTTACCTTGCATACATTATAATTTCATTATATCAATGGTATGTAATAATTTTCACTGTTAAGGCATAGGTGTGACGAACAAATACAAGACAAAGACCGCTTACCAGTAGCACACAAATTCAGGTGGTGATCCCAAGCTATCTCATTATATATTCTAAAATTCAAAAAATCCGAAACCTGAAACAGTTCCAGCCCAAGCATTTTGGACAAGAGGTACTTAATTTGTATTAAAATTCTTAAGGCACAAGAGACTGCAATACTGGAATCTGCAGCAATGCACAAGTTGCCGGTGGAACTTAATGGCTCAGGCAGCATTGGTGGTTTGGGTTCCTTCATTTGGATCCTTCAGAAGAAAGAACTTGAACCAAGATAACAACTGTTCACTTTCCTCCACTGCCTGAGATCCTCCAGCATCTCTTGTAATATTAAAATTCTCCTTGTCTACAAATTCCACCATGATCTCCCATCTGTGTGTGGGGGGTGGGGGGGGGGAGCCTTTCCTCATCTTCAAACCAATCCTTCTGCCAGGAACTATAAATCTGTGCCCCTGGTTTTTGACAACTCCTTGTTGGGAATTAAGCCCTTGCTGTTTCCTCTCTCTAGGCCCTCAGAATTTTATACACCTGCAGTTTACTCTTCCCACAGCCACAGTGTTTCAAAGGAAATAATTCCAGCATACTTAATAAGACCATAAGACATGGAAGCAGAATTAGGCCCATTCGGCCAATCGAGTTTGTACACTATTCCATCATAGCTGATTTATTATCCCTCTCAACTCCATTCTCCTGCCTTCTCCCTGTAACTTTGATGCCCTGACTAATCAAGAACTTTAAACATACCCAAATAATTTGGCCTCCACAGCCATCTGTGGCAATGAATTTCACAGATTCTCTAAATGAAATTCCTCTCCATTTCTATTCTAAATGGCTGTCCCTCTATTCTGAGGCTGTTGCTTTTGGTCCCAGACCCGCCTACTATAGGAAACATCCTCTCCATATCCACTCTATGTGGGCATTTCAATATTCGATACATTGCAATGTGATCAGCCCTCATGCTTCTAAACTCCAGTGAGTAAAAACCCAGAGTCTGCTCTGCCATTCCATCATAGCTGATTTATTATCCCTCTCAACCCCATTCTCCTGCCTTCTCCCCATAACATTTGACACTCTGACTGATCAAGAACCTATCAAACTCTGCCTTAATCTGAGTCTTTCTTCACTGGGTAACATTCCAGTTTAAAGACAATGGAAGCAGGGACAAGGACAACAGGGAAGCGTAGATAGGGTGACTGTGCAGAAAATTATGGAGGAGCATGGATGGGGTGAATGCAAACAGTTGTTTTCATCAGTGTATATTGAGAACTAGAGGACACAAGTTTAAGGTGAGAAGGGAAAGACTTAATAGGAACCTGAGGGCAATTTTTTCACAAAGACAGTTGTCCATTTAAGGAATGAGCTGCCAGGGGAAGTAGATGAGGCAGGTACATTAACAACATTTAAAAGGTACTTGGACAGGGATGTGGATAGGAAAGGCTTAGAGAGATATGAGGAAGTGGGATTGGCATAGATGGGAATCTCATTTGGCATGGACCAGATGGGGCGAATGAACTGTTTCCACGCAGTGCAACTCTGTGATTCCTTAAAGGAAACCCAGCTAATATCAGAAGGGAAAATCTTGCAGGATGGTGGGTAGGAGCAGGGACTGATTGCATCTCTCTCACTAAGAACCAGCAGATTCCGTATGATCCAGACGGCCTCCTTGGGGACTGCAAGCTCCAAAGACCACAGAATGACCATTCTTGAGGCCATGTGGACAAAGGAACAAGCACGGTAAGGTTGTTGATGGTGCTATATAACAGAACTGACATGTTACATGGATCAGAGAGCATACCCGCGGAGAGACGGTGGAGCTGTTACCTTGTTGAAGCGTTCGTGGGGAACGTACTGCAGTACAATGGGCTCCATGCTTATAACATTAGCAAACTGCACCTCAGGAACATAGAGGGCACACACCACGTGGGCCCAACCTAAAGACACCAAACAGAACAAAATGGTTCAGTGTGCTGTACCTCAAAGAATAGCCTCCTATTCAAAATAACAAAGTACTCGCAACCACCTCACCATGACATACTTCTATTCGTTGGAAAAGTGGTCTCTACCATAATACATGTAGTTGTACATAGTACAAACCCAAAACTAATAAATGAAATGGCCACTGAATCTGTTTCAGTGGTGTTGAGTGAGGTAAAGAGCAAGGGGAAGTCTCTTCTCCCTCTCCAATTGTTGATGTCCAGAGTGGAAGGCGTTCCTCTGGGATGCTGGGCAGCTGAGCAGTTGGGCCTCTAGGAGTCACCATACTCTAGGCACTGCATTGGGAGTGCCAGCCAGCTGGAAACCTCCCATTGGACACGAACACAAAACCTTCTAAATGAGAGACAACTGCCTACTCCCGCTCTCTCTACCTTCTCACCTCTGATTCCTCACCCCACATATCAACCCCTCTCCCCCTTGCCCCAAACTTCACCCTTTCTCTGACCACTTCACTCTTTACCTCCTCTTCCCTCACCTCATCCTTCACCATCTCCCATCTCATTCCTTACCCCTTCTCCCACGCTCAGTCTTCAACCTCTTTTCCCCGCCCTGCTCTTCAGCCCCTCCCCCACCGCCCCACTCTACACCATTCCACACACCTGCTTGTGTGCATTGTGCTTGGAACCAAACACCCTCCTGAGGTGAGAGCCAACTCATCTCAGGACGATTGTGCCTATGATTGTCTGGAGCTGCCCAGTCTCACTGGGAATCAGGTCTAATTGCCCAGTTCTCATACAGCCAACTTCAAGCTCCAACTATGTCTCTGGGTTGTTGCCAAGTGAGGCCAGCTACTTCCTCAAAGGGAAAAGGAGAAAGCTACAGGGCTGGATGACTAATACCCTGTCTGCACCACCTGAAAATAACATTCCCAAATAGTACTGGAGAGCAAATGGCAACTGAACTGAAATGCAAAATTGAGAGGGAGGGGAGGATATAGTCAGTGAATTATGTAAACACACTCCAGCAGGCAGGATCTCTAAATATTCCTGGATATAATGTGTTCTGAAAAATGGGGAAAGTAAAAAAATTAGACGGTGAGGTATTGGGGTGAGGGCAATCATGCAGCATTGAACTGAGGGTCAGCCATCCAGGAATGAGCGAGGAGAGAAAATACTGTTCAAAAGTTGTGTAGAGCTGTGATTACACCATTGGGAATGTTCTAGATGCTGATTACAAGCAGGCGCAAATCAACAGTGAAATTACAGAGATGTGAGAAAGAAATAGAGTCGTAATAATGGAGGACTTCATCCATTAAAGTACAGACTGGGATACTGGCCAAACACAGACAAGGAAAGCAATGACACACGAGACAAAGACAGCCAAGAGTTTCTAAAATGCATTCAGTATGATCCTGGCCTGATAAAGAAGGCAACATTACCGGACTTGGTTCTGGGATATAGAGCAGACCAAATATGACAAATATTAACACATGGAAACCCCTAATAAAAAGTGATGGCAATAGTACAAATCCTCCAAGAGGACCACAACCTTGTTGTAGGGTTTGGAGGCATGTGTGCCTCAACGACCCAGAGAGCTATGTTGGCTGGAAACAGGGCTTTATGCTTTGGCTCCTGGTATCGTCATCCATGCCAAACAGGTTAAAGAGTAGAGGACAGATTAAGAGTGGTCCACCAGTCCTCCAGGATCGGGGGTTCAGCTCAGGGCAGACAACCCTGACTAGTAAAAAAAAGTTATGGAAACAGCAATAGAGAATCCTTCTACATCTGAATGTGATGGTACTGCTGGGCCGGGACTTGCATGACTGACAGTAGTGAAATCCGAGAGGAAGCTACTAACATCATGATGGAAGCCATGCACACTGCCAGGGATTGAGGACCTACATTGCTACCCCAATGTCAGCAGTGTAATGGGCAATTTAACAAAACTACAAATCTTAGAAATTATAACTGTGGACAGAATAGCTATGGAAGGGACAGCTCCAAGTTAAAACAAATGTCAACTGGAAAAAGATAACTTTCAATGCGGTAAGGAACATTTGTTAAGAGCGAGCTTGGGCTTTTCTCACTACAGCGAAGGAGGATGAAAGGTCACTTGCTAGAGGTGTGCGAGATGAAAGAAGGCATAGAGTGATTAGGCAGCCAGAGACATTTTCCCAAGTTAGAAATAACTAATAAAGTGGCACATAATTTTAAGGGGATCGAAGGAAAGTATAGGGAGATGTCAGAGATAAGTTCTTTACACAGAGAATGGTGGGTGCATGGAACGACCTGTAGGGGCGGTGGTAGAAGCAGATATATTAGGGGCATTTAAGAAACTCTCAGATAGGCACATGGATGACAGAGAAATTGAGGGCTATGAAGGATCTTAAGAGTAGGTTAAAAGGTCGGCTCAACATTGTAAGCTAAACGGCCTGTACTGTGTTCTTGCCCAGGTTAATCTAAGTACATGAATGAGATAAAATTTGCTAAATAAAGGAGAGAGGGCAGGAGAGCCTAGAGAGGCTACTCCCTGGAGTAATGGAAGTTACAGGGGATGTACCGAGGTATGTGAAGAGCATGGAGCATTAAGGCAGACTATAGGTTAGATCAGAGGTGAATAAAACCAGAGGATGTAGGGTTTAGGGTAAAGGGGAAGAGATTCCAAGGAGGACCTTCTTGACCCAAAAGATCGAAGCCACAAATTTGATTGGAAGTCAAGGCCCAATGGCTGGAGCTCCAAGGCTGCAATTCTGTGAGAGTCAGTTTTGGGCACAATGTCTGCAAAGGCTGAAGGCCAAGACAGCCAGTTCTGGGGTTGGAGGGAGAGAGGGAGAGAGAGAGAGAGTGTGTGTGTGTGTGTGTGTGTGTGTGTGTGTGTGTGTGTGTGTGTGTGTGAGAGAGAGATGCAGCTTGTTTTGCTGCTGTTACTTTGTAGCTCAGTATATTCAGTTTTGTTTTACTCTGTGTCGTTCAACCAAACATGGAGGGCATGTTAGGTTGGTACTGGAACATGTGGCGACCACTAGCAGGCTGCCCCCAGCACATCCTTAGGTTGTGTTTGTTAATGCAAACAATGCATTTCACTGTATGTTTCCATGTACTTTATACATGATAAATAAATCTAAGTCTGAAGTATGAAATCTGAATCTGATGTTCACAGAGAGTGATGAGTACCCTGAGACAGGAGTTGTAGCCAGATCTCTGACGGCATTTAAGAAATGGCTAGATGGGAAATGGTCAAGTGTCTGAATCACTTCAGCATTGGGTGCTGGGTGATGGGGTTAATACAGAGAGGTACCTACTGAATGGTGTGGACAAGCTGGGCCAAAAGGCCTATTTCCATAATTGTATATTGCTGTGATCCCAAAGTGGAACGAACCATATTGCTCATACACAAATCCACTATAGACTCAATGGGCTGAATGGCCTCCTTCCATTCACTAACCACTGAGTTTCCACTGACCTACTAATCAACTCGCTTTCAAGAACTCGACAATTTATGTTCTCGATATTTATTACTTATTTATTTATTATCCATTTTTCCCTTTTTTTTATATTTGCACAATTTGTTGCCATATGCACATTGGTTGTTTGTCCATCTTTGTTGTGTGCAGTTTTTCATTGATTCTATTGTTTCTTTGAATGCCCACAAGAAAATGAATCTCAGGGTGACATACATGTACTTGGAACTTTTTGAATTTTGAACTTTTGAGATTTTGAGGGAGAGGTGGAGAGGGAGAGGAGCAGAGACACCATCAATGAAGCATAAACATTCTGAAAAGTAATCATTTATGAAAACAGTTACTTCACAACTCTGTGTGCTGTTAATTACTTTTACCATTGTCTATATCCTCATAATTCCACACTTCGATGCAACCTACCTCCATTATCAGTCCTCTTGAGAGCACCATCTTTGTGGGGACAGAGTTCACATCGCTGGAAACAAAGGGAACGGATTTATTGTTTATCACTTCAGTTGTAAGCCAGCTTCCAATCAAGGCAGGTGACCAAGCTTTAGCCTCAGTTAAACACAGAAAACAATCACTACAATAGGAGGTAATTATGAAACCCACACAAAGGATTGGGGAATTAATTGTGGATTTCATAAAGGGGAACCCACACCAGTCCTCATCATGGGATCAGCAGTGGAAAAGATGAGCAGCTTCAAGTTCCTGGGTGTCAACATCTCTGAAGATCAATGCTGGGCCCAACATACTGATGCGATTACAAAGAAGGTATGACAGCAGCTATATTTCACTAGGAATACGAGGAGATTTGGAATGTGACCAAATATTAGCAAATTTCTACAGATGTACCATGGAGAGCATTCTAACTGGCTGCATCGCTGTTGCAAATACAGCCAGCTCTATCATGGGCACAAGCCTCTCAAGCATCAAGGACAACTTCCAAATACAATGCCTTAAAAAGGCAACAACCATCATTAAAGACTCCCATCATTTAGAACATGCTCTCTTCTTATTACCGCCATCAGAGAGAAGGTACAGGAGCCTGAAGACATCAACTCAACATTTTAGGAAAAACTTCTTCAATAAGGCGATGAGCAGTAACTGATAAAGTGGGACAGTTTCCCTGGTATCCAGTGATGGATGAATAGAAATTCCCTACAAGTGAACATTGACAAGATTGAAAGCATCTGCTTGGATGTGTTGATGTATCCTTATGGGATGTGGCTGTGATTTGCTGAACCATTCACAAGACCATAAGATATAGGAGAAGAATTAGGCCATTTGAGAAGGCATATCCCAAATGGTGATGGTCCTTAGTGAACTTCCAACCCAGCAGTTGGGAGGATGCAAAGCCTCCCATTGCTATTGTCTGAGGAGAGGAAGATCTCTCCTCGTGTCTAGGCCACTCCCTCAACCATGAGCCTAGAAATCATTCTGCTTCTTAATAGGTGGTGATAATCTTAACAGGAGATTCAGCTTGTAGATTGGTAATTGAGAGACTAAAATTCAAATCTCACCTTGCTTTAAGAATGTAGAATGAAGAAACAACAATAACTTATCTTCCAATGATAACCAGAAAAACCACCAGTTTGTTGTTAAAAGCCCACAGAACAGAGAACAGCTTAGAACAGAGAACAGAGAGCACAGAAACAGACTCCTTCATCAATGACGTTGTGCTGAACACAATGCCGAATTAACCTAAATCTCTTTGGCTCAAACATGATCTATATCCCTTCACAAATACAAAAGATTCTGCAGATGCTGGAAATGTAGAGTAACACACACAAAATGCTGGAGGAACTCAGCAGGTCAGGTAGTATCTATGGAAGGGAATAAACAGTTGACGTTTTGGGCTGAGACCCTTTCTAGTCCTGATGAAGTAAGGGGGAAGGCTGCAGAATAAGGAAGTGGGGGAAGGGGAAGAAGTACAAGCCAGAAGGTGATAGGGAAAACCAGGTGAGTGGGGAGGTTGAAGGGTAGGGGAGGGGGATAAAGTGAGAAGCTGGAAGTGATAGTTGGTAAAGGTAAAGGGCTGAAGAAGAAAGAATGCTGTCAGGTTGTGTTGCTCCTCCAAGCTGAGAATAGTCTCATCATAGCAGTAGAGGAGGCCATGGACTGACATGTCGGAACGGGAATGGGCAGTTGAATTAAAATGGTTGGCCACCAGGAAATCCTGCTTGTTGTAGACAAGAGCAAGGGTGCTCAACAAAACAGTCCCCAAATCTACATCAGGTCTCACAAAGGAGGACACATAGGGACACCAGATACAGTAGACAACTTCAACAGACTCATAGGTGAAATGTTGCCTCACCTGGAAGGACTGTTCGGGACCTTGAATAGTGGTGAGGGAGGAGGTGAATGGATGGGTGTAGTACTTCTTCCACATGCAAGGATTAGTACCAGGAGGGAGATCAGTGGAGGGGGATGAATGAACAAGAGAATCATGGAGGGAAAGATCCATGCAGAAAGCAGAGAGTGGAAGTGGCGGGGGGGTGGGGAGGTTAAACATGTGTTTGGTGGTCGGATCTGTGGAGTACGATGTGCTGGATGCGGAAACTTCTGGGGTGATAGGCAAGGACAAGAGGACCTCTATCCCTGCTACAACAACAGCAAGCTGGATTGAGGGCAGATATCTGGGAAATGGAGGAGATGTGGGTGAGGGCGGCATCAATGGTAGAGGAAAGAAAACCCATTCTTTTTCTTCAAAGCAATACTACAAAACACAATGTACTAGAGTGGCAATGCATGGAGGATGAAAGGTGCTGAGGGGCTGAGGAGAGGAGTGGCTGATGTGGATATAATGGTGGTGGGTGTGTTAATGGGTGGAGGTGTTGATCAGTTTGGGGGAAGTAACTGTTTCTGAGTCTAATAGTCCTGACACGGAAACTACAAGCCTCTTCCCTGATGGGTGTGCAACAAACAGTCCATAAAAGCAGGGTATTACATTGCTGGCCTTCTTCTGGCACCTTTCTATATACAGTCAGTGGCAACTTTATTAAGTACCTCCTATATCTAATAAAATGGCCACTGAGTGTATGTTCATGGTCTTCTGCTGCTGTAGCCCATCCACTTCAAGGTTCAATGTGTTGTACATTCAGAAATGCTCTTCTGCACACCACTGTTGTAACAAATGGTTATTTGATCCAGTCTGGCCATTCTCCTTTGACCACTCTCATTAACAAGGTGTTTCCACCAACAGAACTGCTGCTCACTGGATGTTTTTCTGGTTTTCACACCATTCTCTGTAAACTCGAGAAGTTGTTCTGTGTGAAAATCCCTGGATTTCAGCAGTTTCTGAGATACTCAAACCACCCCGTCTTGCACCAACAACCATGGTCAAAGTCACTTAGATTACATTTCTTCCCCATTCTGATGTTTGGTCTGAACAACAATTGAACATTTTGACCACATCTGCATGTTTTTATGCATTGAGTTGCTACTACAGGATTGGCTAATTAGATATTTAACAAGGCGTACAGGTGTACCTAATAAAGTGGCCACTGAATGTATATGACCTTAATGGCTGATAGGTTGGTGCTGGTGATGCATTGGACTGTTTTTTGGGCATCCACATTAAGTTCACTGTCTACATGGTGCTTGCTCCAACAGAACTTGGAACCACCCGGAGTGGTACAGAGGGCTGAACTGGCACAGGTCTGAAATAGAGATCGAAACCGCCCATGCTGATCTGTAATGGGATCATGCCTGTGAATCGCCCACCCTAATGCTTTTCAAATCATTGCCAGGCACTTCAATTAAACATGCCTGAAGAAATCTCTGCTGTATTGTTATCAACATGTCTCCTGCAATACCAGGGGCCCCAACACACTATCATAAGGAATGCCTACCGTTCCAACCCTCAAAGACATTTTGCGAAATCTGATCATCTGACTGACCTTCTCCTACCTGCATACAGGTAGAGGATGAAGAGCAAGGCTCCAGAAGCAAGGACAACAGAGGTGGTTGCAGGAGGCAAAGAAGCAGCTACAAGATTGCTTTGAGTTAGTGGACTGGGCCACATTCAAGGACTCAGAGGATCTGAACGAATATACCAGTTGTCACGGACTTTATAAAGTCAGTCGTAGATGACTGTGTCCCCACAAAATCATTTAGTGTTTACCCCAACCAGAAGCCTTGGATGAACCAATAAATCTGCAATTTGCTGAGAGCCATCAGTAGTGTTCAGGTCTGGTAACCAAGTAAACTGGAAGAAAGCCATTTTACATGCAAAGTGGAAATTCTGGACCAAACTTGAATCATTGAAGGATGCTCAGAAGCTGTGGCAGGGCATGAATACTATCAGCTACTACATAGTAAAACCAAGTGACATACATGACGACAAGGTTTTGCTCCCAGATGAGCTCAATGTCTTTTATGTTTGCTTTGACCAACAGAACATGGAGGCACCTTCACAAACTTTCACAGCCCCACAACACTATGATTTCAGTTTCTGATGTTGATGTGAAAGCATCCTTCTGGAGGGTGAACCCACGGAGAGCATCTGACCCAGACAGTGAACATTGCAGAGTACTGAAGACCTGTGCTGATCAACTAGCTGGAGCATTCACTGATATTTTTAACTCTCAAGCAGACCTCAGATGCTCAAGGAAAATGTGAATACTGTTCTGTGAGGTTGGCGATGACACATATCAACTACTGCATGAGGAGCAACTTGGATTTGTCTCTAATTTGCCAACTGTCACAACAGGTACCATTTCAATGGCTCTTAACTCCATCTTGGAACATATGGACAGTGAAGATGCATACATCAAGATGCTCTTCATTGACTACAGCTCTGCATTCAATACTATCACCCCCTCAAAGCTAATCAATAAATTCAAGACCTGGGCCTCAACACCTCCTTGTGCAACTGGATCCTCTATTTCTTCACTTGCAGACCCCAGTCAGTTCAGATTAACAACATCTCCTCCACAATCACCATCAGCACAGGTGCATCACAAGGCTGTGTGCTTAGCCCCTGCTCTACTCACTTTACATTTATGACTGTGAGACAAAGCAGTTCTCCAATGGCATATTTAAATTTGCTGATGACCTACTATCGTAGGCTGATTCAAAAGTGGTGACATATCAGCATATAGGAGGGAGATTGAAAATCTGGCTGAGTGGTGCCACAACAACCTCTTACTCAATGTCAGCAAGACCAAGGAGCTGATTATTGACCAGGAGGAGGAAACCAAGGTCTATGAGCCAGTCCTCACTGGGGAATCAGAGGTGGAGAGGGTCAGCAACTTTTAATTCCTCAGCGTTACCAGTTCAGTGGATCTGTCCTGAGTCCAGCACGCAGGTGCCAGAAGAAAGGCGGCATGGCTACACCTCTACTTCCTTAGAAACTTGTGAAGATTTGGTGTATCATCTGAAACTTTGACAAACTCTTATAGATGTGCAGTGGAGGGTATAATGACTGGTTGCATCATGGCCTGGTATGGAAACACGAATGCTTTTGAATGGAAAATCCTACAAAAAGTGATGAATACAGCCCAGTCCATCAAAGACAAAGACCTCCGCACCATTAAGCGCATCTACAAAGGGCGCTGTCACAGGAAAGCAACATCCATCATCTAGGACCCCACCACCCCACCATCCAGACCATGCTCTCTTCTCACTGCTGCCATCAGGAAGGTGATACAGGAGCCTCAGGACCCACACCACCAGGTTCAGGAACAGTTATTACCCCTCATCCAGGCTCTTAAACCAAAGGGGATAACTACACTCAACTTCACTAGCCCCATCATTGAAATGTTCCCACATTCTATGGACTGACTTTCAAAGGACTCTTCATCTAATGTTCTAATATTTATTTTTTTTGTGTTTGCACAGTTTGTTGTCTTTTGCACACTGGTTGTTATCCGCTACTTTCTACAAAATGTAGGAGGAAATTTGCAGTCAGGCACCACCACCAGTCAATGTTTCAGGCCGAGACCCTTCATCATGGGGAACAGCTGGAATAAGGAGGTGGGGGAAAGGGAAGGATTACAAGCTGGAAGGAGATAGGTGAAGCCAGGCGAAGAGGAAGGTAGAAGAATGGGAGTGGAAGGATGAAGTCAGAAGCTGGGAGGTGGTAGGTGGAAAAGGAAAAGGGGAAAAAGGGAAGGAGGAGGAGCACCAGAGTAGGTAGGTGATGAGAAGAATGTGGTAACAGGGGAGCCAGAATGGGGAATGGAAAAGAAAGAGAGGGAAGGGGGAGAAATGACCATAAATTGGATAAATCGATGTGCATTCTGTCAGTTTGGAGGCTACCCAGAGCTCCTCCAACCTGAGAATGACCTCATCGTGGCAGTGGACCTACATGTCAGAATGGGAATGGAAAATGGAATTAAAATGGCTGGCTAGCAGGACTTCCTGCCTGTTGCGATTGGGCAGGCTGCACTGCAGCTATTGAAATCCCTCTGCTCCAGGAGAAGCCAATGATTGGCAGCCTGAAGCAACTTGCTCTGATTTCCCTGGAAAAAGCTCCACAGCAGAGTTACATGCGAACAAAGTTATCTGACGCAGATATTGTGTTGTGTGTCCAAGGCTGGATTGGTAACCAGAAGTGCCCAATCACGTTTACAAAGTAATATTATTTGACCTGGAAATTACCTCTATATTGTTCCACCATGGGAAAAAAAATCAATCTTCAGATGTATAACATAGAATTTTTTAAAAATCTGTGCTACAGAAATGAATTTCCAGTTTGTTCTCTGGCTGTTGCGATAGTCCTAGAGATATACAGTAAAGGAAACAGGCCCTGTGGCCCAACAGGTCCATCTCAACCATCTTTTCAAAGTTTAAGGTAAGTTTATTATCAAAGTATGTACATGATTATTTATTTATTGAGATACAATGTGGAATAGGCCCTTCTGGCCCTTCGAGCTGTGCCGCCAAACAATCTCCCGATTTAACCCTAGCCTAATCAAAGGACAATTTACAAATGACCAATTAATCTACTAACCGATACGTCTTGGTCTGTGGGAGGAAACAGCGCATTCCATGGGGAGGATGTGCAGGCTCCTTACAAACGACATCGGAATTGAATTCCCAACTCCGACAACCCGTGCTGTAATTGCGTCGTACTAACAACGACACTACCTTGAAATGCATTTTTTGCAGGCATTTCCAGGGAAAGAAGAAATACAATATAATTTACGAAAGCTATACATAAACAAAGACTGACAAACAACCAATGTACAAAAGACAAAATGTGCAAATAAAAATAATACCACGAATATGAGTTGAATTTATACTAATCCTACATTAAAGCATTTTATTTTCTCCATGTTCCCATTAAAGCTCCCTGGATTCCAACACTTCCTGACACATTTGGGGGAATTTAACATCCCCTTGAATTCAGCTCTAGGAGGAGGGAGGAAATAGGACCTCCCAGAGGCACCTCAAACAAAAGCACTAAGAACCTGCAAACTCTAGACAGACAGCACCCAGATCAGATTAAACCTGGGTCCCTAGTATCATGAGGTAGTTTCTATTAGACCAGGCATCCTTTTATATGCCATGAACCCCACCATTTGGGAATCCCTATATTACACCATAAAACCATAAAACATAGGGGCAGAATTAGGCCATTCGACCTATCAAATCTGCTCCACCATTCCATCATGGCTGATTTATTATCCTTCTCAACTCCAATCTCCTGCCTTCTCCCCATAAATTTTGATGCTCTTACTAATCAAGAACCTATTAACACCCACATTAAATATACTCAATGGCGGACATCCCACCCCGCAAAAACTCATTTCAGGGAGGTAGCACCATCAATTTGCAGGAGACTTCCGGGAGAGGTGGAATATCTGCAATAGAGTAGCTCCTTAGCAGCCAGCCAGCTAGTTTAAATAACGTTCGCTACGCTAATGAACGAATGACACCTGTTAAACTCACCTCAACATGTCTTTTACAGTCTTAACCCACCATGGGCAATAGAAAAGTCACTGTTGCAAACAGTGCAGTGAGCAACACTGTCATTATTTTTGACCCCTATTAGGCAGGGGTACACTTTAGTGTAGTCTGGGGTGACGTACGTTTTATATTTTTTTGGAACACTCTGTCATGGCGCGTTCTCTCTCTCTCTCTCTCGCACTCTCTCTCACTTGCTTTCTCTCGCTCGCTCTCAAAAAATTGATTTCCATGATATAGTATATAATTTGCAGGCATCAGGGAGCCACTATTCATATGCGGGAGACTCCCAGAACTTCCGGGAGAGGTGGGATGTCTGCAATGGCTTGGCATCTACAGCTACCTGTGGCAACTTTCGGTAAGATGGCAGCACGCTTGGTTGCAGAAGCCTCTCTGGGTCCAACAAATGGTGCAAGTGTGTGTCTTAAACATTTTTCCTGTGATCGCAAAATGCTATTGGGCTTTGGTAATATAAGGTACTGCAAGTCTGGTTCACTGGTGAAACCGACAGTGAGGGGGAGTTGCGAGGCCTCATTTGTTGCACGATCCAGTCCCTCAGGCTGCGGTATCACTTGCTATAGCCACCCAGCGGGGTGGCATCAGAGGCAGTGTGGGAGGGTACAGAGGTGTGGCAGGCGTGCTGGGTTAAGAGCTGGCCCTTCCTGATGCTGCTCTCCAGTGTCTGCTCCCTGGAAGACGAGTTGGACTACCTGTGGCTGACCCAGCATGAATAAAACTAATTTGCCTTCATCTGATGAACCAGTGTGAGATAAGGAACTGCTGTGCACTTGTTCTTGCACAAACGTGGTTCCAGGACAATATTCCATGCACCATCAATCTTCATGCCATTCCACTCAGGGACTAATGTTTTTTTCTGACTGCATGTGTTATCATAACTACATGTTCTATGTGTGGTTGTATGTACTGTATTTTGCACCTTGGGCTCGGAGGAATGCTGTTTCACTCAGCTGTATGAATGTATATGGGTAAAAAATCAATCAAACTTGAATTTGAACTTTAATTTAACCTTCAGCAATGAATTCTACAGATTCTTCATCCTCTGGCTAAAGAAATTCCTCCTTATCTGTATTCTAAAGGGACGTCCTTCTATTCTGAGATCCTAGACTCTCCCATTATTGGAAACATCCGCTCCATGTCCACTCTATCTAGGCCTTTTAATATTCAACAAGTTTTTGTAGTAGTCGAACTGCTGTGTTGCCGGTTTCTTCTTGTCATATTCAGGAGGCCAGCATTACTTTTGAAAAAGAAAATCATGATGTATTAAAATTTTAATCCAAGTATGAATTTAGACACATTGCTGGATGTGTCTGTCTCAGCTGCCAATTCTTGGCTGCAGCATAGCCGTAAAGACATTCCAAATGCATTCCTTCAACAGAAGTATCTTGGGATATCGAGGATGGGGATATTAAGCAAATACTGAATTATGCTGGGACTCGAACACTGATGGACCGTGGACCAAGAATGTATTAGGGTTATTGGCAAGTCCTCGGGCGACACCAAAGATCAAAGCCTGAAGGTCGATTGGAAATCCAGGAGTTGAGGTCTGATAGCTGAGGCCCTGGGTCTGTGAGGCTACTGGGGAAGTCAGTGGACCAATGTCTGCAAGTCCACTGGAGGGTGGAGGCCCAAAGGCAGCCTGTCCTGGAATTGGAGGACTATCTGCGTGTGCGAATGGTGGGTGGGTAGGCGAGTGGAAGGAAGGAAAGGGACTTGTTTTGCTGCTGTTGTTGCTCGTGTTGCTCTGCTGAACATGGTGGGCATGCTATGTTGGCACCAGAATATGCGATAACACTTGCAGGCTGCCCCCAGCACACCCTTAGTTATGTTGGTTGTTAAAACAAATGATCCATTTTACAATATATTTCAACGTACATCTGATAAATAGATGAATCTGGTGGGTATGCTATGTTGGCACTGGAACGTTTGACGATACTTGCAGGCTGTTCCCTGCACATCATTAGACTGTAGCGGTTCTTAACGCAAATGAACCTTTTCACTGTATGTTTCAATGTACACGTGATAAATAAATGAATCTGAATCTGTGAAGCATTCCTTGGCCAAATAACTAGCTAAGTCCTGTTATTTTCTCTCTCATATGAACAAGCATATTTGGCCTGCCGAGCTGCAACTTGGCAGAGGTTCACGGTTAGCTTGCTTCCACTCCAGTTCTGGGCTGGCCAATGTGAAATGTGCAGGCTCTATCACAAAGAGATGTTTGTTCGGATGACAGGGTGCCAGAGAAGGAAACAGAGACAACTATATAAATCCAAAGTCATAAATTTAACAAACTCCAGTCAGGAGGTACTGGCGAGCTGCCAAGGAGGAAAGGTCTTTTTAGTCTACTTGATTGGACCTATCAGATTATCACTGGCAAAAAGCCTTGCAGTTTAAAACTACAAAGGATACAGCTTTGCAATGGCTCCTTTTTATTATTGGCACAGCAGCATATTGATTAGCACAACTCTATTATAGTGCCAGCGACCCAGGTTCAATTCCCACCACTGTCTGTAAGGAGATTGTACATTCTTCCCATGACTGCGTGGGTTTCCTCCAGGTGCTCTGGTTTCCACCCACATTGCAAAGACATACAGCTTGCTCGGTTAATTGGTTACATGGGTGTAATTAGGCAGAATAAGCTAATTGGGGTGGAAGGGCATATATCTCTAAATATATAAAATAAATAACATTTTCTACTAACCAGGCAGTTCCCTCAGGGCGGGGGGGGGGGGGGGGTTGACTTAGTTCAATACCTGTTCTGTGGACCCTCAGACACTATCACAGATGGTGTTTAACAGGGTACCTCCCATCTAGGCCACCTCCTCACCCTGACAAGCATCTCCATTCCCACTAGTGACAGAGCCCACAGATATCAAAGTGCCCTTAGCAGCCAACCCAGAAGCCGCAGAACTGGAGTGGAGCGAGAACTGGACTAACTAAAACAGTAAGAAGCAACAGCCAAGTACAAGGAGATCATTCAATCCCTTGAGTTTCTCTATCATCTTCTTGGTTAGGGCTGATCTCTACCTGCATTTGCTTCATCTTCTTTGGTGCCAACCCTAACAAGAAAGACTCCACGGCTTTATTATGGGAAGATAGAACCTTTAAAATTTCTCCAATGTTTGTGTCTCAAAGTTTTTCCCTGTTTTTGTCCAGAATGGTTTCACCTGAATTTAATATTATAGGCTGGAACAATCAATTATATGTTTACATTTACAAGGAGGACTGCCACATGAAAGCAGCATTCCTTATCAAAGAACCCCACCACCCAGGCCATGCCCTGTTCTTGCTACTACTATCAAGTAGGAGGTACCAAAGCCTTATGTCTCACACTACCACATTCAGGAACAGTTACTACCCTTCAACCATCAGGCTCCGGAACCAGCATGGATAACTGAAATAACCCTTACTCTGGGTGGAGATATGTCTCGACCAAAGGAGGTGTAAGGCGCTCCTTCCCTCCGCTAGCGTGCAAATCACCCTTAGGCAAGGTGTAGCACCTGCTTACCCACATTCCCACCCCCCAACTGATCAAGATCATATGAAGCCATGGGAGTAGTTGGTGGATGGTGCATATCACAAGTCCTGGTTATGCAACCCTGATGCCAGGCAGACAATCTCTGAAGAGTATCGATAAAGGCTGGGGTTATCGTCTTGTAAAAACGCTGCCCAGAAGACCACTTCTGTAGAAAAATTTGCTCAGGACAATCTGGTCATGGAAAGATCACTATCGCCCACGTCACACAACAGGGCACGTAACAAACCAATGAAATCTGAACTGATTCTACGACCTACAGACTAATTTTTAAGGATTCTTACATCTTATGTTCGCAATATTATTTTTTACTTGCACAGTCTGCCTTCTTTTGCACGCTAGTTGTTTGTCACTTATAGCTTTTTGTAAATTTGATTGTATTTCTTTTTTCCTTGTAAATACCCAAAAAATGAATCTCAAGGTAGTATATGGTAGCATACATGTACATTGATAATAAATTAATTTTGACTTTGAACACTGCATCTAAGGCTTGGAAACATGAAGATGAATAAGGGAAATGTTGCAATGGAAAGTCATTACATATTCTTCCCCTTTTCTCTGACCTTAGGTAAACTCCTGCTTTATTGAGCTTGAGTTCAATGCCAAATCTTCGAACAAATTCTTGCTCTCCAAATCCCTTAATACACCAAGTACTACCCATGGCTCTCAATCAAACAAAAAGCCAAAAAGCAGCATATTTCAATTTCAGAAGGCAACATGAGGCAGCTATGACATTTGCACATTTAAAAGTGAATGCCTCAAGGCTAACTTTTACCCTGTAATGTTAAATTCAGGTGAAGCCATTCTCGACTAGGAAACACTTGGAGACACAAATGTTGGAAAGCCATGGAGTTTTTTTAGTTGGGGTTGGCACCAAAGAAGATGGAGCAAATGCAGGGAAGTGGAGATGAGGTAGACATCAGTCATGATCCCAAAGAACTGCTAGTACAGTCAGAGCTGTTGCTTCTGACTGTCTGCTGGGCTTCATTCCAGTTCTGTGGCTTCTGAGGTGGCTGCTGAGGGCATTGTGATATTTGCAGCCTGTCACTAGTGGGTCTGGAGATACTTACTGGGGTGAGGGGGTAGCCTAAATGGGAGGTGCCACATTCCTTCTGCTATTTTCTTGGGATGACACACATTGCCAAAGATATGCAAGGATCTCAATGCTTTCTTAGATTCTCCTTCTCCATTTTGATTGGTTGGAAGTGATATATTCTCCAGGAGTTAATGAGGATGTTACGTTGTCTACCCACACCTCTCCCCGCCCCCGCCATGAAGCAGGAGGTGGGAATACCCTTCATGCATTCACTCTGATGTAGTAATCTCTTGGTACTTCTTTTGTAACAGTGGAGAGCATTTGATTGGTTGATGCACCATCTGGGATTGAGGTGCCAATGAGATAAAAGCCCATGGTATTACAGGAAAGATGCCAGCATGGATAGAAGATTGGTTGACTGGCAGGAGGCAAAGAGTGGCAATAAAGGGGGCCTTTTATAGTTAGCTGCTGATGACTCATGGTGTTTTGCAGGCGTCAGTGTTGGGACTGCTTCTTTTAATGTTATGCATCAATGATTTGGATGATAGAATTGATGGCTTTGTGAACAAGTTTGCAGATGACACAAAAACAGGTGGAGGGGCAGGTAATGTTGAGGAAGCAGAGAGTCTGCTGAAGGACTTTGACAGATTGGGAGAATGGGCAAATAGCAGATGGAATATAGTGTAGTGCATAGTCAAGCACTTTAGAAGAAGGAATATAGGCTTAGACTATTTTCTAAACAGAGAGAAGATTTTAAATATCAGAGATGCAAAAGGACTTGGGAGTCCCTGGGGAGGAATCCCAATAGGTTAACTCGCAGGTTGAGTCATTGGTACGAAAGGCAAAAGCAAAGGCAATTTGCTTTTGCAGGATATAATGTTGAGGACTTATAAAGATTGATTAGACCATACTTGGAGTATTGTCAGCAGATTTGGGTCCCTTATCTCAGAAAAGACCATAAGACCATAAGACAAAGGAGCAGAAGTCAGCCATTTGGTCCATCGAGTCTGCTCCGCCATTTTATCATGAGCTGATCCATTCTCCTATTTAGTCCCACTCCCTCGCCTTCTCACCATAGATAGATAGATATACTTTATTAATCCCGAGGGAAATTTGGTTTCGTTACAGCTGCAGGCATAGCCGCAGGAACATCTGCAGGCATTCTGACCTCTGCAAGGGACTGGCAGCTGTTGGTGGACCTCGAAGGGCAGCTGAAATTCCCCAACCATATCGCAGCCACCACCCTGCGACCAGACATTGTCCTATTGTCTGAGTCTACTAAGCAAGTGGTGCTGCTGGAGCTGACAGTCCCATGGGAAGATAGCTTGGAAGAGGCCTTTGAAAGGAAGCTCTCCAAGTACGCAGGACTGGACAGCAACAGTCAGCAGGCTGGATGGAGAGCGAGGCGTCTCCCAGTGGAGGTTGGTTGTAGGGGATTCGCAGCCCGTGCCTTAGTTAGAGCCTTCAGCATTTTGGGCATCAAGGGAGAGAGGAAGAGGAGAGCCATCCGTACTACCACTGATGCAGCAGAGAGGGCCTCAAGATGGCTGTGGCTCAAAAGAGGGGAGCCATGGAGTCATAAGTAGCTAGCCATCTGGACACAAGCTGGGGTCTGATCAGCCCCGGCTGCATCACCTGGAGGAGGTTGTATGATGTTAAAAGACCCGAAACACCCGATGATTCCAGGAACATCACTGAAGATATGTCCAGAAACATCAATAGATGTATGTACACAGCATTAATCCCAGGGAAATTTGGTTTCGTTACAGCCGCACCAACCAAGAATAGAGCGTAAATATAGCAATACAAAAACCACCAACAATCAAACAGCAACATGCAAACTATGCCAGATGGAAAATAAGTCCAGAACCAGTCTATTGGCTCAGGGTGTCTGACCTTCCACGGGAGGAGCTGCAAGTTCGATGGCCACAGGCAGGAACGACCTCCCGTGCCGCCAAGTGTTGTATCACGGTGGAATGTGGCCGAAGTCCAACAGTAAAAAGTTCAATATCCAGTCTGCAAACACGTTCCTCGATCGTAATATGCCCCGGATTGCACCATCTGTTGTTAACCTTTGATGCCCTGGCTACTCAGATACCTATCAATCTCTGCCTTAAATACACCCAATGACTTGGCCTCCACTGCTGCCCGTGGCAACAAATTCCATAGATTCACCATCCTCTGACTAAAATAATTTCTTCACATCTCTATTCTGAATGGGTGCCCTTCAATCCTTAAGTCATGCCCTCTCATACTAGACTCCCCCATCATGGGAAACAACTTTGCCACATCCACTCTGTCCATGCCTTTCAACATTCGAAATGTTTCTATGAGGTCTCCCCTCATTCTTCTAAACTCCAAGGAATACAGTCCAAAAGCGGACAAATGTTCCTCATATGTTAACCCTCCCATTCCCGGAATCATTCTAGTGAATCTTCTCTGTACCCTCTCCAATGTCAGCACATCCTTTCTTAAATAAGGAGACCAAAACTGCCTACAGTACTCCAAGTGAGGTCTTACCAGTGCCTTATAGAGCCTCAACATCACATCCCTGCTCCTATAGTCTATTCCTCTAGAAATGAATGCCAACATTGCATTCGCCTTCTTCACCACCGACTCAACCTGGAGGTTAACCTTAAGGATATCCTGTACGAGGACTCCCAAGTCCCGTTGCATCTCAGAACTTTGAATTCTCTCCCCATTTAAATAATAGTCTGTCCGTTTATTTCTTCTGCCAAAGTGCATAACCATACACTTTCCATCATTGTATTTCATTTGCCACTTCTTTGCCCATTCTCCCAATCTATCCAAGTCTCCCTGCAGACTCTCTGTTTCCTCAGCACTACCGGCCCCTCCATCTATCTTTGTATCATCAGCAAACTTAGCCACAAAGCCATCTATTCCATAATCCAAATTGTTGATGTACAACGTAAAAAGAAGCGGCCCCAACACGGACCCCTGTGGGACACCACTGGTAACCGGCAGCCAACCAGAATAGGATCCCTTTATTCCCACTCTGCTTCCTGCCAATCAGCCAATGCTCTAACCACGTATGTAACTTTCCCGTAATTCCATGGGCTCTTATCTTGTTAAGTAGCCTCATGTGTGGCACCTTGTCAAAGGCCTTCTGAAAATCCAAATATACAATATCCACTGCATCTCCCTTGTCTAGCCTACTTGTAATTTCCTCAAAAAATTGCAATAGGTTTGTCAGGCAGGATTTTCCTTTAAGGAATCCATGCTGAGTTCTGCCTATCTTGTCATATGCCTCCAAGTACTCCGTAACCTCATCCTTGACAATCAACTCCAACAACTTCCCAACCACCGATGTCAAGCTAACAGGTCTATAATTTCCTTTTTGCTTCCTTGCCCCCTTCTTAAATAATGGAGTGACATTTGCAATCTTCCAGTCCTCCGGAACCACGCCAGAATCTATCGACTTTTGAAAGATCATCGCTAATGCCTCTGCAATCTCCACAGCTACTTCCTTCAGAACACGAGGGTGCATTACATCTGGTCTGGGAGATTTATCTACCTTTAGACTATTCAGCTTCTGGAGTACCTTCTCTGTCATAATTGTGACTGCGCACACTTCTCTTCCCTGACACCCTTGAGTGTCCGGTATACTTCTGATGTCTTCCTCGGTGAAGACTGATGCAAAATACTCATTCAGTTCCTCCGCCATCTCCTTATCTCCCATTACAATTTCTCCAGCATCATTTTCTATCGGTCCTATATCTACTCTCACCTGTCTTTTACTCTTTATATACTTGAAAAAGCTTTTAGTATCCTCCGTGATATTATTTGCTAGCTTCCTTTCATAGTTAATCTTTTCCCTCTTAATGACCTTCTTAGTTTCTTTTTGTAAGCTTTTAAAAACTTCCCAATCGTCTGTCTTCCCACTAATTTTTGCTTCCCTTGTATGCCCTCTCCTTTGCTTTAACCTTGGCTTTGACTTCTCTTGTCAGCCACGGTTGCATCCTTTTTCCATTCGAAAATTTCTTCTTTTTTGGAATATACCTGTCTTGCACCTTCCTCACTTCTCACTTAAACTCCAGCCACTGCTGCTCTGCTGTCTTTCCCGCCAGTGTCCCTTTCCAGTCAAGTTTGGCCAGTTCCTCTCTCATGCCATTATAATTTCCTTTACTCCACTGAAATACCGACACATCAGATTTCAGCTCCTCTTTTTCAAATTTCACAGTGAACTCAATCATGTTATGATCACTGCCTCCTAAGGGTTCCTTCACCTCAATCTCTCTAATCACCTCCGGTTCATTACGCAATACCCAATCCAGTACAGCCGATCCCCTAGTGGGCTCAACAACAAGCTGTTCTTAAAAGCCATCTCGCAGACATTCTACAAATTCTCTCTCTTGAGATCCAGTGCCGACCTGATTTTCCCAATCCACTCGCATGTTAAAATCCTCCTCTTTAAAAAAAGATGTGCTAGCATGAAAGGGTCCAAAGGAGGTTCACCAGGAATGATTCCGGGAATGAAAGAGTTAACCTATGAGGAGTATTTGATGGCTCTGGGTCTGTACTCGTGGAACTTAGAAGCATGGGGGGGGGGCGGGGGGGATCTCATTGTAACCTATCAAATATTGAAAGGCCTAGCAGGGTTTCCAACCTGGGATCCACAGACCCTTTGCTTAATGGTATTGGTCCATGGCATAAAAAAGGTTGGGAACCCTTGGTCTAGATGGAGAGGGTGTTTCTTATAATGAGTGAGTGATGGACTAGAGGGAACAGCCTCAGAATACAGGGATGTCCATTTCGAACAGAGATGAGGAAGAATTTCTTTAGCCAGTGCGTGGTGAATTGGCTGTGCGGGCCAAGTCATTTGGTATATTTAAAGCAGAAGTTGAAAGGTTCGTGATTACTAAGGGCATCAGAGGTTACAGGGGGTAGGCAGAAGGATGGGATTGAGAGGGATAATAAATGAGCCATGATAGAATGGCAGAGCAGACTCGATGGGCCAAATAGCCTAATTCTCCTCCTCTATCGAATGGCTGTCGATGCACAGGATCAGAAAAAGCTGCAGAGGGTTGCAGAGCAAGCTCCATCATGGGCACTGACCTCCCAACTATTGAGGATATCTTCAAAGGATGATGCCTCAAGAAGGTAGCATTGATCATTAAGGACTGTCTCCATCCAGAAAATGTCCTCATCTCATTACTGACATCAGAGTGGAAGAAGCATCAGAAACAGGTTTATAATCACTGACATATGTTGTGAAATTTGTTGTTTTGTGGCAGCAGGAAGAACAGGAGCTTAAAGACACACTCAATGTTTTAGGGACAGCCTCTTCTTTCCCCCCACCCCCTGCCATCAGATGTCTGAATAGATAATGAACCCATGAACACCTCATCACTGTTTTGCTCTCTCTTTGCACTACTTACTTTTTTTTATTGTAACATAGTAACTTTATATCTATAGCATTGTACTGCTGCCACAAAACAAGAAATTTCACAACATATGTCAGTGATAATAAACTTGATTCTGATCCTCTTGCCTGAAGGGTGTTTGGAGAATTCGGAATTTGGAGTTGGGCATGGAAACTCTATGGAGTAGACACAGCATAAACAGCCACTGGTACAGGGCATGCTGCCCTGGAAGAGGAAGCTGTTGTGGGCTTGTTTACCCTCTAAATGCTTTTAGAAAGAGTTGCAGAGAGAGCCACAAGGGGTTCTAAATGCTGGAAATCTTCAGCAACAATCGAAAATGCTGGAGGAACACAGAAGGTTAGGCAGCATTTATAACATTGACAATTGCACCCGAAAAATTGACTTTTTATTCCCCCTCCTGGATGTTGTCTGATCTGCTGAGTTCCTCCAGCATTAAGTAGTGTTGCTTGTACAGGTAACAATGGAGTTGCCTCTCCAGTGCTTTAAATGTCATCCATGCCTCAGAAGTAGACAGGGAATCATGGATCACCGATGACCAGGAGGGCAGAAGTTCAGCACTCAGTGTGAGCTTCTAGTCTTCAAACACATTTATCCTCAAGTGGCCAATTGCTGTGCCAGCATATTGGAAGGTGTGACATCAACAACGTCTGCCTTCACTAAGTGGCAGTTTTTGCTTTATGGGAAGCGATTCCATAAAACAGGACTTGAGGCAGATACATTAGGTTCATTTCAGAGGCACTTAAGATAGTCAAGTCATCACTTTTTATTGTCATTTCAAACATAACTGCTGGTACAGCACACAGTAAAAAGGAGACAATGTTTTTCAGGACCATGGTGCTACATGAAACAATACAAGAAACTACACTGGATGAAAGAAAAATGGAGGGCTAGGTGAGAGGGAAAGGTTACATTGATCTTTGGGTTAGTTAAGAGGTAGGCACAATTTTGTGGGCTGAAATGCCTGTACTGTTCTATGTTGTATCTGCTATTTTCTATGATCCATGTTTTCCAGAATGATACGAAACAATATCGAGGGGTAATATCATGTTGCAGGGACATGCTGGAAAAAGCCCTTCAATTTGCAGATACTTGGTGTACCACCCATTCTCTCATACACTTCAATGAACTCTGCAGCTGTGTCAACAACATTGAAATTTGCAAGCTTCTACTTCTCAGTTCTAACTTTTCATTTATTAGAATGATAGAAACTATAGGTTCCTTAAGGTTGTTATAGCCAGGGATGGTAGTGGGGATAAGCTCCCACTACCTATTAAGTGCTCACAATCACGTGCATTTCAAATAGCCTCAGACAAACAAGTCCAGCTCCTGGCTTTCACGTGCGGCTCAGCTACTAAGCCCAACGGAACCATTTCTACCAACAGCAGAAGCAGCAAAAGCAGATTAAGACCAGTCACTTTGGGCAAACGGGGCTTACCAGCTGTGTTTGGAGCTCATCTTGAAGGAAAATTTTGATCTCAAACCTCCTCTGCCTTATAGTATACCCACTCGTGGGAAGTGCTTCAGGAGAAAACCCAAGGAAAAATCTGGCGCTGGATCCCTAAGGCAGTCCTTCATTGAGTTCAATGCTATCTGACAACTCCCCTGATACCACTGGTGCCAAACTCCATCGGTCTCTGCGTCCCCTTGAATTCATCAGCTGCATGGAGAGAGGGAACCTGCTACATGGGCAACAGCTTGCTCTCCATATCATACTGCCCTGGCTTGCGTATCATGTAGTCAGCTGGGGAGTACCATCCATGGTTGACCTCGACCAATGGAGGGCCTCAAGAAACTATAATTGGTTCCCCAAGGGCTCAGGAAGAAAATGCAGCCACTAATGGAACATCATGCTACATCAGGATGGCTGCCAGGTTGTGCTGTACTGTCTAATCCCAACACTATCCTCCACTAAGGAAAGGAATTGCACGGAGAATAAAGCAAGAATTCCTATTTTAAATTGCAATTGGTGACACAGTGGTGTGGCGGTTGGCTTAACAGTCCAACGTCAGCAATCAGCGCTCGGGGTTCAATTCCTGCCCATCTGTAAGGCGTATGTACATTCTCCCTATGACCATGAGGGTTGCATTGAAAAGATGTACGAGTTAGGGTTAGTTATGGGCATGCTTTGTTGGTATCAGAAGTGTGGCGACATTTGTGGGCAGCCCACAGCATATATTTGGACTGTGGTGGTCATTAACGCAAATAATACATTCACTGTATATTTTGACATACTTTTAAAAAATAAAGTTAACCTTTATCTGCAAGTTCTGGTCACCTACCCAGGAAAGATGGGTCTACTGTTGTTTATCTATATCAACGATTTAGATGATAATTTGGTACACTGGATTAGCAAATTTGCGACACACATAAAATGCTGGAGGAACTCAGCAAGCCAGGGACCATCTATGGAAAAGAGTAAACAGTCAACATTTTGGGCCAAAACCCGACTTCAGACTGTTAGATATTGCCTGGCCTGCTGAGTTCATCCAGCATTTTGTGTGTGTGTTGCTTTGGATTTCCAGCAACTGCAAATTTTTTCAGACAGCAAGGAAGGCTATCAAAGCTTGCAGCATTATCTGGACCAGTTAGAAAATGGGGCAAAAACAAAAGGAATTTAATGTAGACAAATGTTGCATATTTGGGAGCTCATTCACTGTATAGGTTCTACCCTGGTTGGTTGGGCAATGAGGTTTACAGTAGATGAAAGGGATCTGGAAATACAGATCCATGATTCCTTGAAAGTAGAATGGTGCTGATAAAAAACGGTGACACTTTACTGGCAGCTTACAAAACTTCCAAATATACTTAATTACTCTCACTGCAATCTGCAGCCTGCAATTTCCCTTTAAGTAATGTACTTTTGAACCATCTTCATGAACTAGTGATTTTATGATCTTCTGAAGGATTCTGTGGACTTAACTCTCAAGAATGCAGGTACAACACCTTTAAGTGGATAAAAGTGCAACACCATGACCAGAAGAGAGGGAGGAGAGAACTCAAAGCCAGACTAAAACATCAAGTATGAAACTTCCTCCATCTAGTATCTTGTTAGCAAATGTACAGTCACTGAAAACAAGACTGAGGACCCAAGGTCAAGATTGCTGTATCAGAGGGAAATTAGAAATTGCTGCATTATGTGCTTCATGGAGACATGGCTTAATCAAGACACAATGGATTCAGTGATCAGACCCAAGGGCCTCTCGATACACAGGATAGAGAGGACTGCTGATTCGGGGAAGGCAAAAGGTAGCAGTCCTCACAACATGCTGGAGGAACTCAGCAGGTCGGGCAGCATCCGTGGAAAAAATCAGTCGATGTTTTGGGCCGGAACCCTTCGTCAGGACTGCAGGGGGAAGGGGCAGAGGCCCTGAGTTCCTCCAGCATGTTGTGAGTGTTGCTTTGACCCCAACATCTGCAGATTATTTTGTGCTTAAAAGGTGGCAGTCTGTGTTTCATGATAAACTCCTTGTGGTGATTGGACGAGTGGTCTTGTTGCACTCTTCCCACCACTACCCCTTCTCCCAACCCCCACGACCTGGAATATCTAATGATTATGTGCTGACTGTTCTACCTACCAAGAGAGTTCTCCTCTGTGATCCTGATTGGTTTATATACAGCCAAAGGTGGCACTCAAGGTACTGAGAGCCGCTATCAGCAAACAAGAAACAGCCTAACCCGATGCCTTTCAAATCGTTGTTGAGGCCATCGATCAGGCTCGTTTGCAGAAATCTCTGCCCAACTGTCATCAACATAGCACCTGCAGCACCAAGGGTTCCAACACACTCGACCACTACTACACTACCATAAAGAATCCCTACTGTTCAATCCCTAGACCACAATTTGGGAAACCTGATCATTGGCTATCCTCCTCCTATATGCATACAGGCAGAGGCTAAAGAGCAAGGCTCCAGAAGCAAGGACAATGAATAGGTGGTTACAGGAGGCAGAGGTGTGACTATGGGATTGCTTTGAGTTAGTGGACTGCGCAATGTTCAAGGACTCATCGAAGATCTGAACGAACACACCATGGTGTCATGGACGTTACTGAAATCATCATAGTCAAGTGTGCCCCCACAAAAATCAATTAAGAGTCTTCCCCAACCAGAAGCCCTGGACGAATCATGAGACCTGCAGTCTGCTGAGGACAGATCAGCGATGTTCAAGTCTGGCAACCAAGTAAAGCACAAGAGGTCCAGGTATGACCTCTGGAAAGCCAACTCACATGCAAAATGGCAATTCTGGACCAAACTGGATTCACTGAAGGATGCTCGACAGCTGTGGCAGGGCTCGAATACTATCACCTACTACAAAGTAAAACCAAGTGACATACCTGACGACAGCGTCTTACTCCCAGATAAGTTCAATGCCTTTTATGCTCGCTTTGACTGTTAAAGCATGGAGGCACCTACATGAACTCCCACAGCTCCTGATGGCCCTATGATTTCAAGCCTGAGGCCAACCTGAGAGCATCCTTCAGGAAGGTGAATCCAGGAAAATCATCTGGCCCAAACATGGCACCTGGCCGAGTACTAAAGATCTCTGCTGATCAACTGGCTGGATTGTTCACGAATATCTTTAACCTCTCACTTCAGTAGTCTGAGGTACCCACTTACTTCAAGCAGACTTCAATTACACTGGTGCTTAAGAAGAACGTGGTAACTTGCCTCACTATCATCCAGTAGTACTTATATCCACAGTGATGAAGTGCTGAGAGGTTGGTGATGAAACATATCAGCTTCTGCCTGAGAAGCGATTTGGATTTGCTACAATATGCCTGCTGGAGCAATAGGTCCACAGCAGCTGCCATCTCATTGGCTCTTCAATCAACCCTGGAACATCTGGACAGCAAAGATGCATAGATCAGGAAGCTCTTTATTTATCAACTGCAGTTCGGCATTCAGTACCATCATCGTGTCAAAACTAATCAATAAACTTCAGGTCCTTGGCATCAATACTTCCTTGTGCAATTAGATCATTGATTTCCTCACTTGCAGAACTCCAGTCAGTTCAGATTGGCAACATCTCCTCCACAATCTTAATCAGCACAGGTGCCCCACAAGGCTGTGTGCTTAGCCCCCTGCTCTACTCGCTTCACACTTATGACTGTGTTGGTAAGAACAGCTCCAATGCCATTTTCAAGTGTGCTGACAACACCACTGTCGCAGGCTGAATCAAAGGTGGTGATGAATTAGCATACAGGAGGAGATTGAAAATTTGGCTGACTGGTGCCACAACAACAACCTCTTACTCAATGTCAGCAAGACCAAGGAGCTGATTATTGACTTCAGGAGTAGAAAACTGGAGGTCCACGAGCCAGTCCTCAGAGGATCAGAGGTGGGGGGGGGGGGGGTGGTCAGAGCAACTTTAAATTCCTCAGTGTTATCATTTCAGAGGAATCTATCCTGAGTCCAACATGCAAGTGCCATTATGAAGAAAGCATGGGAGCACCTCTGCTTTCTTAGAAGTTTCCAAAGATTCAGCATGAGATCTAAAACTTTGAGAAACATCTATAGATATATGCTGGAGAGTATACTGACTTGTTGCATCATGGTCTGGTATAGAAACACCAATGCCTTAGAATGGAAAAGCCTACAAAAAAAAAAAATAGTGGATGCATCCCAGTCTATCACGGGAAAAGCTCTCCCACCATTGAGCACATCTGCATGGGGCACTGTCTCAGAAAAGCATCATCCATCATCAAGAAGCCCCACCATCCATGCCATATGCTCTCTTCTCACTGCTCGCAGTAAGGAGATGCAGGAGCCTCAGGCCCCACCACTAGGTTCAAGAATAGTTATTACCCCTCAACCATCAGGCTCTTGAACCAAAGAGGATAACTTCACTTGCTCATTTACTGAACTCTCCCAACAACTTATGGACTCACTTTCGAGGACCTTTCATCTAATTTTCTTGATATTTATTATTTATTTATTATTAGTATTATTTCTTTTTTCCCTTTATTTTTGTATTTGCACAATTTGTTGTCTTTTGGCACATTGGTTGTTTGTCAATCCTGTTGGGTGCAGTCTTTCATTGATCCTATTGTGTTTTTTGTATTTACTGTGAATGCCCACAAGATGATGAATCTCAGGGTTATACATGGTGACGTATGTGTACTTTGATAATAAATTTACTTTGTACTTTTAGCTTTGTAATTTGGCTGTTGTAAATCAGAGCACTGAGTAAGGAAATTTGGATGTTATGTTGAAGTTATCTCACTTTGGGTCTTCCCACATTGCAAAGATGTACTGGTTGAGTTCAGTAAGTTGTAGGCATGCTATGTTGGCGCCAGAAACAAGGCGACACTTGCGGGATGGCCCCAGCGTATATTCAGACTGCACTAATAACTCCTCAGGGGTGATTAATAAGTTCGTGGCCTAAGGTAGAAGGAGATGAGTTATTAACTTCAAACTTTCTGCATAATCACTCAGAGTTGAACTGCATGTGCATGTAACGAGAGCTGTATAACTCGTCTCCTTCTACCTTAGGCCACGAACTTATCAATCACCGCTGCTGTGGACACTTTCTGGAGGTCCAAGATCTGTATGCTCCACAACGGATGGACTAAGTGTGTACATGTAGGAGGGGACTATGTTGAAAAATAAATGTGCTATGTTTTCTAAAATTGACTCCCTCTACCTTAGGCCACGAACTTATCAATCACCCCTCGTATGACTTAGATGAAGATCAGACCACATTTTACGAGTGGTTAGTGCAGAAAACCAGGTAGTTACAAAGGTTCACAAACGTTTTCTTACAATTGTATACATTTCCATTTTCTTGTGGGCATTTATAGGAAAAATAAATAAATACAGTAGAATCTGTGAAAAACATAAACCAAGCCTGACAAACAACCAAAGTGCAGAAGAAGACAAACTGCTAATAAAAATACTGAGAACAGGAGTTGTAGAGTCTTTGAAAGTGAGTCTGTTGGTAGTGGAATCAGTTCAGCATTGTGGTGAGTGAAGTTATCCACGCTGGTTCAGGAACCTGATGGCTGTTCCTGAACCTTACAGTGTGAGACCTGAAGTTTCTGTACCTCCTTGCCAATGGTAGCAGTGAGAAGAGAGTGTGCCTGGATGGTGGGAGTCTTTGATAATGAATGCAGAGACACTCATGGAAATCATGGGAAGGGGCTTTGCCTGTGATGGACTTTCTGTAGACATGTTGCAACAATGATAAATTAGCAATTAATTCGGCAAATGGGATTAGCATAATTAGGCATTGTGGTCAGTACGATCAAGTTGGGCCAAAAGGCCTGTTTCTTTCCTGTATACTTCTCCAATTCTATTGCAGCCAGAGATGACTATCTAAAGCAAGCTGCCAGGGGAGGTAGTGAATTGTCTCCACTGCCCCATTCACATTATCCCACCCATGTTCAAAACCATCATCCTAACCTCCTCAGCTTGCTGCACATTCTTTCCCCCACCCCCCAATCTCCTTCCCATGTCTGATCTCGTAGACACAAGAGATTCTGTGGATGCTGGAAATCCAGAGTAACACACACAAAATGCTGGAGCAACTCAGTAAGTCAAGCAGCATCTATGGAGGTTGACATTTTGGGTCAAAACCCTTTATCAGGGCTGCAAAGGAAGGGAGAAGCAACCAGAATAAGTTGGGGCAGAGGGAAAGAAGAGGGGGAGAGATCTCCAACCCCTGTTTTGGTGCTATCCCCGAAGAGTCTTGGGCATTTAATTCAGGCCAAAATGGATCCCAAGTCAATAAAAGCTATTTGCTACTTCCCTGAAGCGTAGCACCTATTCCAAAAGGTGCTAGAACCTTTGTGCTGGTGTATTAATTCATTCTGATTCAAGATTCAAGATTTGAGATTGTTTATTGTCATTCTTCAGTATACAAGTGTAAAGGAGAATGAAATGATTGTTACTCTGGATCCCTTGCAGCATAAAAAAAAAACAAAGTAATATAAATATAAAAGAAATCCTACAAAACACAATGTACAAGTAACATGCCTAAGCTGACAAGTTATATGCCTAAGCTGATTGGATGTACATGAAATGTCGCTAAGTGATGTGTATGTAGAGGTGAATGGTTACTGGATGGGTCAGCCTGACAGCATTGGGAAAGTAACTGTTTTTGAGCCTAGTGGTCCTGGCATGATTGCTGTGTCACTCACCTCAACTCTGACCTGATTCCACAATCTGGTCTAACCAGGGTTTTATATGTTCTCCGTATTATTTATTTATTTTATTTGTCGTTTGTCTTGTCTTGCACATCGTGTTTCGGTTTTTGTGCGTAGTTTTTCATTGATTCTATTGCATTTCTTTGTTCTGCTGTGAATGCCAGCAAAAAATGAATCTTAAGGTAGTATATGGTGACATATACATATGGGTTATCCTCACTGCAACCTGTAGAAGCTGCCTAACCTAACATGCTGCATCACTTTGTGGTAAGGAAACTCCATGATAGCAGACGGCTTGACAATCAGTAGTTAAAACTGGTTAACGCATCACCAGCCTACACTCCATCAAGGTCAGATATCCAAATAAGGTGTTGGAAAAAGGCCAGCAATATCATGAAGGATCCCGCGCACTCTACTAATGGACTGTTTGTCCCACTCCCACGCCAGGACCACCAGACTCAAAAACAGTGACTTACTCCAAGCAGCAAGGCTGATCAACACCTCCACCCATTTACCCATCCCCATTAGACACAAGTCACCTCGTGTCACTTTACGTACATACAATCAGTCTACGTATATAACAGTTACTTGTACATTTTTTTTTAGGATTGCTTTGATATTTATTACATTTTTTATGCTGTATTGTAGTGGTTGCCAACCCGTCAATCGCGATCGACCGGTCGATCTTTGAGACTTTCCCAGTAGATCCCGAAAAAAATCAAAAATAAATGCACAAATACTGTTGTAACGTGAGCATTATAAAAATAAGTAATACTAATTAGGACAATAGTAATATAGCAATACTTTTGCTACTGAAAGCTGTTTGTAAAGAGAGATTGTTTCCAGGTTGTGGGGGTTTAGTTCCGTTCTTTCTGCCCGGTGCGCATGTGTGTAGTTCGCTCGCCATGCACCGCATTTACAGCGTAGCCTGTGCTGCATCAACGTGACCAATCAGATTAGACAAGAGTACAGACTCTCTGTCGCAAACATCAATATACGGCACTCACTTGTGATATCCTGATAGCATGGCGGAGGCTCCACGAAAGAAGGCGAAAACGTACAAATTCCATCCAGAATGGGAAGAGGAATTTCTGTTTATCTTGCTGAAAGACAAGTGTGTATATATGTTGTGCCACCAAACACAAGCACTGACTAAAAGAGGGAATCTGGAGCGGCTCCGCAACACCAACCACCAGGAATTTAAAGACACCTACCCCCCAAAGAGCGCAATTCGTGACAGGAAAGTTGAGGAGCTGAAATCGGGGTTGAAGGCCCAGCAATCATTTTTCACAAAATATGCTGCTCAAAATAAGGCTGCTATTGAAGCATCATTTCGTGTAAGTCACCTTTCGGAAAACACAAGAAGCCTTTTACAGATGGTGATTTATTCAAGGAAGCAACGGCCATTACCGCAGAGACTGTTTTTAATGACTTTAAAAACAAAAATGACATCACAACCGCAATACATAATATACCACTTGGCCCTGCAACAGTGACAAGGAGAATAGAGTCATCGTCAGAGGACTAGGATCGACTTGTCACTCTGTGAATATTTCTCACTACAGTTCGATGAATCCCTGGATGTAATGCAAACAGCTCAGCTTGTTGTATTTGTCAGAATGGGTTTCCAGGATTTTACAACAAAGGAGGAATTCCTCACTCTTTTGCAATTAAAGGAGAGAACGAGAGGTGAGGATATTTACAATGAGTTTAAAAAATATGACCGTGAAAATGACATCCCCATTCATAAACTGGTGGCAATTACTACTGATGGGGCCCCAGCAACGTGCGGTGTGCGCGTTGGTTTTATATCACTAAAAGTCAGTGCCCACTTCAGGTCAATTTATCTATGTGAAATTGCATTTTCACAGATGAAAATGATTAAATCTAAGTGCAAGAGCTGGCTGTCTGTAGTTATGAGTCAAGTCTCAGGGAACTAGCAATAAGTATTCAGCCCCAGTCATCACACTAAGTGCAACAGTCAATTTTTATTCATTTACTTTTCATGTTGAAATAAAATTAAATAATGAAACTTAGAATTAAAGGTCTGAAGTATTGTAATATTCTTAAAGAAAGACAGCTATGGCCTGTTTGATATGCTAGTTACTGTGTTTTCTTGTTTGAATTAATTTTGAAAGTTTGACAAAAGTATTTTGTGTAATTCAAATACAATTCGCCCAAATAAAAGGCCTCAAATTGGAAGTACAATCTGAGCTGTTTTTTCTCTAAACGATTTAGTAGGTAGATCTTGCCTTTCACTGAGGTCGAGGTAGGGGATCTTGGGCTTAAAAAAGTTGGTGACCACTACTGTATTGGATCTGGAGTAACAATCATTTTGTTGTTGGGTTAGGAGGGTTACAACTTCCAAACTTTAAAAACTATTATAAAGCAAATCAACTTAGATTTATTGCATCTTTCTTCGATGATCGAAAACCAGCATGGATTAAAATAGAACTAGACAAGATAGGAGAAAATAGACCTGAAGATTTTATATATAAATGGGAATCTAAATTGATACGGGAAAAGAAAGAATCTCCTATTTGATTGTCATACTATCAAGACAAACACATTTGATTGATCTATGGAATAAGATAAATGTTGATAAGGAAACACAGAAATCTCTATTAGCAAGGAGGCCTTTGTTCCAAAACAGACTTATTCCTTTTACAATGGACAATCAACTTTTATATAATTGGTACCAAAAAGGGATTAAATTTATAGGAGATTGTTTTGAACGAGGTATATTGATGTCATTTGAACAATTAAAGGATAAATATAAAATATCTAATAATACTTTCTTTTGTTACTTTCAATTAAGGGCTTACTTAAAAGGTAAGCTGGGTCAAACAATGTTTTTGCCAAAACCTAATGAAATTGAAATTTTAATATAAAAAGGGAAAATTAAAAAATTTATTTCTTGTATGTATAATTTGATTCAAGAACAGACAATTAAACAAGGAACCCATAAGTCAAAGCAAAAATGGGAAACAGATCTGAATATTAATATTGATGAAACAAATTGGTCAAGACTTTGTCTTGATAGTATGACAAATACAATAAATGTTCCACTTAGATTAGTACAATATAATTTTTTTACACCAATTATATATTACACCGCAAAAAATAAATAGATTAAATTCAAATCTATCTGATAAATGTTTTCGGTGTAATCAAGAAATTGGTACTTTTTTACATTCTATTTGGTCTTGTTTTAAAATTCAACCCTTTTGGATAAATTTAAGAATCTTATTGGAACAAATTACTGGAACTCAACTTCCACATAACCCTGTATTATTTCTGTTAGGTGATATTGAAGGGATAAAACTGAAACTTAAATTGAATAAATATCAGAAAGAATTTATAAAAATTGCATTGGCAGTAGCTAAGAAGACTATAGCAGTTACTTGGAAATCTGATTCGTATTTAAGTATGGATCGTTGGAATAATGAAATGGCTAGTTCTATTCCACTCAAAAAAATTACTTATAATTTAAGAGACAAATATGTAACATTTTTGAATATTTGGCGCCCTTATTTACAAAAGATAGGATGGCATATTTAAGTGCTCTGATAAAGACTTTGGTCCCTTGGGGAAAGTAACGAATAATTATACCAAATTTATTTGAATCCCATGGAGCATGTGGAAACCTTCCAATACCCAGGCGGTTCTTTTCTTTCTTTTTCTCTTTCTTTCTTTTTAGGTAGGACTATATATGGGGGGGGGGGGGGGGGGGGGGAGGGTAGATTCTATTTTTTCATGTATTCATTTTGAAAATTCAATAAAAATTATATTACAAAAAACAATCATTTTGTTTTCCTTTACACTCGGGATTCGAAGAGTGATCATAAATAATCTTGTATTTTCTTTTCCAGGACATCCTAACTTAAGAATGGCTTCTTCCCCACGGCTGTCAGACTCCTGAACACATCACCTCTTTTACACCCTCTTCCTAGTGGGCCTGCTATGTTCTTGGGCTCTTAACTGTACTCTTTCTTGGTTATTCTTTCACTTTTTCAGATTGTAATACCAGCTTTGGACTGTTTTTTCACTCGACATACCTGTATTTATTAACACAAGAGATTCTGCAAATGATGGAAATCCAGAGCAATACACACAAAAACTTTATTTCACTTTATTATGCTGCATCGGATGTGGAGTAACAATTATTTCATTCTCCTTTACACTCATGTACTGAAGAATGACAATAAACAATCTTGATTAGATTATTTAACTGTCATCCAAGTGCACTTTGATCAGGCAAATGATTAGTGTAAATTCATTGATCAAGAAAACCATTGGAATGTCTGGAACGCTCACTATATTTTTCACCCTCTGGGAAATCTCAAGTAGTTAAAAACAATTTTATCCAGAGAGGATTAGCTGAAAAATTCAAATCAACCTGACACTTCAGTGTTGATTAATAACATATGTCAGACTTTCATGAATTCAAACATCAGAAGGTTTCCACATACTGGACCTGTCAGATTTACAATGATTTAACAGAAAATCTATCCTTGCCTACCTGTGTTAACACCTTCTGTTCTCTCCTGAGAAAAGTAAATTTTATTTCTACTTAGAGATACAACAGAGTAAAAGGCCCTTCGAGAGCAACAAACCTGCAATGCCCAATTACATCCATGTAACCAATTAAGGTATAAACCCATACACTTTTGAAATGTGGGAGAAAACTCCTTATAGACAGCGCTGAGAATTGAACTCATGGCACTAGCGTTACACTATCCACTATGTTACTGTGCCATTGTTCCATCAAGTTTAGCAACACTGTCCAAGTGACCACTCTTGCTGATTGGTCATTCTATAGATGCACAGTGGGGAGTATCCTAACTGGTTGTATCATGTCCTGGTAATGTAACACCATGGCCCAGAAATGGAAAAGACTTCAGAAACTGGAAGATATAGCCCAGTCCATCATAGGCAAAGCCCTCCCCACCATTGAGCATATTTAAATGGAACACTGTCACAAGAAAACAGCATCCATCAAGGACCCCCATCATACAGGCCATGCTCTCTTCTCGCTGCTACCATCAGGAAGGAGGTACAGAAGCTTTAGGTACTACACAACCAGGTTCAGGAACAGTAATTGCCCTATAACAATCACGTTCATGAACCAGCACAGATAGCTTCACTCACCTCAACACTGAATTGATTCTACAATCTACAGACTCACTTTCAAGGACTCTTTGCAACTCATAGTCTCAATATTACTTTATTATATTTGCCCAGTTTGTCTTCTTTTGTACGTTGGCTGTTTTTCAGTCTTTGTTTACTCCTATCAGGTTCCTTCTTTTTCAGCCCTTTACCTCTTCCACTAATCACCACCCAGCTTCTTGCACCATTCACCCTCCCCCACCCACCCACAATCCCCCTCAACCTGTCTCATCTCTCAAGTACCAGCTTGTACTTCTTGCCTCCCCCCACCTTCTTATTCTGGCCTCTGCAACCTTCCTTTCCAGTCCTGATAAAGAGTCTCAGCCCAAAACACTGACTGTTTATTCCCCTCCATAGATGCTGCCTGACATGCTGACTTGCTCCAGCATTTTGTTCATGTTGCTTTGGATTTCCAGCATCTGCAGAATCTCTTGTGTTATAATGCACTATAATTGACAGCCACGTCTTCACCTAACAAGGCCTTAAACCCCCAAATTTCCTCAAAAATTTGACATATTTTTCCATCCTTTAAAACATTCCTTAAAAATCTTACCTATGACCCAGCAGAGAGTTACCTGTCCCAACACTTCACAGATAAATCTGTACCTCTCCATGTTACCTTATACACAGCCCAATACATTTAGCAGCTTCTGTTGGAAATGTTGCATCTCATTGTCATCTCTGGGCCAGATGATAAGCTCTAGTTATCTACTTATGGAATGAATTATAGTTCATTTGAAAAGAGCAGGCCAGGCAGCATCCCTAGGAAGAGGCACAGTCGACGTTTTGGGCCGAGACCCTTCGTCAGGACTAACTGAAGGAAGAGCTAGTAAGAGATTTGAAAGTGGGAGGGGGAGGGGGAGATCCAAAATGACAGGAGAAGACAGGAGGGGGAGGGATGGAGCCAAGAGCTGGACAGGTGATTGGCAAAAGGGATATGAGAGGGTCATGGGACAGGAGGCTCAGGGAGAAGGAAAAGGGGGAGGGGGGAAAGACCAGAGGATTGGCAAGGGGTATAGTCAGAGGGACAGAGGGAGAAAAAGGAGAGAGAGAGAGAAAGAATGACTATACCCCTCGCCCACCCTCTGGGTTTTCCCCCCTCCCCCTTTTCCTTCTCCCTGGGCCCCCTGTCCCATGATCCTCTCATTTCCCTTTTGCCAATCACCTGTCCAGCTCTTGGCTCCATCCCTCCCCCTCCTGTCTTCTCCTTTCATTTTGGATCTCCCCCTCCCCCTCCCACTTTCAAATCTCTTACTAGCTCTTCCTTCAGTTAGTCCTGACGAAGGGTCTCGGCCCGAAACATCGACTGTGCCTCTTCCGAGAGATGCTGCCTAGCCTGCTGCGTTCACCAGCAACTTTGATGTGTGTTGCTTGAATTTCCAG